>NC_139521.1:57196398-57458810 GCF_947247035.1 Vipera ursinii | reverse complement strand
GCAAGAAACTGGAAGTTACTGCTGCGACCACTGATTCTTGTTCTGTGGTCTTTCTGTTCTCTGCTTACATAAGGAAATATCTCTGAAAGGATGATCCAATAAGTTGCAGGTTGTCTGGTGTCATTCTAATTTCACTTAAAAGTGCGAAGTCTAACGCGGTAATAGCCAAAATGATTGTCACAGGCCCCTAGCTATGTCCATACACTTAGTAGTAACACTCATGGAATCACTAAATTGTAGTTTGGGGGGAGGGGTGTGATTTCCCCCCAGGTTCCCATGAACTTCCACTGTCACTTATTTTAATTCCCAGACTTCCTTCCTTCACTATGTGAAGATGCTGCTCTTGAATTGCTAACCTAAAATGATGCTCTTAATCTTATCCCTCTCTTGTAAGACCTTGATCCTGCTCAAGGTCCCAGGACTCATCTCTTTCTTATTCTCTCCTTCTCTTATCCTGAACCTATAATTTAGCTATATATTTTTTCCTCATAATAGTTTTCCTTTCGTTTCTAGATTTCAGCATGAAACTGTCCTAAAATGAACAAGCCATCTACAGATTTAATTTCTGTGATTCTCTGATTCCTGTTTTATTCCTCAGATTTCTTTTTCTCATTCATGTTCTAGCCCCAACTCCACTCTTCCACTTTGTCATGAAATCCTCCCCCATAACCCCCCATTAAACCTGCCTTCCCATCCTTGTCATTTCTCACCCCATTCTCCATCACTGCCTCATTATCGTCCTTTCCTAGGCACATGCATTTCTCTTGGCCAGGTTTCATTAGGAGAAGTGCAGTTCTGCAGACCTTACCAATTACTCTTGAAGTCTACCATTATTAATCAGACTTCCGGTTTTTAATATACTAAAGCTATTTGGTTTGCCTTTTGGGATGTTAATCAACAGTCTCGAGGTCGTCCATTCTTTCACTATAAAGTACAGAAACCAGGCAACAAGGTTAGAAGATAAGTTACACATAGATAGTCCTCGACTTAGGAGAGTTTGTTTAGTGACCATTCAAAGTTACAATGGCACTGAAAAAAGTGACTTATGAACGTTTTTCACACTTATGACCATTGCAGCATCCTCAGGGTCACATGATCAAAACTCGGATGCTTGGCAAGTGACTCATATTTATGACATGCAATAGCCTTTTGTGACCTTCTGGCAAGCAAAGTCAATGGGGAAATCAAACTACTTAATAAATGTGTTACTAAATTAACAACTGCAGTGATTCACTTAACTGTGGCAAAAAAGGTATTAATGGGGCAAAATTCACTTAACATACGTCTCAATGACCTCCGTTCATTCCACCGGGACCTGAAGACCTGGCTCTTCCGAGCTCTCTGACCCAGGCTGAGAATTTTAATTTTAATTTTAATTGGGGGCTTTTACTTTTTCAGGGACTGTTGTAATTTTTTTTAATCATTTTTAACTTTTGTATTTCTTGTTTTAATTACCCTATAAACCGCCCTGAGTCCTTCGGGAAAGGGCAGTATACAAATCTAAATAAATAAATAAATAAATAAATAAATAAATAAATAAATAAATAAGCAAGCAATAGAAATTTGGGGCTCAATTGAGGACAACCTGTGCTGGGCTCTCATTGTGCTTCTCTCTATCTCAGCTAGTGGATTGATCTTAAGATCTTACCTTTAATGGGGAAAAATATGATGCTCTGTTCTATGTCTCATGTTACTTCTGCTATACATTATTTAAATAGTAATTTTATTAAACATTACAATAAAATGAATACAAGCTAAAAAGAAAAAAAGATGGAAAGTATGGAAAAGAAAATATAGTAAGAAAGAGAGATAAAGAAATTACTTTCCCCTTCATCACAGCAAGGATAAACAATTTTGGTAGTGCCTCATTTCTTAAAATGCAACAAATGATCTCTTTTTCCCATATGCATCTCTTATTGGTAAATAAATATTTAGAGCCTCATCTTGATCAGCAAAATCCATTAAGGGTTATCAGAGATAACAAGGTATCTATTTTAACCTTGATCATATAAACTTTATATTCCTTCCTTTTAACAATCTTGATCTTTAAACCTTTCAATGAATATCCTTGAACTTACATCCTTCAAGTAATGTCCTAGAATTTGATTTCTTTTCATTTTTTCCTTGTCCCTTTTCACACAATTCTTCAAAACTTGAATAAGTCTCTTTTGTAAATCCAATGTAGGAAAGTAATCCAGGTCACTCTTTTGGTTTATTATTTGTATACCTTTTTTAATCATTAAGACATCAGCTAGTTTGATTTCTATATGCAGGTAACATCTTTTTCCATACCCTTATTGTAGCCTGCAATTTTTAAATCCACTTTCAGATCACTCTCAGTCTTGTCTAATATATCTTGTTCTTTTCCTTAATATTTTTTGAACACAGTGTATCTATAATGGCAGATGCTCTATTAACTTGTCAGTCCATTGTTCAAAATATCCTTTGGCATGTGTAATGTTAAAAGTATTCTTTTCCATTTTATACTACTAAGTCAATTTTAATTGTTCTCTTTTAATTGTAATTTTAATTCCTTTTGTACTGTATTCCTGTAGTGTCCAGCCTTCAAAGTTCCATCCTATCATGTTTTTTAAAAAAGAATTCAAAAGAAAAAGCATTTTCCCATTGGAAGGATTTTTATATTTCCTACCATACTCTTATTTCAAATCCATCTGGACTCTTAGGCCAATCAACATTCTCTTCATCCTTTTGCTGTTTGTTGGTTTTTTTTTTTGAAAAACACCTTTTCAAAAATCTCTAAACTTGTATTTAAAAACTTCTTTGGCCAAAGATGGAAGGAAACACACCTGGTGCTATAAGACCTGTTGATCCAAAGGTTCCTAATAGCTGAAAAGCCATTAACAAGCAACTTCCAGAAATGATTATAAAAGGAAATATGCAAACCCAATGTCCATTAAGGTGCCGATTGTCATTTGAGTGAAAATGGCTTGCCCTTGTCTCCCAGTGTTCTTAACCTACTGGAGACCATTGTCTTGCAATTTCCTTGCAAGAAGCAACTGTCTGAAGCAGTTATGGGAGATCTTGAGTTCTCTCTTTATCTGGAGAGGAATTAGGAAGAACCAGCTCTTTATTCTGCTTTTAGAGAGCCATTTCTTCTCCAGCACTCCACTTCTGCCCTACACTTTGAGTAACTTATTTATTCATACAAGTTATAGCCCTCTTTCCTGCAATGCTAGCTGGCCTGGGCTTTGTTTGCTTTTAATCAGGAGTCAGCAGACCATCATCACCCTGTTGGAAACGCTCCAGCTTCCTGAAATTATACTACCGAAATTGTGATTTTCATCTGTGCTGTTCTCTTCCTCAAAATAGGGGTAGGAATAAAGGCAGGAGATGCCTGAAAAACAAGCCACCAAAGTTCAGCCTTATAAGAGGCAACACCTAGGTGGCTAAGCAAAGTCAGAAGGGAGGGAGGGAGGAAGGAAGGTAGGTAGGTAGGTCAAACTACTTCATTTGGATGCAGGCAACTGACTTCAATTAGAAGGCATGCTTACCTTTTGAGTTAAACATTTTGCATCTAAATTAACCTTTTGTTATTCCTTATGGCACATGACTTAGAGAGAAGGGCCAGAAGCTGCAGGGCTCAAGTTCATTAAAGTAACAACCAGATGCTTCCTTACCAAGATTAAATTTTCCTGCCTGTTAAGAATACCTTGAGAGAGCCTGTAATAACCTTTCTCCTCATAGGTGGTTAGGAGGATATAGACAAGAACTCAGACCTCCTTGTGGTCCTTTAATGGAACTCTACAAATGTTCTGTGCTGTCTCTTTGTACCAATATTCAGAAGACATTCAAAACAATTCCATTTTTCATTGTTTTAAAACTGAAAATACAGTTTTTTGATGCATATCTTGGGAGCCTTGGTGGAGCAGTGGGCTAATGCCTCCTTAAGTAACACCAGCTGCCTGCAATTAGTGCAGGTTCGAGTCCCACCAGGCTCAAGGTTGACTCAGCCTTCCATCCTTCCGAGGTAGGTAAAATGAGGACCCAGATTGTTGGGGGCAATAAGCTGACTTTGTAATAATGCTGCTGGGGGGGGGGGGCGAAAGCCCTAATAAGCAGGCATATACATAGAATGAAGGCTATTGCTAAGCACATTGATTTGTGCTTTAGATTGTAAGCCGCCCTGAGTCTTCAGAGAAGGGCGGGATATAAATGGGATTAAAAAAAAAGAATGGTTCTTTTGAATGTCTATGAGATTCTCAGTCATCCAAGTCATAGTTATCCCAAAAATGCTTTTTTAATGAGGCAAACTGGACTTTCTTGTTTTTGTTTGAAGATGTTTCGCTTCTCATCCAAGAAGCTAGTTCAGCTCTGAAGAAGCTTCTTGGATTAGAAGCGAAACATCTTCAAAGCAAAGCAAGAAAGTCCAGTTGCCTCGTGAAAAAAGCATCTTTGTGTTCATTTGAGTATTAGGATTTTAATTTTTTGTTTATGTTTTTGTATTTCTATGGTTATACCATCCACAGTCTGTGGATTGGAACAAGTTGCAATAGGCAAATGTCAGATTAGGTGACGCCATATAAACCTTTTGAGTCCAAAGAGCTGCTTCTGCTGGAATGTTAGAACTGGACTTGTTTTCAAACACTTTTATCCATGATAGGAAATTATTTTTTTCCTGACGAGTGTGTGCATGAAGTTCTCCAATGCTTCAATAGGAATCCCCCCCCCGCATGCAATTCTCACAAAGTTGGTAATTTCTTTTTTCCCCTGAAGTATTTTGGCTCTATTAATTGTATTCCAAATCTTCATGGATAATTGCCCTGTGCGTTCCCACAGAGAGGGCCTCCTCAGGGTACCGCCAGTCAGGGAATGCCGACTGGTGGCCCCCAGGGGGAGGGCCTTCTCTGTGGGCGCTCCGGCATTATGGAACCAACTGCCGGTGGAGCTCCGGACGGCATCAGACCTCCGAACTTTCCGTCGTGGCCTGAAGACCCACCTATTCGAAATAGCTGGTCTGGCCTGACGGGGGATTATGGGTTTTAATTGTTGTTTTAGATTTGTATTACTGTTTTTAACTGGGCATGGGTTTAATCTTTTTTAATTTTTGTATTGTCTTTTTTATATATGCCCTGTGAACCGCCCTGAGTCCCTACCAAGGAGAAGGGCGGTATACAAATTAAATAAAACTTGAAAAACTTGAAACTTGAATTGCTATAATAGTTTGAATGCAGTTGATCAGGTATTTAGAAATTACTAGATGACCCATGACCCATTGGCTCATCCTTCCAGAGATATCTTCTTACTTAAACAGAAACAGAATGACCACAGACGAGCAAAAAAGCAGTGTGAGTAGGACTGACTTCAGTCTTCTTGCTGGCTTCCCCAATGACTTTGTTTGTGGGAATGAGCGTCAGAAGCATGATCACGTGACTGTGGCTGACTGGCAGTGCTACAGTGGCCTCAAGTTTGCAAATGCAACTTGTGTGAATAATTTTGAAATTTCAATGCCACAAGAGTAATGGGTTCCAGATTTGGTATGCATTTAAGTTAGTACATTTTAGGTACCTTGATTCAAAAATTATTGTTCTATGCGGCACTATTTTGGTTAATTGATGCCTACAGATGGACAGACAGGAGAATTTTAGTATATAGATAGGAATGCTGGGGACCAAATCATGTTCTCCATCCCCTATCCCTATTCCCATGGCTAATTATGTAATTTAGCCTGTACTGTAATCATTTGCATATTTTCTGGGAGCAAACTCTCTTAAACAATGAGACATTTGTATGAATACGTACAAGATTGCTCTGGTGGTCACTCTGTATGGAACTGCACAATTCATGTTGCTCTCATGTGCAGCAGACATTTATAGATCAGTTTTCTATTCAGACAAAGGATTAAAAAAACCACCGCTTAAGCACATATATAATGCTTGAGGGTAGCCAGGTTTAAATCCTCATTCTGCAATAACCTACGCTAGCTTAACTTGTGCTGGGAAGAAGGAAAGAACCTCACACTATCCTAATCTGTTTGGAAGAGAGAGTTTTGAATGTAGGGAAACAGCAAAAATGATGTGAAAATGAAGTATTTTCTGTATTTATTGTGCATTGATTCAAAATATATTTTGCCATCAGTACCACAGGTGTTTAGTAGAGGACATTTAAAGCATCATTAGAGAATTGAAGAGGACAACAAGCTTATTAACTCCTATCCTGCACTCCCACTAAAAAAAGCAAGAAGAAATACATCCAACACTGAAAAAATCCACTGCTGGCAGCCTCTTCTTCCACCAGCATTCTCTCATTGTTAAATTCACTGACCTCAAAGAAGCTAGACCTGGCATGAACTAGAGCCGTCTTCTGATCACAATGATTGACTACTGTTGTTAAAGTTGCTGGGAAATTTGACAGAATCATTCTCTAAACAGCAAGCATTACGACAGGGGTCTTCAAACTTGGCCCTTTTATGACTTGTGGACTTCAACTCCCAGAATTCCTCAGCCAGTTTGCCTGGCTGAGGAATTCTGGGAGCTGAAGTCCACAAGTCAAAAAAAGGCCAAGTTTGAAGACCCCTGCATTACGAGAAAGGAGACACTCATTAACAACTTTCCTTTGCAAGCATTTGTTAGTAAATTGCTTCATGCCACCAGATTCAACTTTGAAGCTTGCTGAGAAGCGGAAAATTAGAACTGGAACTACCATCAAAATAACACCCTTCCTCTCTGAAGGTAACAAAAGTGGAACAGAATGTAAAGACTGATTCTACATCTTGTCAACCCCGTTCAAATACTAGAGCTATCTAGAACTGGTGGCTGTGTAGGACTTCAGAGTCTGAAATAGATCCAGCACGGAATAATGTCAAAGAATGTTAAGGAGAGAAAGTGGCTGGAGTCAAGAAAGAGGAGAACAGCATGGGAACAAAAAGCATGTTGTTCCTAAAAATGTTCTCCGAAGTTAGAAAATCCCTCATTGGAAGCAACTCATTGGATGTATCTGTCATCAAAGGAAATACACAAGCTACTCCACAAGAACGTAACAGCTGAAGAAGGTCGTCTGTTGGTGCCAAGAAAGAAGAACTGTTCTCAGAAAAAAGAGATGGTTGATCTCCAGATTTTAGGAGATTGATATTTATTTTCACCTCACTATCTTTGCTTGTTATCCCTGGGACACTACAGGAGGGAGAGCTAGACCAAAAAATTCCATAATTACCAGTCTTACCATTTTAACGTCATATTTTTGGAGGAAACGGATGAAAAAATAACTAATACTCAATAGATATGCAGTTTCACTAAATGTAATAGGGTCTTTGGGTTGGGAGGACAGCCAAGTAATTATCTTTTTTGCCACTTTCAGCAACAACCTATTTAAGTAGAACTGCATTTAAAAGAGAACAAGGACATAAGTGCAGGTTTTGCAGGAGATGTGTTCATGCTCATTCATTTGATTAATAAAATGTAAGTCATTAAATAATTCGTTTATTTATTTGAAAGGAAAAAAACTTTGAGGAACGAAGTGAACTATAGTGAAAACTGATATATTCTGTAAAATATTTTTTTTAAAAAAAGTGTTAAGCATATATTTTAAAAAGTTTGAGTTCCTTTCTTGCTTTGTCAGTTTTAAAATCTATTTACTATTGATATTTCTATGCCACTATACTCCAGACAGCTGTGAGTGACATATGAGAAGTAAATATGAGAAGAACAGTAAAAAAAAAGTACATTAACATAGCACTAAACAGCAGGAGTGATTCTTAAAAAAAACATCTCCACAAATATGCTCTCTTAGAGCCAAGTTTTTATTTCTTTGCAAAATTCAGTAAGGAGGAAATAGTTCTTATATGTGAGGAGAAATTGTACCATAGGAGAAACATGTAACTGAGAAGACTTTTATGGAAGTCTCTGTTATATGACAGTCCTTCATTGATCTTTAACGGGACTTCTTCTCCAACAGAGCCTCTTATTGGACAGGCAGATTCACTTCCAAGCAGACAGCCATTCCCTAAGTAATGTGGATTTTAAAAGTGATAAGCAGCATCTTGAATTGCACCGAGAATTTGACTGGAAGCCAGTGGAATTCTCAAAATATAGATGTTACACAATTAAATCACCACCCTACCTGAGCCACTGTAAACTGAACCAGTTTAAGCTACATGGTCTTCAGGAACAGCTCTGTGTAAACAAATTGCAGTAGTCTGATCAAGGGTGGGGAAGGTGATGGAGGCATACATGGCTGCCCAATGCCTCTGATTCAGGAAGGGTTGCAATTGGCACCTGAAATGTAATTGCGCAAACACCCTCCTGCCCATAATCTTAATTCTGCTGCTCAAGTAGAAGCACCGAGTCCAGCAGAACCACAAAGTTGGAATCCAGTTCTATCATTTCTAAAAGGATGTCTCAAGGGGTCACGGGTTGTCTAGATGACAGTAAAAATAGATCAAAATTGACAAATGTCCTTATTCTCATAAAATGATTAACCTATGATAGAGAGGTTTTGCCATCTAATACAGGGCTTTTCAACCCTTTCACCCATTGTACCACTTTTAGGATATGGGCACATCCTGTTCTGAACCAGCCCTCTTCTGGCCTTGTAGTAAGGCAAACCCCTATTCAGAAAGAAGAGACTGGAGAGCGTCCAAGGCTAAAAGGCATCTGCCAAGATTTATTACTCAATTAACAAAAACACTAGAGCTTGACTCCTCAAGCGGAAGAGTTGCTTTCAGCAACCAGCCCCTCCCCAAACACTCCTTTTATAGAGAGCTCAGGGCGTGGTCTCCCTGTGCCTCCTCCCGAGGAGTCCCACAGCCTTTCTTTGTTTGTTCCTGCTCGACTGCCTCCTGCGTCGGGCGTCCTTGAACAGGGCCAGCTGTGGGTCATCTTCCTCCGCACTCTCGGGCTCACGCAGCTGAGAAGAGGTCCCCGGCTGAGGGCTCTGCAAAGCCTCCAAACCATCATCAGCTGGTTCGTTTCCCTCCTCCCCCTCATCTGAGTCATCCGATACATCGGAGCCGGCTGTCGGACCCACAGGCTGGCCCTGAGTCACAACACATCCGAGTACCACCAGTCGCCTAGCAAGGTGTCAAAAACTTGATGACCAAACAAAAAAAGATGAAGTACACGTAGTCCTCGACTTACAACAGTTCGCTTAGTGACTATTCGAAGTTACAATGGCACTGAAACAAATGCTCCCCATGCCATAGCCGAGCAAGACGCCTGCCTGCCCAGCGGCGCTGTTCCTCCTGGCCGAGGTTTTCATTGTTGTGAGCATTTCTGTTGAGGATTGGCAGTGGGGGTGGGGTGGGGTGAGTTTGGTTTTTATTCCCCCCCATCTGCTGGGACAGATCTGACCCTGGGACACTGTGACCGTCATAAATATGAATCAGTTGCCAAGCATCTGAATGTAAATCACAAGACCCTGGGGATGCTGCAACATTCCAGCTGATCGGCGCTTCTGGGCTCAGCACTGAGCTCCAGCTGGAGCCTGGCGCTTCCGCTGAGCCCTGACAGCCTCAAAGAAACGCTGATCCTGGCACTTTCGCTGAGCCCTGACAGCCCTGTAGCTTCAGCCATTTCTTGCTCATGCTTGTGCGGTGCTGCCACTGGTTCAGCTCATTCCCCTCCCCCACTACCACTTTTCTAGGATGGTTGCGTACCACCTGCCAGGTGCCAATGTACCACAGGTGGTACCCGTACCACTGGTTAAAAAGCCCTGAACTAATAGACTCACATAATAAAGTAGGACTTCCAAATGCATGTAATTGTAGTAGGTCCATAGAAAGTCATAGGATTTACTCAGTTCATGAATGAGTCTTTGGGCATCTCATCCCAACAGATTTTAGTTAGCTTATTACAATATTTGTCACTAACCCCATTCATACAACTCTGGCTCTTGTATGTAGACATAGAAAAGGGGGTTGTTCAAAAGTGGGGATACACTAAAAAAAAGCTTCTTTTGAATAAGTTTATATATTTTATCAATTGGTGTTAGAAAATGAATTCAGCTAAATATTTTATTTGTGTGTTATTGGGTGATAATGTTTCTTTAGTATTTGGATCCCAATATATTCAGAACTGTAAATTCAGAATTTTTCAGAAAGAGTATGAACTCTTCATTCATTCATTCAGTTTACACCTTTCCTTCCTACTTTTCCAAATATTCAAGATGGAGTAGTATTAATCTTGAAGAATTGTTGTGTTTCACATATTTACTGTCAAAATTACAGTAGTGTAGCAAAATTCTGAACCAATTGAAGCTTTGATATCATTCTCAAGGGAAGCCCTTCATATAAACACTACAGGTTTGAAGAGCAAAGATAGTTTACAACAGCATGAACATCAAGTTCCATCCACACAATGGCTCCCATTTTAAATTTGTTTATTCTTACCATGATTGTCTCCAGAATGAAATTCATCATGAAAGTGATCAATTGTGAGGACAGTTAACTCCAGCCCTTCAGATGACCCCACCCAACGTATACTTTTTTTAACACTGCAAAAACCTAATAGGCTGAATACCTTAAATTCAAAGTGAAATCTAATATTAATAAGTTTTTCTGACTTTGCACAACTCACAAAGCTAATTATTTGGCTGGAATCAATTTCATGACATAACACGTTACACTGTGGTTTATTGATTTTAACCACAACTAAGTTCACACAATATGCTAAACCATAGATCATTGTAGCTGGACTCACACAAGACAACAAGCCAAAATCAAGCAAGTTAGTATCTTCAACAATATGTAAACCCAACCTATCCCTAAATGAAATGTGCAGAAAGAAGCTAAATTAATATAAATCTTAACCATAATTACACAAATTTTGTCTGATAGCAACAGGCCTTAATGTACAAAAAATACTACAGCAATCATTTGAACAGTGTAAAGAAGAATGAAAGATGGCATCCACTAATACAGGCTCAATACTGCTTGCCTACCCAGTTAACTGTTCTAGTGAGAGGCCTCCATGTGAATTGCTAATCTCTAGAAAAAAATGGTTGTGAATGAAGCTGGCACAATGAAATGATTCTGTTCCCAGTCACCATTGTCCTATTAGAACAATAAGAGTTCTGGAAGTGCTATTGCATTCTTAATATTCCAGATTAGAACCACTGCATTCTCATTTTTTCTGTATGTGCTCAGTCAGGCCTAGCTGTTCATTTGTATTAACAGATGCTGGCTTTTGTGTGCTCACAACACCACCTCCTTGCATAAAACCCTGCAATTTGTGTTGCTATTCTGGTTACACAAACGTAACATAAAACAACCGTTACGTGTAGAAAAGAGGAGCACTTGCATGGATGAAGAAAGTAAGTCAAGCATTTGCAAATATACCTGGCTTTGAGGATGTACAAACATACCAAACTCAAACTTTTCTCTGCGATATCAGCAAGGTAGACATGCTGTTTTACACTCAGATGTGGAAGAATCGCTAACTGCTTGAAATTGACTTGAACTGTATTTGCAACAACTCCATATAGAACTTTATGCATAATAACAACTGCAAAGCCATCGCTGAATTGTATTCTTTAGAATAGATTCTATAATGCCTCTTTGTGGTCATTATGTACAAAATCAAAACCATGTGGAAGAGTGGGGCTGGGCTTGCTGATCTTGCCGACTTATATTCTCAGCTGGGAGAACTTGTTTGCTTAACATCTGTAATTTCTGTCTGCAGTTTGGAACCCTGATCAAGTTTCAGTTAATAGAGACTATTAAGCTTCTTTGTGTCTGACCTAGGTAGCAATGCTAGGTAGATTCAAGGTTCTGTTATTATATTCTGCAACAATAAAGTAGCATTCTTCAATCTCTATGGTGTCTTTTTTCTTGACCTACCTCAAAAAGCTTACAACAACTTTGAATGCCTGTCTAGGTTTTCTGTTTCATAGGAAATGAAATCAAGGCAGGTTATTTTGTGGTTCTTTTTCACACTTCAGCTCAGACTTTGGGCTGTGTAACTCTTCTCCAAGACCCCCTTGTAATGGCTCATCCCTGCCCTTCCCTTTTAACAGTTCTATATGTTCCACAGGGTACCCTTACGCAAACATTATTTATTTCCAAAATAACAGCAAGAGACAGTTGGGTGCATGTCCATGTCTCCCCAGACTGAATGCTGCTGTGTTTTGTTTTTGCATTCCAAAAAAGATGTGACAGAGATAAAATGGTTTGTTGCCCTTTGGCTATCCATAAAAACCACACTGGAAGTGGCCAGAGCTATTATTGTGAAGGTTGCCACATTCCACTGATATATTGATCAGATTAAGCAAGTAAACTTTTTAACTGTGGAAAAAGTTCCTCCCTAATTAATCAGGTAGGTTAACCAGTCTTACCTATTATTTCATGAAAGATGTGGAGGGCCAGAAGCACCTTAGAAGAAGCACCCTACAATATAGAAAGAAATATTCTTCTGGAGATGCACCAACCACATCATTAAATACATTGCCAAACAAAGAAAATTGTGCCTTGTCCTTTAAATCTGGAAGCAAGTGTATTATGAAGGTGTCTCCTCTGACAGTAGATCATCTGCTGGGATCCCATAACTGACTGTTCTCAGGAATGGTCACTTCCTGTGGAAAAGCTTAACTCAAATATCCAGATTACTTCCCCTTGCCTGGTTTCTGAAGACCTGACTGTCAGGAAAGCATTGGGATAATGAGAATTACTTTATACTCACTGAGCTGAACAAGGAAGGAAATATTTGTTTCTTAGATTATTATAATTATGTTTTTATATTATTTCTTAATACAAGCCTCTTGGAGCCAATGGAAACAAACTGGCATTTATTTATAATAAAACAGTGAAGAAAGTCTCTTACAAGTAATCAAATATGATTTCTTTGATCAGTTGATAGCTTTGCTGATAAAATCCTCATTCCACTCCTCATTCCATCTGACACTTAATTGTGATTATTTATTTATTTTATTTATTTATTTATTTGTTTTTATAAACCGCCCTTCTCCCGAGGGACTCGGGGCGGTGTACAGAGTAGGACAGGCAACAAAATGAAACAGTATTGAAAAACAATAATCAAAGCAAAACAAACTGGGACCCCAATTAGAGCTGTCAGAGCTATCAGGCCAGGCCGGACTGCTGGAATAGGTAAGTCTTTAAGTCGCGCCGGAAGGTGCGGAGGTCGGGGGCCATCCGGATTTCAGTTGGTAAGCAGTTCCAGAGGGCTGGTGCACCCACTGAGAATGCCCTCCCCCTGGGCGCCACCAGTCGACATTCCTTGAGCGGTGGTACCCTGAGGAGGCCCTCTCTGTGGGAGCGCACAGGGCGGTGGGGTGTTGACATTGGCAGAAGGTGCTCCCGTAGGTAGTCCGGACCCATGCCATGTAGGGCTTTGTATGTCATTGTTAGCACCTTGAACTTCACACGGAAGGCAACTGGAAGCCAGTGCAGTGCACGGAGGAGAGGTGTGATATGGGAGTATCGGGAGGCTCCCAAAAGTGTCCGTGCCGCTGCACTTTGCACCAGTTGAAGCTTCCGAGTGGATCTCAAGGGCAGCCCCATGTAGAGAGCGTTACAGTAGTCTAGGCGAGAGGTCACAAGGGCATGGGTGACTGTACGTAAGGCATCCAGGTCCAGATAAGGCCGTAGTTGGTGAACTAGTCGAACCCGGGAGAAGGCCCCCTTGGTCACAGCTCCTATGTGATTTTCCAGGGAGAGCTGTGAGTCTAGGAGGACACCCAGGTTGCGGGCCCTATCAACAGGGGGTAGTAACTTGTCCCCGATGTTAAGGGATGGGATGTTCTGAGTATCCTGGCTTGCCGGTACGTACAGCCATTCAGTCTTGTCCGGGTTCAGTTGAAGCTTGTTCCTCCCCATCCATTCCCGGACCGCTTTCAGGCAGCGGGACATCACGTCGAGGGCATCACTGATGTTGTTTGGAGTTGAGATGAAAAGCTGGGTGTCATCAGCATACTGATGGTACCCTACTCCAAAGCTGCGAATGATCTCACCCAGCGGTTTCATGTAGATGTTGAACAGGAGAGGCGAGAGGACCGACCCCTGAGGGACTCCGCAAACGAGAGGCCTCGGGGTCGACCTCTGTCCCCCTGCCAGCGCCGACTGCGAGCGACCCTGGAGAAAGGAGGAGAACCAACGCAGAACCGTGCCTCCCAGTCCCCTGAGGCGTCGCAGCAAGATACCATGGTCGATGGTATCGAAAGCCGCCGAGAGGTCTAATAAGACTAGGACAGAGGAATGGCCCCTGTCCCGGGCTCTCCAGAGATCATTCATCAGAGCGACCAATGCCGTCTCTGTGCTGTAGCCCGGCCTGAAGCCCGATTGGTACGGGTCTAGATAAACCGCTTCATCCAGGATCTGAGGAAGTTGGTGCGCCACCACGCTCTCAACAACCTTCGCAAGGAAGCGAAGATTGGAGACTGGACGAAAGTTATTCAATGAGGATGGGTCCAAGGTGGGCTTCTTGAGGAGAGGTCTCACCACCACCTCCTTCAAGGCGGTGGGGAAGGGACCCTCACTCAGAGAAGCAGAGATGACCGCCAGGAACCAGCCTCGTGTCCCCTCTCGAGCTGCATAAGCCAGCCAGGAAGGGCACGGGTCCAGTAAGCATGTGGAGGAGCTCAACCTCCTCATAATCCTGTCCACTTCCTTAGGAGTCACAGGATCAAATTCCTCCCAGATGACGTCGACAAGACTGTCCATGTTTTGTTCTTCCAACTCAGCCCAGTTGGAGTCCAGGCCAGTTCGAATCCGAGCAATTTTATCCAGCAGATATTGACCGAATTCCTCGGCTCGACCCTGCAAGGGTTCCTCCCTCACCTCTTGGTTCAGTAGGGAGCGAGTCACCCTGAACAAGGCAGCCGGGCGATTATCTGCGGACGCGATGAGGGTGGAAAAGTAGTTGGATTTTGCCACCCTTATCGCAGCGAGATAAGACCTGGTGAGGATTCTTAATCGCAATCGGTCGGATTCGGATCGACTGGATCTCCAACGGCTCTCTAGGCCCCGTCTCCGACGCTTCATCTCCCGGAGCTCCGCGGTGAACCATGGGGCTCGCTGGGATCTGCGCCGGGTCAGAGGCCGCACGGGTACAACTCGGTCCAGAGCCTCCATCGCTGCCTTTTCCCAGGCTTCCACTAAGGCATCCGCCGAGCTGTGAGCAGGGAGTGCATGTGCGTCCCCAAGCGCTGCCTGGAACCTATCAGGGTCCATTAGGCGCCTAGGGCGGTACCATCTGGTTGGCACCGTGCACCCATGGCGGGGGGTGGCAAAGGGGAAGTCTAGCCACAGGAGGTGATGATCGGTCCATGACAGGGGCGTAACAGTCGTGGCACCCCCATTGATATCATCACGCCACCGTCCAGACAAGAACACCAAGTCTGGGGTGTGGCCTCTCTCATGAGTCGGTCCAGAAATTATTTGCGACAGGTCCATGGCCGCCATGGAAGCCATGAACTCCCGAGCCAGTTCGGACGATCCTCCCAGGGACGGTAGGTTAAAGTCGCCCAAGACCATGAGTTTTGGGAATTCAACCACCAACCCTGAGAGGACATCGAGTAGCTCGGGCAGGGCTGTCGCTGCACGATTAGGTGGTAGGTATGCCAGCAGCAGGCCCAACTGCGCCCCCGGGCCGTATCTCAGTAGGAGAGACTCACACCCGACCATCTGAGGGACGGTGGTCTCTCGTGGGCTAAGGGATTCCCTGATGATAACTGCCACTCCCCCGCCCCACCCATGGGTCCGAGGCTGGTGCAGCACCTGGAAACCTGGCGGGCAGAGGTCAACCAGAGGGACACCACCCTCTGGGCCCAGCCAGGTTTCTGTGATGCAAGCCAGGTCCGCGTGCTCGCTCTCCACTAGGTCACGAACGAGGTGAGCCTTGTTAGCTACGGACCTGGCATTCAGGTAGACCAGCCTTAGCATAGGAGGCTGCACACCTTCGCTCCCGGGTCCTCCGGGGAAGTACAGAGGGTCGGAGCGTCTCACCGCTTGTACAGAGCGGAGATGACACTCCCGGTGACGATACGGCCCTCTGTTTGTGCACCTTCTGCCGTTCCCCACCATCCTGGGAATAGGATGTTCGTCAGTACACCACTGGGTATTGTCGGCGACTGGTCCTCGTTTTCCACCATCGCGAATGGTCGTAGGCCTGGCCTGCGTTATGGTAGCCGGAAGGCCTGCCTTTCCCGAGCAACCATATTCTTTTCCCGCCCCCCTCCCTAACCCGACAAAAAACTTGACAAGAAACTTAACCAGGGGCCTCTTGTTGGTCTTGTGATGAAGGCCCCTGACCCTGCCTGGCCTGATTATCTGAGTCAAATATTCTTAACAAACTAAAGCTTCCAGCTTTGTCCAATATTCTCTGCATTCTTAAGTGTCTTTGCTTTTTTCTACATTATCTCCACCTCCTTGTGTAAAGCCAAACAAGATGCATACCTTCCTTAAAGGGGTAACTAATGCTGAATACAGTGGAACATGTTTTAAATGTTTTGTTTAATGCAACCCACATGACCAGTCTTTTTCATTATCTGCACAGTGAGACGTTACTTAGGAGCAAATTAGTAATCAACGAACCTCTGTTCTTAGCAGTGGTTGTATAGTCTATTCAGATTCACAACCGTGGAATAACAATTTTGCACAAGAGAGCACACCAAATAAGTTGTATTCTCTAGCTGTGTCATTTTTTTTAAAGAAAATTACACTGAATTTAATCATTTTTATTTACTTTTAAATTAGAGACATATTCTTCCTTAATTAATGTTCCTTTTCCTTATTCATGGTCACATGTCCACTTTTAATAAAGTGAGGTTGATCTTGATTCTTTCACTCCTGATTAATATTCAAGTAAGAGCTTTGGAAAAATGGCACCCTTAGGTTTTACGTGGGGGCAGCTTTGTGGTGACTGAAAAAACTTGTTTCTATGGGTAGAACACCCATAGATTTTTTTCCCCAGTTAATCTTCCCACATCCATCCCCGTTCTCACTTCTGGCTTTGAAAGGCTGTTCTTGTAAGTTGTGGCATCCTTTGGAACAATGATGGACAATCGTACAGGAAACATAGGTAGTTGGGAATCACACATATATAGTTCAGTGCATACAAATATACTTTGTCTTGCATAAACTGCAAACAGTTGTCACTAGGCAAAGCCGTAGCAGTTTGCGAAGTGTGTAATGACTTAGAAGATACAGGTGAAAGTTGCAAACTAGTGTTAATTCTAATTTTAAAAGTATGAGACTTAAGGACCAGGTGTTTGATTTGTTCATTCCAGAAAACCCCACACTAATTAGTCAAAAGTAGCTAAAGACAGATTACTAACTTAAAAAATTAAACTAATGCAGAGAATGCCCAGTGTTAAGTTCAACAGCAAGGCAGCTACAGCAACTGTGGAACACTTAAGAAACTAGTCAGGTAAGAGCTACCCTTAATGCATCATTATTGCTATTTTAAACACATTATTCCTTGGTGCCAGAGGAAAAAATGTGCATTTCCCCCACTAGTTGTCATTCAATTTGATGAAAAGCATTTGCTTTCAAAATTCTTCCAAAGGAAAAGAGCATTTTAGATAACTTCTTCAGAATGGAATGTGGTCATGCATCTATATTTACTTTCAATGTGTGTAGGAGGTGTGAGTGAAGTCCTGTTTCTCCTTTTTCAGTGGTCTGAAGTTAACTGCTTCCCTTACTTCAGTTGAAACCTAAGAGGACACCTCAGGCAGGAACTTTTTCACATGGCTTTCTCCACATCAATGAGATCAGACAACTGTCACTGCTAAAGGGGAGCCCTACTCTTAATGGACATGTTCTGAAGAACTTCAGAAACAGTACCATCCAGGTATTCTAATCCACATATTCACTGAAGAATTTCAAAAGAACACTTGTGCCCAACTCAACTAAACATCTCTAGTAGGGCACGTGGAAGATCTTCCTGTTAAGAAATACCAGATGGAGGAACGCATAGTAACAGAAGTTTCCATATTCATTACCATGTGCCTTGCTAAGATGACTATGGAACCTACAGTAGAACAACCCAAGGGCATGGAGTCAGTAGTGAGAAAAGACATCTTGGCCTCTTGGGCCAAAGGGCAACTTTCCCTACCTGAATGGACCTACAGACAAAATAATGGAATTCAGAAGAATGTGAGCCTTTATTAAAGACAAATGTTCTTTGTACTGCATATATCAGCCAAATTGTTAACGTTTATACTGGAATCAAAATCAGAGACTTCTAAATAAGCCTGAATGGCTTCTCACCTCAGCATTAACAGCAAGGGCTATAGCCTGCTGTGAACGTGCCCTTCTATTCCCTCAAATGTTTATTAATGACAATACTGTTTTTATGGCATCCTTTAACTGCACTGCTGAGAGGTGCCCTAAGGCAGAGATGTTCAAACTGACTTTTTGGTGGTCTCACTTTGCAGCCATCAGAAACTATTAACTGTGCTGTTTGTTCTAATAACTGGATCAGAAGTACAAGGGGCTTTATAAGATTTCTCTGTCAACAGTTACCTAGGCTGATTTGGTTTCTGGGTTTGTGTTTTGTATGCAGGATTGAATAATTGTTCCATTTTCCTAAAAGCAGACCTTGGTAACTGCATACTGACGTAAGGATCTGCCATGACTTTGGATGATATTATAGTGTCACACTTGGCTCTTGCTGGTTTGCTGACAAGATCCATGTAATGTTACCACCTGCTACAAAAGAGCACAAACCTCACACCATGAAGGTATACAAACATTACAAAGTAAACGAAATCACAGGACAGCAATGCTTTTAAAAACTTTTCATGCTGGGAACATGAACAAGTACTTGTTTGGAATCTGGCTCCAGGCCAAGCTGCAGGCTAATTCATACTCTAGATAGCATTAGAACTATCCAGTTCTTTGCCATATTAAATGCTTAGAAAAGCCTCCCTTAATTTGGCACTTTCCAATTGCCTTGGAATTAGGCAATACAGTGACTGGGCGTTAGGCTGACTGAGAATAGTAAAAATTGTAGGATAACAAGCTGAAGGAGATCAGATTAGAAAAAAGGTGATCAAGTCATACTATTATTTTGAAAATAACAGAGTAACCATTTCATTAGTACTTAGGTTTCATAAGTTACATGGACCTGTTATGGACATAAAAAACCCCATTGTTTAATATTATGTTCCTGGTCAAAGATCAGGCAGAAGAAGCCTACCTTTTCTATTCTGGCTGAAAAACTACTTCAAGCTAATGCTTCTTGGTTAAGCCTACCACATTTTGTAAGGTAAAGGTAAAGGTAAGGTAAAGGTAAAGGTTCCCCCACACATGCGTGCTAGTCGTTTCTGACTCTAGGGGCCGGTGCTCATCTCCGTTTCCAAGCTGAAGAGCCAGCGCTTGTCCGAGGACGTCTCCATGGTCACGTGGCTGGCATGACTAGACGCCAAAGGCGCACAGAACGCTGTTACCTTCCCACCGTAGTGGTCCCTATTTTTCTACTTGCATTTTTATATGCTTTTGAACTGCTAGGTTGGCAGAAGCTGGGATGAGTAACAGGCGCTCACTCTGCTACGCGGCACTTGGGATTCGACCTGCCAAACTGCCGACCTTCTGATCGACAAGCTCAGCGTCCTAACCCACTGAGCCACCGCGTCCCTTTTGCACCAAAGTGTAGTTGGCTTAAATTGTGGTTTACTGAAACAGGCTTCTCAACAAAATAGTTTTCTTAAAAAAACCCTACAATTTTCAGCTCAGGTACTGTATAATGAGGAACTGCAGTTAATTTATGTTTTAAAAAAGTCTTGTTGCTACACTAGAGGAAGAAGGAGAATTCAGTCTTCAGGCTTGAGCATATTTATTCCTGCAGTGTCAAAGCATTCTGATAAAACTATGAATATGCATTGAATCATTGGGGAATACAACTCTGGAGATTCTTTTTGTTACTTGTTTCATTTGTCATGACCCCAGGATCAGACTTTTCTTTTCAGAGGATGAAGCTATGCAGAGGAATCCTCAAAACATATAGAGTAAGTAAGTAGAGAGTAAGTAAGTAAGTAGAGAGTAAGTAGGCAGTAGAGAGAAAGCAAAGCTGCTTAACTCATTCTTTGCATCCATCTTCATGCAAGCAGAAACTATAGCCCAACCTACCGAAAACAACTGTAAAAGACAAACTAGAAATAAAAATTAAATTAAGCAAGAAAATGGTAAGAGAACACCTATCTGATTTTGATGAACATAAATCACCAGGACCCGATGGATTACATCCCAGAGTTCTGAAGGAGCTGGCAGATGTTATCTGAGAACCATTGTACCATATTTTTCAAAAATCCTGGAGCATCTGGGAACTACCAGTGAAGTGGCTGAAGGACCACTCTGGACGACAGGTTAACCAACTGGGATTTATTTAAGAGCAAGGCAAAGAACAGTACAACTTGTCCGGCTTTTATAGCCGGCGGCTGTCAGTGTAGGTTCGTGTCTTTTGGCGCCGCGTCTTGTTGGTCCAATCACCGCCGTCGCGTCTTGACAGCTCTTCTCTCCGCGTGGTGAGTCGGCTTCTGTGTTTTGACAGCTGCGAGCTGTCAAATGGCTGCGCCTGCGCTCTGGTGGGGAACTTTGACAGCTGTCAAAGTTCCCGCGTGTTCTCCTGTCAGCGGTGTTACCTCACAGTATTAAACGATTATAACTTGTTAATAACATTTATACATGTGTGTTTATATACATTACACCCCTTACCCCTCCACCGGATTGTTTCCACCCCCTTGTTGGTTGTTGGAGCCGGCCCATTCATAGTCCTGCAAGTATGCTGGTGCTCTCCTGTTTCGGTTAGAACGTCTTGGGGGTTGGTGCGTTTTCGTGTTCCGGCGGTGGTATGTTTTCTTGCTCCCCTTCCTCCCGTTCTTGTGCAGGTATTATGTCCGGGGGGGTGGGGGTTGGCTGTCTGGTGGGTGGTGTTGTGGTTGCCTTGGCCTGAGCTGGTCTATGTGCCGTCGTAAGTTGCCTTCTGTTGCTGTATGTATTAAATAGGAAATGGGTCCTGTTTGTTGTAACACTTTCCCTTGGATCCATTTGTTTTTGGATGTGTACGATCGTGTCCAGACCATTTGCCCAGGTTTAAATGTGCGGGGTGGGGGGGTGATCCGGTTCTGCTGTATAAGTGTCAGGATGCAGTCTGTCGAGCCGCATTATCAGCCTCCTTCCCCACCTTAGCTCCGCTGGTGTCTTGCCGGTCGCCGTGCAGGGTGTTGTGTGTTGTGCCATCAGGAACTGGCTGAGTCGCCGCTGCCAGTTCCCTTTTACAAACTTTTTTAATGCTTCTTTAGTTGAGCGCACCATAATTTCAGCCATCCCGTTCGTCGATGGGTGGAACGGTGCTGAAGTGACCAGCCTAATACAGTTCTTCGTAGTGAACATCTGAAATTCACGAGAAGTGAATTGTGGTCCATTGTCAGAAACTATGGTGTCTGGGAGGCCATGGGTGGCGAAGACCTTCCTAAGGGCTTGTATAGTGGCTCCTGAAGTGGTTTTCCTAAGGGGGATTACTTCTAGCCATTTTGAGTAGCTGTCAACTATTATTAGGAAACTCTGCCCTTGGATTGGTCCTGCAAAATCTAGGTGTATGCGTGACCATGGGTTTTTTGTTGTTTCCCATCTATGTACTGGGGCCTGGGGTGGTTCGCTTCTCGTTGCTTGGCAGGGGTAGCATCCTCCCACATGTGTTTCTATATCCTTATCTATGCCTGGCCACCATACATAACTCCTGGCTAGAGCTTTCATTTTAACTATGCCTGGATGTCCTTTGTGTAGGGTGTCTAGGGTTTGTGCTATGTTTTTGTCTGGTATCACTACTCTGTCCCCCCACAGAAGGCATCCCAAGTGTGATGACATTTCGTTTTGTCTGTTATAGAATGGCTGGAATTGTGGGTGTGGATTTTTGGCTGGCCATCCCGTGGTTGTCCACCTGAGAATCCTGCTCAGGACTTTGTCCTTGGCTGAATTTTTTGCTATGATTTTGGCGGAAAGGGGGCATTCTGGAAGTTGGGATATTGCCAGTATGAGCCTTGCAGGAGCTGGGTCTGTGTCGTTGGTTTGAATGGGCAGTCTGCTGAGGCAGTCTGCGTGTCCCAATTCTTTCCCTGGTTTGTGTATTAATTTGTATGAATATGCTGACAAGAAGGTGGACCAGCGCAATATTCTTGGCGATAGAATCTGGGGGGTTGTTTTGTCCCAGGTGAATATTCCTAGCAGGGGCTTGTGATCCGTGAATATGGTAAAGGGTCTCCCATAGAGATAGTCGTGGAACTTTTTTACCCCTGCGACTATTGCTAGTGCTTCTCTGTCGATCTGCGCGTAGTTTCTTTCAGCTTTTGAAAGTGTGCGGGAATAGAAGGCTATGGGTCTTTGGGTGCCATCCTTGTACAGGTGGCTTAGTACCGCCCCAATTCCGTAGGGTGATGCATCGCAAGCGATGCATACTGGTGTGTCTTCTCTAAAGAGTGTGACAGTTGAGCTGTTACAAATAATATTTTTCAATGACTGAAAGCTATTTTCATGCGTTCTGGTCCACGACCAGGCAGTGCCCTTGTCCAGGAGCCTGTGGAGGGGTTCTGCTATAGGGGCTTTGTGGGGGAGGAAGGCATGATAGAAGTTTAACAATCCCAAAAAGGCTTGGAGTTCTTGTTTATTTTTTGGACTGGGGGCTGTTTGAATAGCTTTTAGTTTTTCTGTAGTGGGGTGGATGCCCTGGGTGTCTATTTTATAGCCTAGGAATTCTGTGGCAGTGACTCCGATGGAGCACTTTTCTCGCTTTAATTTGAGACCGGCTTCTCTGAGCCGGCTCAGCACAGCTGACAGTCTGTCAGCTAAGTTTGCTTCATTTTCTCCGGCGATGAGGACATCGTCGAAATAGGGGCAGACCCCGGGTATTCCTTTTAAGGTTTTCTCCATGATACCTTGGAAGATACCCGGGGCTGCCGAAATGCCGAATTGAAGTCTTTTCACTTTAAAAGCTCCGCGGTGCGTGACAATTGTTTGAGCTTCCGCGGTGTCATTTGTGATAGGCAGTTGCAAGTATGCCTGCGTGAGATCAAGTTTTGCGAAAATGGCGCTGGAGCGGATAGAAGCGAGGACGTCTCTCACCGCTGGAACTGGGTAAACGTGGGGGCTTAGAGCTAGGTTAAGGGTCGCTTTATAGTCTGCACATAGTCTGATTTCCCCGTTAGGCTTAACTGGGGTGACTATTGGGGTCTCCCAGCTTCCCCCTTCAGTAGGTTCCAGTACCCCTAGTTTTACGAGGCGTTCCAGTTCGTTCTCAATTTTTTCTTTGAGGGCGAATGGAACCCTCCTAGCCCTTATCTTAATGGGTTGGATGGTTGGATTTAATTTTAGGGAGATGGGAGGGCCGGTGTATTTCCCTAGTGTGCCATCAAAGACGTCTGCATACTTGTTGCAGACAGCTTCGAGGCTTGAGGCTTGCACTGTGTTTACCCCAGTAATGGCAATGCCCAGGGGGCTGAACCAGTTCAGCCCAATTAGATTGGTGCGGTTCCCTGGAGTCACTAAGACTTCTAGGGGTCCCTTAAATTTTTTGTATTCAACTGCGACCTTAGCCTCCCCTTCTAGTGGAATGGGGGTTTTTTGGAAGTCTGCTAGGTGGACCTGGTTTTTTTTAAGAGGGATTTCCCTGTTACTCCGTTGGCAGATCTCCTGATACGTTTTAAACGATATTAAGGAGACTGCTGACCCGGAGTCCACCTCCATGTTGCAGGTGACTCCTTGAATTTTTACCCTGATTTTTACTTTAGGGCTTAAGCTGTGCACCTTGTCTATGGTTTCCACTAGGCCCCCCGGTGTTCCTCCCCTCTTGTCGTGGGTGGTTGGCCTCCAGATCGTGCACGTTGTCACGGGGCCGGCTTCGGCACACTGGCTTGATGTGGCCGGTTTTACCGCAATTGTGGCATTTTGCGTTTCAGAACCGGCAGCTGCCCCTGGCATGGTTGCCCCCGCAGCTGGCGCAGGTGGCCCGTTGATCGTGTCGTGGTGGCAGGGGGTTTCTGGTTTTTTGGCGGTCTGAGGCGTCGTTCCTTCGATGTTGTCGTCGCTCCATCCTGCATTGTGGGGCCTCTCCGTCGGTGAAGTCTACTGACTCGTCGTCGTCGCTGAAGGTTGCGTTTTCTTGGTACACGGTTGCTTGACTTTCCGGTGTTGATGTGGTCGGTTTTTTCTTGTGGTTGTATTCGTAGGCCATTATTTCTCGGGTAAGTTCGGCTAGGCTCATGTCGGGCTTTGATGTAAGTTTTTTCTGGAGGCGTTCATCCCTTAAGCCTATTACCACTTGGTCCCGGATGCGGTCTTCCAGGTCTGGAAAGCTGCAGTTACGGGCGGCGTGCCGGACCCCTGCGATAAAGTCATTTGCGGGCTCATCCGGTCGCTGCTTCTTCTGGGCGAATTGAACTCGCCAGTACAGCTCTGAGCGAGCTGGCATGTAGTGTTTGTTGAGCTGGTCGACCAGGTCCGCGTAGGAGACTTCAGTGATGGGCACCGGGCTGAACAGCCCGACGGCGTCGTCGTATTCGGGGGCCCGCTGATGTACAGGAGGGCGGCGGCCTTTGCTCAGTCGGTAATTTTACTGACGAGGAGGAAGCCCTCGACCTGCCCCAGGTGTGACTGCCATCTCTCCGGATGGCGGGTATCGAATTCCCTCACACGCCCGAAGTTGGCCATGTCGTCCGGTCCTGGTCTCGCTCCGTTCGGAAGTTAAAACTTCCAGTGACTGCTCTTTGGCCGGGAATTCCCTTCCTCGGCCGTGACTTCAGCTCCGGAGCGATCCCACCTTCGTCGCCAGTGAAGTGGCTGAAGGACCACTCTGGACGACAGGTTAACCAAATGGCTGCGCCTGCGCTCTGGCGGGGAACTTTGACAGCTGTCAAAGTTCCCACGTGTTCTCCTGTCAGTGGTGTTACCTCACAGTATTAAACGATTATAACTTGTTAATAACATTTATAAATGTGTGTTTATATACATTACAACCAGAGGACTGGAAAAGAGCTGATATGATTCCTATCTTCAAAAAAGGGGGGAAAAAACCAGACCCAGAAAACAACAGACCAATCAGCCTAACATCAACACCTGGGAAGATACTGGAAAAAATAATAAAAAAACAAATATGTGAACATCTAGAAGCAAAGTTATAACTGGTAGCCAGCATGTGTTTGTTAAAAAAAGATCATGCCAAACCAATATTATTTCATTCTTTGACACAGTGACCAAATTAGTAGACCAGAGAAATACTGTGGACATAGTATACTTAGACTTCAGCAAGGCATTTGACAAATTAGACCACAACCTATTTCTTGGAAAACTAGAAAAACGTGGGATACACAGCATCACCACCAGATGGATTTGTAACTGACTGACAAACCGTACTCAATGAGTAGTCCTTAAAAGCAGTCTAAATGTTTTTGCTCCATATCTGTTGTTAAATAAAATCCATAGTACAAATGACTTTGGATTCAGAACCAAGTAGGACCACAAGCATTATGGATTTCATTTCAGATAATTTTTTTACCCTATCTTGTGCACCATATTCTTAGATATAAGCAATTCGAAAAGAATATGGAGATAGAATGATTTTATACTCTACATTGGGAAATGTCAGATCACATAGAGCAGGGGTGTCAAACCTGCAACGTCACGTGACAGGTCGCGACATATCGCGACTTTTTTTTTGCTATTGCCAGCAATCGGGTGGGCCGGCAGTTTGACACCCCTGACATAAAGCATCAGATTAGCAGCTATATTTGGAGATTAATTTCAATTGAATGAGACATTGTTTCCAATTGTTTGGAATTCCTGGTTTCTACATAGGCTGTAAGAAGCATGTGGTCCTATGTTCACATACTTCAAAACATACTTCAAAACATCTCAAACCTGGAGTCACAATAGCTGCCCTGTTCTCTGCTATACTTCAGTACCAACATTATAGGTAACTACCAATTTAGTAAGTGTCATGGCTGACCCGCTACGCACCCCGCTTACAACTAGACAACAGAAACAGTGAGGGGGGTGGGCAGGTATTTGAATGCAAGGGAGGCCTGGGAGGGGATTGTGGAATGCAAGAGAGCCAACTGTCTCCTGGCAACATCCTAGTGCCCAAGGTTAAATGATGAGAAAGGTCCAAGATGCTCAGACTGTTTCCCCAAACAAAATGACTATAATTGATTGGTGGACAATGAACAGTGGGTGGCCCAGGAAAGAAAAGGGGATTTTACCTCTGCTGCTTGGAGCGCAAAAACTTCAAAACTGGCTTTGCTTCTTCTGTGTCTATGTGGAATTATCAGTAAAGTTACACTCTTGGTAAAATAATGTCCCAGGAGTTTCTTTTGTTGCATTTGCCAATGGGACGGTTGACAGTAAGACTCAGATGATTTATAGAGCTAATTGCATCTAATGCTATAAACTTGTTGATTGTATTGTAATTCTTTTGTAAGCTGTTCCTCCAGGCAACCTTGCTTGTCCTCATATATATATTTAGTTATGTGGACATTATTTATATGTCACATATCAAATTAATTTTCCAAAGCATCCTTCAATAGAAGAAACATATGGCATTGATACAAAAACACTAAGAATAATTAACAGACAAATAACCCATATTTGTTGGGTGCCAAAAGAAAGCAAAGAATCCTGTGGCATCACAAAGATTAATAAATTTGGCATAAGTTTTTGTTTAAAGAAGTGTGTGGGGGTTTTTTTTGAATCAAATAATATTATTTCCCAACAGTATCTATACATTTATTTTGTAAAACAGATAATAATCCCTACATATACCTTGAAAAAGTAATATTTTATGTAATGTATAGCACAACCCTATGCATTTACTAAGAAATAAATTCCACCTTAATTAATCAGATTATTCTCCAGTGTATATACTTATATTTGACTATCACTTTTTAATCAAAATATATTCTTGTTGTAATTTTCTCTTTTCTTTTCCCAAGTCTTCCATTACCTGGGAATTTGTTAACATACACTACAAATGTCAAAATCACCCCAATGTAATTTGATTGTTTCCTTTTAAATTAATAGAATATTTACCTAAAGGATTTTTGAGTATTTTAAAAAGAGGAATTATGTATGTGTGTTTCTATGTTCAAGTGGTACTCCAGATGTTTTGGGATTGCACCCAATGTACCTATCACTACTGGTATTATCTTTGTTTTATTTTGCTACCATCGTTCTACTTCTGTTTGGTGGTCTTTGTATTTGTAAATGTCTCCAGTTCTTTCTCTTTATTCTTCTGTCTCCTGGTACTGCCATATACACTATTCAGATTTTGTTCTCTTTCTTATCAACAACTGTTAAATTTGTTATATGGCAAGTGCTTGTCTGTTTGAATTCCAAAGTCTCAGAGCACTTTAGCATCTTCATTTTCTATTACTTTGCCTATTTTGTAGTCTCACCAATTGCTTGCAGGCAAATGGTATTCTTGCAGGTATTCCAATGCATCATTGTTGCTACTTTGTCATGCTGTTGTTTGTAGTTAGTCCTACAATCTTCTTGCAGCAGCTAACTAGGTAGTTCACTGTTTCTTCAGCTTCTTTGGAAATGTGGCTATTGCTGTCTGCTGCTGTCTTATTAAACCTGACTTTGTATGTGTTTGTTCTTAAGTCTTGATCTTATGCAGCCAGAATTAGACCTCCTGTCTCTTCCTTCAATGCTCTTAGCCATTGTCTTATTCACGTCCTTCAAATATTTTTCCAATGTCCATTTTTCTTCAACTGTCTGGTCTACTTGCAACATTCCATGCCCATCTATTTTCCTTGGTAAGTAGAGTGGGTCAAGATTGCTGCAGGGATGAAGGACATGACTCACTGGTATTATATTTTTGGTCTTCCTATCCAGGGCTTTTAGTTCTACTTGAGTCCAGTCCACTATTCCAGTTGAGTATCTGACTGAATTGCTAGCTTTCTTCTTAATAGCAATAACAGTTAGACTTATATACCACTTCGTAGTGCAGTTTACAGAGTCAACATATTGTCCCCAATGATCTGAACCCTCATTTTACTGACCTTGGAAGGATGGAAGGCTGAGTCAACCTTGAGTCGGTCCACTGCATGACACTTAAGTGTGCTTGATGATGATGATTATGAGCCTATGGTGACGTGGTGGTGGGAATGCAATATTGCAAGCTAATTTGATCTGTGCAAGGAACAATGAATATACTCATTTTTTTTAAAAAAAATAACTATTCCAAGTGTTTAAAAAGTGAGATACCATTCCTATGATTTAAAAATGAAATTATTTTATCAGAAAATATGAATTCTGGTCTATTTGTCCCTCAAGGTTTATTTGAAAAATAGTGGTCATTAGATTTTTTTTATCTTGGTGATGTGGCCTTTTTCTGTTGTAACTTTGTTTTGGTTTCAGATCAGTACATATGTTAATTTAACTTTGAGGAGAAATATTACAGTTAATTATCTCAGTGTGTTGTTGAATTATATTCTTGAAACATATTATTTTGCCATTTTATGAAGCACTTAATTCTGTCAAATCTGGGGTATGGCAAAGAGGGTAATTCCATTTAACAGAAAAGAAAGGTGCTATTCTGATTTTAAAGGATCTATCCAGGATATGGATTTGTTACTTATTTTCAAAAAGCTTTTTTTGTTCTGCAAATGAGAAAATAACACTATGTGCTGCTACCTGGTCTAGATCAGGGGTCTTCAAACTTGACCCTTTTATGACTTGTGGACTTCAACTCCCAGAATTCCTCAGCCAGGCACACTGGCTGAGGAATTCTGGAAGTTGAAGTCCACAAGTCATAAAAGGGTCAAGTTTGAAGACTCCTGGTCTAGATCAACATTTTTCAAACTTGGTAATCTTAAAATCCTCAACTCAGTGGGTTAGGACGCTGAGCTTGTCGATCAGAAGGTCGGCAGTTTGGCGGGTCAAATCCCGAGTGCCGCGTAGCAGAGTGAGCGCCTGTTACTCGTCCCAGCTTCTGCCAACCTAGCAGTTCGAAAGCACGTAAAAAATGCAAGTAGAAAAATAGGGACCGCTACGGTGGGAAGGTAACAGCGTTCCGTGCGCCTTTGGCGTCTAGTCATGCCGGCCACATGACCACGGAGACGTCCTCGGACAAGCGCTGGCTCTTTGGCTTTGAAACGGAGATGAGCACCGGCCCCTAGAGTCAGAGATGACTAGCACGCATGTGCGGGGAACCTTTACCTTTACCTATGCTGGCTGGAGAATGCTGGAAGTTTAACTCCATGTATTTTGAAGTGGCCAAGTTTGAAAAACACTGGACTAGTAGATGTGATGATAAACCAAATGTTTAAATTAATTTTATATATTTATTTATATGGATTTTTCTGTTACCTGGAGTTTTTTGTTATATTTAGTTCATTTTAATCATTACCCTGTATTTATTTTTCTCCATTTTCAACTGATTAGTATCTATTAGTAGCTATATTAGTAGCTATAAATCTTAACTTGAAAAGTATTTTTCTAAAAAGTAAATGGCTATACAATCACAACATTCTAAGTTATTAAACAATATTTATTAAAAAATCAAGCCAGGTTTTATTTGAGGAAAGTGATCATGGTTTATTTTGCTAATTTTAATTTATTTCCTCTCTTTTTAACAACTTTTGCTATCTCATGGCATTGATTAGAGCCTTGCATAAAACCAAACCAGTCATATGTTCAAATGATTTGCTTTACTCATTCAACACTGGAGCCCAGTGGCCATCAAAAAAATAATAAAAACTATGGTTTCAAAATTTATCCTATTTCTTCAAAACAAACAATGATTTATTTATTAACACCCTTTGCATGTGGCATCATCTTAACTCAAAAACAAGCAGGCAACATTGTGACATAGCATATAATGCAAAGCTAACCATATCTGACCTGATAGAATATCTTGCCTGTCACAAACCATGTTTCAGAGAGTGTTGAATTTCCTAGTCCTCTAATAAATGTCTAAATAAAAAGACCAAGTTGTACTGGGTAAGTAGCTATTAATATAAAAGAAAATTGTGGAATAACTTTAAAATAAATTCAACACAGCTTTTCTTATAAATCAATGTATTAATTTAGCAGCCTGTTCTTTTCATTTCTATCAGCATCTCTCTGTGAAAATTTATTCAGGAGAAAATTAATCCTTATGCAAAATGCTATTGTATTCTAATAGTTATATTATAACTTTTCTATTCCAAAAGCCATAATATGAGCTGAAATTTAGAATACACACTAAGCCTACAGTATTGTAAAAAATACTTCAACTAAAAAAAGTGGAAATTTCACATTGAGTAAACCAAGTTGGTGTGCCATAATATGAAGTGTCTCCTGCTTATTAAGAAAGTTAGAAAATGTACAACTTATTATTTCAATTAAGTTTGAATATCATCTATAGAAAAAGCCACACATGAGCATAATGGTGGAAAATCAGAGTTACTTTCTCCTTTTTAAACTTGAATTACAAACATTAATGGTAAGCTTTGTAATTCAGTTTGTAAACACCCTCAGACATGATATTTAAGATTCCAACTAGTCTGATTCAATGACAAGTATAATTTATTAATTGGAAAAATGGAAAATATAGTTTAAGGGAGGGTAAATTTCAGTGTTAATTATAGATTCTGTAAAAGAAGTTGGAGTTACTTTTTAAAAACATTTTTGTTTCTTTCTATGATTTTTACCATTTTGTATTTCTCATCTCTTTCTCTATATCTCTGTTTGCTCATTATTTTACAAAAAATATATAATAAAATTATATTTTAATTATATTTAAAAAAATCCAGCTGGTCCCATCCACACTCCCATTTGGTTGAGTATTTATGTTGAAAGAATAGAAAGAATACATGCATATGTCACATTTGTTTGTGAAATAACAGAAGGAAGGAAGGAAGGAAGGAACGAAGGAAGGAAGGAAGGAAGGAAGGAAGGAAGGAAGGAAGGAAGGAAGGAATTTGCAGAGTAAAAGTGGATAGAGATGAGGGGAAAGAATAAAGGAAGAAGGAAGGAGCAAATTTCTCTGAAGTAATTTACACATTTAGACTGCCTCCCCATACCTCTGTTATCAGCAGCATCTCCTTCTCAATGTAGGAAGTCAGTGTGCATGCGCGTGCGCGCGCGCACGCACACACACACACACACACGCACACACACACACACACACACACACTGGAATGTTAAAAGAGGCAGGATAGAATATTTCCCCTAAAGAAGAAATGGAGAAAAATCTCAACAAAGGCAGAAAGCAGCCTCAGCCTCAAGCAAAAACATGAAGAGTCCAGTTTTTAGATTTTGTATGCATTCAGAAAGATTAGGCTACCCTATTTATAAGCACACAGCAAACAGAGACTCCAGATAAGCAACACAATTAGGCAAGCCAAAAGTCGACAAGATTAGCTCAGACAAACACCTAGGATTTGCATTTCCCCTTTTGCCTATAGAGTAAGCCATGACCCTACATGACCACATTTTGTCAGCTGTCCCAGAACTGCATGCTGTTGTTGGTTCTGCTCATCAGTAAACATTCTTAAACAGCCTCCATTTTATTCCCAGTTTGGAACTTGACCTGATTTTTTTTCAACATCAGGATGTTAGTAGACTGAATTTCCTAATTCATAAATTTTGCTAAACTTTTTGGTTGTCCATTATAGTCTTTTTGCGTCCTTTATTTCTAACATAAAACTGCCCTCATATGTAATCTAGAAATCCAATATTTCTGGAGTTTTTTGGTTTATTTAATATGTTTTGGGGTGTTTTAATTGGTTTGTGGGAATGCTATGTGGTTGTAATAATTTATTGGTTGTTTCTGTTATGTTTTTGACCTGTGAGAGTAGTATTCTTTTCGTAGCTTATGTTGATTTTTCTGTGGTGAGTTGAGTGATCAGGCATTTTTTTTATAAAGTTGCGTGGATATGCATTTTGTTGGAAGATATTGTGTAAGTGGTATGTTTTCTTTTTCTGTGTTCTGAATTGATGCAGTGCATTTATGCTCATCTGAATAATGTTCTTTCTTTATAGTCTGTGGAGTCTCCTTTTTATTGTTTTCAATACACATATCAGTCACACCAATTATTTTGACAGATTTCTTTTATTTTCTTTTATTTGGCAAAATGTTTAATATCTTATATATATTAGGATACACAGGGTGGGTTCCCACATCTTGCTATGCTAAAATGTGGTCTTTCTTATCTTAGTATGTTGTTGAAACATCAGTCTCTGAGATTTAGGTTTACCATCCTAAGTGTGAACACAGCCTTCTGTGAGTATTCTTTATTTTAGGACTACGCAATCAGGGCTTCACACAATGTAAAAAATAGGTTACAGAGTTCATGCTTTTCTGAAAACCTTGTTCTAATAAATAAGTGGAGGGAAGAGTCAAAGTACGCATTCCTCTTTTTAAAGCATTAAAACAAAGACTGGCTGGTCTGCTATACTCAGCCCCATTATAAACTATCTGGGATAGAGGCTCTCTTGTTCTCTAGTCATATACCAAATCATATTCTTTGAAAAATATATAGGAGAGCTGACATTTTTAAATCTACCCAGGACACTTCAGCAATAATTGCTAACTAAGGGTTCTTTTCTTGCCTGTGCTGAATGGCCTAAAATTTACAGAAATATATTTTCTTTTGGATATTCCTTATTTTTGATGACTGGAGAAAGTATGATCAATGTATGAAATGAGACAACAACTTCAAGTAAACCATCTAGCTAGAGTAGCCTACTTTAAATATTTACATTGATCTAATCAATGACCTGGTATAGAGTTTATTTAGTTGTATAATCTTGTATAATCTTTATCTTGTTTATATTGTCTTTTAAGGTATTTATTAAAATAATGTCATACGCATCATGACATAATTGTGTAACTCTTGTGGAATTACTGAGTTGGAGGTGTACTTTGATGGTCTTCTAATCTTATTCCCTGTTCAGACAAATGGCTGTCCAACCTTTGCTTAAAACCTCCAGTAATGGAGCACCTCAAACTCCAGGAAGCAAGTTGTTCCACTGCTTAGCAGCTCTCACGGTCAGGAGATTTCTTGTCATTTTGAATTTGGATCCTGTGTAAGCTTCTACCCATTAGCTTCTGTTTCTCCCCTGACAATATGGAGAATAAATCCATATCCTTTTTACTATGATAGCCTTTCAAGTATTTGAAGACTGCTATTATGTCTCCCTTCAGGATTAACATACCCAGTTCTTTTAACCACAGAATTTTACCTTAAAGCCCTTTACTATTTGCTGTTGTTGAACTCTTTCCAGTTCTTCAACATCCTTCTAGAATTGAAGCCACACAACCAGAAACTGTATTCCAAGAGAAATTTAACAAATACATTATCTCTGTTGATGCAGCCCACATTTCATTGGCTGGTTTGGCAGCTGTAGATCCCCTACCATTTCTCATCATTGAATAGCATTTTGTTGGAAAAGGTCCAAGTCTATCAAGATCATTTTGAACCTTAAGCCTCTCTTCTGAAGTGGTAGAAACCACTCCATCACTATTGCAAACTTTGTGCCATTTGCAAAATTGATGAATACACCTCCTATCCTGCCACCTAAGTCAGTTATAAAAATGTTCAAGACCACTGAGATCTGAACAGAACTCTGGTATTTCCCAATCTGTGATATCATGACTTGTATAGGACATTTATATTTACTGTTGTTGTTTTTTCTGTCAGTGTAGATTTACACTGCTTTTCAGATGTTCATTGACCTTCAGGCCTGGACAACATGGTGTCCCATTATGAATCATGGGTGGTAGAGCCTAATATCTGAAGTTCCTCCTCCCTACTTGTTAGGTCTGCCAACTTCAGCTTTGTGCCTTGCTGGCATTCTGCCTTCCAAGGCTAGGGGGAAGTGGGCGTGGGGGTGAACAAATGAGCAATAAACATATATGGGCATATGATGGGAAACAGGAAGAGGGGATGGCACTGTGATGAAGACCAGAGATAAACAGAACTGGTTTGTGCCAGCACTCAAGGTCATGCATCCTGAGAGTGGAACATCTCAGTGTTTCTCAAAACACCTATGCCGCACTGCAATGGCTGAAGCTGAACTGGTCATGGGGGGAGGGCTGGGATGAAGGGAACAACTTGTAACTTCCTCCATGGGAAAGCTTGACTTTGCTGCAGCTTATCACTTCAACAAAATGGAGTTGAGGGTCTTTCTTTCCTAAGGGACCTACCTGAAGCAGATCTGACACTTCTAATGTTTTTTTTAAAAGGAGGTTTCATGACCACCCTGAAGATATTCTTTATTTTTCCTTAATGAAGTAGATCACAAAGGGAAGGGAAAACAGGCAAAATGGATAAACAGGCTTAATGGCAGTTGGATCTTACTAAAACTTTGATTGAATTTGAGTTCAGCCAAAGGCTTTATGAACAAGCAACAGGGGTTTGATGAAGAACATTTCAGGCCAATAAGGTCATTATTAACAAGCCATTTACTCATCAGAAAGTTGTGACAGGTCTAGAAGATAGAATACCTGGAGGTGGCAGTCTCCTGCAATGGCTCATGCCAGGCAGATCCATTTTTAAAATGTATCATAGAAGGATTCCAGCAGAGTTGAATCATTTGAGTTCTCATACTTTTCTTTGGAAAGTGTATTAGCTAAATTCCCTGAATGATTAGTTATAGAATAGGCCAGAGAGAATAAGCTTATCCCTTGTCCATTTTTATTTTATTTATGATCTTATTGTCTACTTCTTCTCCAAAGAATGTTGTCTCATTACTTCAGGGCAGACACATAGTAATTTTCTATAAGTCCTTGCAAACTGTCCCCCATACATGATTCCTCTGTATATGGTTATTGATTAATAACAGTTCTCAAAAGAACTGTTTATGGCTGCATAAAGAACTCTCTGATAAATTGAAAGATAAAAAGGACAAGTATAGAAAGTGGAAAGAGGGGTACATAACTAAGTCAGAATATCAGCAAATAGCCCGAGCCTGCAAAGACGAAGTGAGGAAAGCTAAGGCTCAAAATAAACTAAGGCTTGCGACCAAAGTCAAAAATAACACAAAAAAACTTCTTTCAACATGTAAAAAACAAGAAAAAAGTTAAAGGAATGATTGGTCTATTAGTGGGGGAAAGTGGCAAGAAGGTGACAAGCAACAGGGAGAAAGCAGAACTATTTAACTCGTTTTTTTGCATCTGTCTTTACACAAAGGGAAAAAACAGACCAACCTATCAAAAATAGTGCCATAAAAAACAGAATAGAAACACAAGTTAAGATAGGCAAGAAAATGGTAAGTGAGCACCTGTCCAGCCTAGACGAGTTCAAATCACCAGGACCAGATGGATTACACCCCAAGGTTCTCAAGGAACTGGCAGATGTGATCTCAGAACCACTGAACTACATTTTTCAAAGATCCTGGAGCAGTGGAGAACTACCAGAGGACTGGAAAAGAGCTGATGTAGTTCCGATCTTCAAAAAAGGGAAAAAATGGATCCAGGAAATTACAGACCTATCAGCCTGACCTCAATACCTGGGAAGATTCTGGAAAAGATAAACAACGAATCAGCAAGCACCTAGATACAAACAAAATCATTACTAAAAGCCAACATGGGTTTGTCAAAAACAGATCATGCCAGACAAATCTTATTGCATTCTTTAAACCAAGTGACAAAATTAGTGGATCAGAGGAATGCTCTGGATATAATTTACTTGGAGTTCAGTAAGGCATTTGATAAAGTAGATCACAAACAACTACTTGATAAGATAAGAAAATGTGGGTTAGACAGCATCACCACCAGATGGATTCGTAGCTGGCTGACCAGCAGTACTCAGTGTGTGGTCCTCAATGGAACCGCATCTACATGGAGGGAAGTGTGTAGTGGGGTGCCCCAGGGCTCTGTTCTGGTCCCAGTGCTCTTCAACATCTGCATCAATGATTTGGATGAGGGGATATGGGGAACTCATCAAATTTGCAGATGACACCAAGCTGGCAGGAAGAGCCAACACTCCAGAAGACAGGCTTAAGATACAGGAGGATCTGGACAGACTTGAACACTGGATGCTATCTAACAAAATGAGATTCAATGGTGAAAAAAGTAAGGTTCTACATTTAGGCAAGGAAAACCAAATGTACAGGTATCGTATAGTGGGTTCCTTGCTCAATAGTAGTAACTGTGAGAGGGATCTCAGAGTCCTAGTGGACAATGACTTAAATATGAGCCAGCAGTGTGCTGCAGCTGCCAAAAAAGACAACACAGTGCTAGGCTGCATTAACAGAGGAATAGAATCAAGATCACGTGAAGTATTAATAGCACTTTACAATGCCTTGGTAAGGCCACACTTGGAATACTGCATCCAGTTTTGGTCACCATGATGTAAAAAAGATGTTGATACTCTGGAAAGAGTACAGAGAAGAGCAACAATTATGATTAGAGGTCTGGTTGCTAAAACATATAAGGAACGGCTGCTCGAATTGGGTATGTCTAGTTTAATGAAGAGAAGGACGAGGGGTGACATGATAACAGTGTTCCAATAACTTAGAGGCTGCCAGAAAGAAGAGGCTGTCAAGCTATTCTCCAAAGCACCCGAAGGCAGGACAAGAAGCAATGGATGGAAACTAATCAAGGAGAGAAGCAACCTAGCACTAAGGAGAAACTTCCTGACAGTTAGAACAATTAACCAGTGGAACAACCTGCCTCCAGAAGCTGTGAATGCTCCAACACTGGAAGTTTTTAAGAAGAGACTGGACAGCCATTTGTCTGAAATGGTATAGGGTTTCCTGCCTGAGCAGGGGTTTGGACTAGATGACCTCCAAGGTTCCTTCCAACTTTAATATTATGATGATTATGATGATTAGGAAAGGATATATAGAAATTATCTCTTTTCTAGAACCCCAAAGCATCCCTGTGAGATGGGTTAGTATGGAAATGTTCCAAAATGACTGGTCCAAAATCCTGTGCAAAAATACAAAAAAATATTCCTATATCTTTTTCCTTTCAATTCTCACTCACTTCAATGAAAGAGAATTTGCTTGGAAGATCTGTGGCTAAAAACCGCACTAAGATAGCACACTAGAACACTTCTAACAATAAGGTAAGTTCAGAATAACTACCAAGAGAAAATTGAAAGAAATTCTCCATTGCCCAAAGAACAAAGTGAGATAAAAAGAAGCTCTTTAATGGAGGAAAAAAAGGATTGAAAAATGGCAAGGCAGATTTTGACAGAACATCAAGTCCAAGGTCTTGCAAGCTAATTCATTACTGGACAGAGATTTCTTTATCTCCAACCCCAGTGTGATAGGGGCCACAACATCTTGCATCTATAGGTTGAAGTTGCCTTGTGATTCTTTTAAAGAGCCAAAATGAGAAGAATATGTACCTTAAATATATTTAATTCTTTAGTCAGAGTATTAGTATAGATTGCCCTAGAAAAGTTCTTGCAATTTTTTTTTCATCTAATCTTCTCTCAGGGTCTTTTGTTATTGATTATAATATCACCTAGGAAACAAGAGTCACATATCAGACAAATCATCACATTAAGCATTCTGTGGATCAGATTTTCTTCCTCTCCATATTTTAGAAGGGATCTCTATGACAGCCCACCAGCACCTCTGTCCTGATGCAGAGAACATTAAGCAATTCAATACATTAGCTTTCTCCCACTGGTGGGGAGAGGGGGTACAACTCCCAGTATTTCCAGCCTCTTGCAACTCAATCTTTTCCTCTGCTGTAGCATCAGCAGCAGACTCATTTTTTTTCTTGCGAAAAACCAGTTAAGTCAGGGCTATATAGCATTCCCAGACTTGGGGATCACAACTCAGGATCCCATCCAGCAAAAGAAAGAGTGGGGATATTTTCCAGGATGTTTCTGGAAGACACTTTAACTATGTCTTCAATTCAGCCTCCAATTCTAGCGCTAAAGTTCCGTGCAAATTCAGACTGTTTTGAAAAAACAGAAATGGGAGAGTTTTGCCTCCCCTCTTAATTCCATTTTCACATTTTTTATTTCAAAACAAAATAAAATAATCTACTGGAAACTGGCCATTTTGCCATCAAATTTGGATAGTATAATTTTGGGGTGCTACTAGTTTTTGGAAAAACAATCTGTTGAAGCTGCATCTAATGTTGGCTGCAAATGAAGCAAGCAGTAGGCATTACTGGGGCAACACTGAGTGGATTTATCCTTCTCCCCATTTCAGGGAAGTTTGCTATTATCTACCTTTGTCTTTCTTTTATTATCCTAAGCAACAAACTGCCAGAGGAGGAACAGCTATGCTTTACTGCAAGTTTGAAATAAGCTAAGGACTGCATAAAATTTTCTCATGTGTGCCTGGTGCTCCAAGTTGCCTGTTTCTGAGTCACTTTTGGTGGCTGACAGATGGAAGAAAATGATCAATTGGGAGACCAGTGATGGGGCATCTCTGTAGCTGGACAACCTTACATAGAGCAGTCCTTTTGTCAGCATTGATTGGTGTTGTTTTCGTTGATTTGAAATACTTTTTCAAGGTCCTTATTACATGATCTTTCCCATTTTCTTCCACTTTTTGTTCCCTTTTGATTGGTGAATCCAGAAACTGAATCTGGGAGCTTCTGCATAAAACATAGCTTTATCTGTGAGCTATAGGAGCAAATTAGAAGAGAGTAATGTGGTAGCTGCATTCATATTGATGATGGATGAGCTAGCACTTCTCATAATTACTGAGGAAGCGGCAATGAGGTGCTTGGGGAAATTGCTGCAAAGGGGACTTTCAGAGTTATTATTCCTGAGAAACAGTTGTGGAATATGATACCTCAGTGTTAGTCATGATAAACAAGGGGAAATAAAGGAGTTTCATAGGCTATTTCAACCTTCAGCAATCTGGCATTCTCCAGATGTTGTTGGGGCTCTAGTTCCCAGATTCCTACTTGAATGGCCAAGCCGAGAACTCTTCTAGAAGATGCCCTGTCTACAAATTTTGTGCACAAGTTTCAAAAAGCAGGTTTGTTCATCCTGTTGCATCATTTCTACACAAATGTGAATATTTTTAGTAAGTCAAATTCAGAAAACTGTTCATTGCTCAAATTGATTTTTATTAATCAAGGGTATCACCCTATATGTCTTTAAATACAGTTTAGCTTTGCTAAATAAAATATTCCTACTCAGTCAGCATACATAGGATTGATTCATGATAAAAAGGTCTCCCAAATATATGATTCATCAAAGGGGCTTCTAGACAATAAGCCCATGGAAGATTCTGCAACAATGGCTGTCTGAATGAAGGCATTATTTTACTCTTTTCTTCAAATGGAGCAACTGAACAGCCATCTTCATTCATTGCATTTCTTTTGCAAAAAAGAAAGTTGTAGATATGCAAAGGGTTTTAATCATTGTCTGTTTATATGGTATGTATAGATAAATCAAATATTCCACAGGTTCAAAATCAAGAACTTAAGCTAGGGATGGATCCTCCAGATTTTGCTGTAGATTTCTAATAAAGATCAGTATTGGGGGATGATGGGAAATTCATTCCAAGAGCATCCGAACATCCACAACCTGTCTGGTAGGCTTAAGGAGTATCAGATTCATAACGATAAACAATATTCCCACTACTTAGCAATGTATGTTTTGCATGAAGGATATCTCACATTTATAGGTTGATAAGTGTCAACTCTGAAACACTAAAAACTACCCTACTTGACAATAATTGGGTTGATGGGCTAATGTAATATAGCTTCCACTTTTTTTTACCCACATTCACATTCAAACTAATAATTTTGCTGCAAGAGAATCAAAAACTCAGAGTGATTTCTCAAACTAGCCAGAAATTGTATTGCAGATGGATATGTTTCTTTGTATGTTCTGGATTATTCTGGAAAAGAAACCTGAGAACCAAAGTACAATTTTCCCTGGTTAAAGAAATTAAAATAAATGAAACCAAGTCACATTTGGAGCGAATGAAGTGCAGATGAGGAGAAAATGCCTATATCCCTTTCCCTCCTGTTCTCACAATGCCCCCTCTGCTAGTGTTCCATGCAAAGAAAAAAACACATTCTTAAATGGAAAAAAGGAATTTAGAGGGTCTATTTTGATGTCTTGGTTTCTTTTTCTTTTTTCCACTAGTTTTTTCCTACTTATTTTTTATTATTATCAATATTAATATAAATAATACTACTAAATTAGAATTATTATATCATGTATTGACTGGAGATGGGTGAGGATGAGAAGGAAACCAAACAACACACACTGATTATGGATGTAGAGGAATTCATTACCATAGTAGCTTGTGGGTGGGACAACAAAGAATCACATTTATCTCCAAGTTGAACAAAAACTTTTAGAAATCTTGACGTATAAAACAAACATTTCCAAAACTGCCCCTTTTTCTTGTCTTTCATTTTGGTTTGGTCTCATTTTTCCCAATTGCTTGTCAAATCAAACTCTTGAACTTCACATTTAAATAGGTCCTTGAGTTTTCTAAAGTTAAAAAAGCCACATTTACTCTTATATATAATATTTAATGTTTCCATCTTATAGCCAGTTTCAATTGATGGTTTAAAATAAAAAAATTACAACTGATTACTGGAAGAAAGCTACAGAATTTCAACACAATTTCCCCTCTTAGTCTCATATCTGTTACCATTCCAATGGAATCAAATAAATATTTCCTCTATTTTGTTTTTCATAAACTGTGTAAAGGTTGGTCTGAATTGATTGTGGAAAATCATACTTGTTGCATATGTAAATCCACCTGCAGTTTTCCTTGCTTTGAGAATAAAATGTGTTTTAGTGAAAGGATGTCACAAGTCTGTGAAGGTCCTATTGTTAGTGCTGTGTTATTTTCTCAGTGTTTTGACCATTTCCCTTCAATATGATGGAAAAGTAATTGCTTTCAAAAAATATTTTCAAGGAAGAAAATTTCAGTGAAATTCTCATAGGCATTATTTTGTTACTTCAGATCAGGGCTTTTTTTTGTCATAGAATGCACCGGAACGGCGTTCCAGCACCTTTTTTTGATGGATTTTCCAGAGTTGCGTTCTTTTCCTATTGTTTTCCTTCCTATCCTCATTTGTTTTTGAAAATGCCCCGCTGGCAGTACAGGGTGAGCGGGGTCCCCTCTGGCATTGTCTGCCTCCTCTAGGAGGAGCCATGGGACACCAGAGCATCACAGCCAGAGTGTGGCTTGATTGGCTGGGTCAGACCATGTGGTGTGGAAGCTGATAGTGGTGGTGGTAGACACAGAAACATGGCACCCCTCTTTCACGAGAGGGTGAGTGAGCCTTTTGCCTTCCCTTACAGAAGGTGGGGTGTAAGGTTAAAAAAAGGAGAAGTAAGAGGAAAGAAAGAGCTGGTGTGGAAGCTTGCCGGACAACGAAACTTTGCTCTTTCAGTTCCTTGGGTAGTTCAAAGGCTGGGATGTCTACAAAAATCTCTTTTTAGTTTTTTATACTTTATATTCAAATTGCAGAGGGAAAGAATAAGAAAAAAGCCAATGTCCTGTGATTTGGAGGTATTATTATTAATAAATATATATATTAATTATGTATTGCTCAGATGTAAAGGTAGACCTACAGGATGAGGTTTAATCAGATCTATTTATTAAATTGGGTTTAACTTAAAGGTAAATTAAAAGTAATCTGTTCACTGACAAAGTTTCAACTTTGATTTGTTTCAACTTTGATTTGTTTCAAGTCAATATCCATATTAAACTCCACATGTAAATTTTTCCACCTTGTTTGACAACTTCTTAAAAATAATTCAGTCTTTTACAAGCAACCAAATTTTGTTTTATTGGGCCAATTTCATTCCACATAGAAAGCTGACATTTCTACTCATTAAACTAAATGGGTATGCCAGTGGTAAATGTCCCAAAAGATTAATAAAATGCCTTCTTGTAATTTAAAGCCACACAGTGCATGGTAACATTAATAGTATTAACTTACCTCGAACAAAATTCTAGCCTTTTAGATACACTAAAAATTGAAGGGTTTTTTTTTCAATTACAAAGGTAAACCCTGTAGGGTAGGCAAGGTGTGTGCGAGTTCCGGCACCTTTTTTATACAAAAAAGCACTACTTCAGATTATATATAGTCTTTCTATACGTAGGGCACTCTCATGGGGTTCTTGCACTTACTTTTTCAAGAACATACTGTATGTTTCCTCTCTTTAATTGAACAGTCACCTGTCAAGGAATTTGCAGAATCCTCAGCTCAATCCTGAAGAAATCTCCCGAGAGAACTTTTTCCATAGGGCTTTTTCAGATCCGGAAGCTAAGATAGACAGGGCTATGAAGTGCTAGTGAGATGTACAATGGAGGGGAAAAAACCCACACTTCTCCTTCTTGTGTCAATAAACTCAAACACCATTAAAGGAAATTGAAAAGCATCAGGAGAATGAAGCTGAAAAAGAAAAGAGTCACTCATTGGGAAGACAATATTGAGAAAACAAGAGGAGAGATTTGACCCAATATTAATTAAGAGCCAATTTTTAGTGGGAAGCAAAATAAGCCTGTAAGACCTGCAAGGTATTCAGTTTTGTTTCCTGAGGAAATGATAGAGTTAATCTTCCAGACTATGAAAAACAACAAATTATGTAGAGGTTTCTAAGTCAGTGAATTTATATTTTGTAAAAACTCTGAGGGATTTTCAACTGCTTCATCTAAACTGGTGGGCAGATACATTTACAGTAGGGAAGGAGAATCTCAGTGCCTTAACATGGTTTCCTGTTTTCCTATTATCAGTAATAAGGATATACATTTATGGTCCATACTGAGATGAATACACAAACACATACACACAGACACACACACACACACACACACACACACACACACTTGCATATTTATTTCATTATACTATAACTGTTAGGAGTCTAGTTTTTCACCCAAGAAGGGAGATTTTAGGTTTTGATAACAAAACACTTCTTTCCCAGTCCATTCAACATTGTCTGAAAATATGTATCAATTAATCAATAGCTATGCCTTAGTAAGAGAATATTAAATTTATTTTTAATTGTACATGACATCTAGAAGCTATTGGCAGGGCAGCCTTAAAGTATTTTGCTATCAGAAGCCAAAGGCAATATGGTGGCTTCTCTGTTTTGTATGCAAACCTCATTTTCAATAACAGTAAAGAAACAGGGTTCTCTACCCCTCAGGGCAGTCAGCTAATATAACAAGGGAGCTCATGTCCCATACAGCCTCTTTCTCCAAAATAAGGAGATGGTTGCCCAAATGGCTTGACTCTGTCTAATGATAAGGTCATCCCTGCCTGTTTGATAATAAATGATGATGATTTCAGAGCTGATGATGCTTCTCCATAACTGCAAGAGTAATAGAGATACTTTTCCACATTCATAAATGCTGTTTAACTGAATGGGTCATGCAGCATATGCAATGTAGTCCTTCTTGACCTTGCTGCTGTTGGGCAACCAGGCTTACTGAGCTGATCTCATATTGTCCCCCAGCAGGTTTGGATCAAATTACTTTAAAAGAAAGTTAAAACAAATTCAAAGATGATAGGTGTGCCACTATCTATTAAAATAACCAAAGTTGTGCAGATGTTTCATATTCCAAACATTCCAGCTATTTCAGCTTTGAGATAACATATCTCTAAGTATGTATGGTAAAAAGATAAATGTGGAAGTTACAATGTACTGGAGAACATAATAGAGAGACCCATCATGTGCTTTTGGACTTCCCAAAGGACCCAGATGCCCACAGGATGTGAACGAGAATGTCATAGCATGTTCCCTGTTCTCACGGAATAAAGTTAGTGAATTTATCTAACCAACAGTTGAAGATACTTTTCAGTTCCAGTCAAGTGACAGCATACAACCCTGGAATCTCTGATCTTCACTGAGGAATTGAAAACAAATAAGTTAAATGCCTCATTGACTTTTTTGTAGAGTACCAAGTTTTGGCTGCTTCTCCATTTTTCATTTATTTCTGTAAATATTGCTCATTCAACAAACGTAGCTCTGCTGCAAGCATTCAGCCTTTGAAGAGTAGAATAAAATAGTAGAATAGGTATGATGGTCATACCTATTATGGTCAAATGTGTAATCAACACCCTACCCCACAAATTACCATCCTTAATTTGTAGGAAAAAATGCATATTTTTGCTAGGTGCTTAGCAATTTTGCATATAATTTTGGGTAGATGCCATCAGGATATAGTTAATATTATACAGTACCTCAAGATGTCTGAGAATATCTTTTCTTGTTTACGCTAATTTGCTTTAATTGTTTTGATTTTGTTTCTAAGAAAGCCAGTACAAGTTCAAGTGCCCAATTTATATGTAAAATGTTAAAGACAAATGAAAAGAATTCAGTTTTACTTCAGTCTTCATATCCTCCCTGACTTTGCTTCACTCCCTTGTCATCCAACATCCACTTCTCAGGGCAAGACTGGTAGATAACATAGAATCCCTACTTTTTTGAGTGGTTTGGGCAGGTGGAACTTGGATTTCAGTGACATTTGGAGAGTTTTATGACATAAAGTAATCTATTGATGCTAAAAAATATAAAACTCTTGATTTATTGAAAAATCTAAATCTATTGATGCACTTAGGCAGGAAAAACCAAATGCACAGATACGAATAAGCAGTACCTGGCTCAGAAGTAACATGTGTGAGAGGGAATTAGGTGTCCTAATGAACCACCACCTAAATATGAGTCAGCAGTTGCTGTAACTGCCAAAAAGGCTGATGCAGTCCTATGCTGCATCCACAGAGGGACAGCATCAAAATCACAAGAAATGATAGTACTGTTTCATAGAGCACTGGTCAGCCAACACATGGACCACTGTGTCCAGTTCTGGTCACCAAGATACAAAAAAGATGCTGAGGCCCTAGAAAAAGAAAGCAGTAAAGATGATAAGGGATCCAGAAGCTAAACTGTATGAGGAATGGTTGAGAGAACTAGGTATCTCTAGACTAATAAAGAGAAGGTTTAGGGGTGACATGATAGCTGTCTTTCAGTACTTGAGGGGCTCTCAAGGAGAAGAGGGGCTGATTTAGTCTCCAAAGCACCTGAGGGAAGGACAAGAATGAAATGGGTGGAAGCTCATCAAAGAGAGACCCAACCTGGAACTAAGGAAAAATTTCCTCGCAGTGAAAAGGATTAATCAATGGAATAGCTTGCTTCCCAAATTTGTATATGCTCCGTCACTGGAGATTTTCAACACAAGATTCAACAACCATTTGTTAGAGATAATATATGATTTCCTGCTTTGGGCAGGGGGTTGGACTAAAAGACCTCCAAGTTCCCTTACAGTCCAACAATTCTATGTCTATTCAGTCGGTATCCATTTGATTAATCTGTCTTGGGGACACACACCTTTCTTTTCCACAGAATCTCCTTCATGGTATGTAAAAGACAAACTATCTTATTATCCAAAAGGATAAGTAATCTGGACAAGCACACAGCTTCTATTTTGATTAAGAATACATATGTGGAATTCATATTTTTTTTAACTATGGCTCTAATTTTATATTCTAAAATGTGCTCTACTTGACCCTCCGACATCCACTTCCTAAGTAGAGGATGCACCTCTGCAAAGACTCACAATCATTACAAATTGCATCAAATTGTGTGTTGGAACAATTGTCTATATACCATATAACTATCTCTTGCTGAGACTTAAAAATTATTAAAGGGCAGCTCTCCATAGGTAACTTATGAATGTATTATGGCACTACCAAGGTTTTTCAGCATGTTAAAAATGAACATGCTTTATCGGTACCCAGAGAAAGATATGAACTCTAACGATGGTATCTGATTTTAGAGCTGCAAAATGCCATGCCTACAGGAACTTTGCTATTCAGTTATTAACAAAAATGTGTTAACAGCAGCTTGTCAGTGTAAAACATGTTGTGCCTTAAAGACCAGCCTTGCAGAAAGAGAATTAGAAGGGATTTTTCAGTGCTTTCTATAATTTAGAGGGGTAGTGATGGTATTGGATCATTTCCTAATTCAGAGGTGAGTAAAACTGGATATTGCTTTTTTTTGCAACCCCCTCGGGGGCTTCGGCCTGGAGGCTTCTGCTGCCACGTGGTCTGGATGCAATCTGTCCAGTTTAGTAATTAATCATCTCCCCCAATGAAGCTCAGCAGGACTTTTACCTGTAGCTGTGCAGGGAGTAGAGTGCTGGCAGAGCAGAAAATCAGCCAGTCTGTGATGCCAGTCACCCATGATAATACGCCTGAGTGCGTCCTTAGTAGTCCTTACCATCCGTTCGGCTTGTCCGTTTGACGAAGGGTGGAATGGTGCAGATGTAGCGTGTCTGATGAGGTTAGCCCTGAGAAAAGCTTGAAACTCAGCAACAGTAAATTGAGCCCCATTATCAGAAACCAGAACATCAGGCAACCCATGTGTTGCAAAGAGTTTTCTCAGCACCTGGATGGTCCTAGCAGTAGTCATATTAGGAACTGGGGCTACCTCCAGCCATTTGGAATGGCTGTCTACAACTATCAGGAAAAATTGTCCATGAAAAGACCCAGCATAATCAATGTGGACCCTGGACCAGGGCGTATGTGTTTCTTCCCACTTGTGAACTGGGGCCTGAAGCATTTCAGGCCGAGATTGCTGACAAGTATAGCAACCATGAACTTGATCCTCTACAGCCTTATCCAGACCTGGCCAACAAAGGTAGCTTCTAGCTAAGGCCTTCATCCTTACAATGCCAGGGTGGCCTTCATGTAGAGTTTGTAAGGCTCTATCCCTCAATGAGGTGGGAATTACAACTCTGTTGCCCTATAAAATGCAGCCCTTGTGAGCAGACAACTCATGTCTCCTGACAAAATAACGTTGGAATTCTGATCCTGGGCTTTTATCCATCCACCCCATGTATACCCAAGACAATACCCTGCTCAGAATTTTATTTGAGGCAGTTTCAGCAGCAATGTCCCCAGCATGAAGGGGAAATTTGGGTAAATCCTGAATAGACAATATTTTAGCAGCAGGTGCAGGGTCAGGCACCATTAGTGGCAGTGGCAGTCTGCTTAGGCCATCTGCATGGCCCATTTCCTTCCCTGGTTTATGAAGTAACTTAAAAGTGTATGCAGACAAAAATATGGACCACCTTAACATTCTGGGTGAAAGTATGTGAGGATTTTGTTTGTCTGTTGTAAACAACCCCAAAAAAGGTTTGTGATCTGTGTGGACAGTGAATTCCCTGCCATATAAATAATCATGAAATTTTTTAACACTTGCCAGTAAGGTCAAAGCTTCCTTATCAATCTGAGCATAATTACGTTCAGCAGATGATAAGGTTCTGGAATAAAAGGCAATGGGAACTTGTTTCCCATTTCTCTCAACATGGCTCAAAACTGCCCCCACCCCATAGGGAGATGCATCACATGCAAGACAAAGTGGTTTAGACTCAATGTAATGAGTGACAGTAGACTTTTCAGATAAGAGACTTTTCAAAGTTTGGAAGCTTTTTTCATGTGAGGGCAACCACTTCCATGGGGCTTTTTTTTTATCAAGCAGCCTGTGTAGGGGCTCTGCTATGGCAGCCTTATGAGGTAGAAATGTGTGATAAAAATTGAGGAGCCCAAAAATGCCTGCAGCTCCCCTTTTGACTTTGGCCTTGGATCCATTTTAATGGCCTTCACTTTTGAATCTGTGGGGTGTATTCCATTAGCATCGATGCGGAAACCCAAAAACTCCGTAGATGAAACCCCAATACTACATTTGTTTTTCTTTAATTTGAGGCCTGCATCATGAAGCCTCTGTAAAACAGCCCTGAGCCTATTGGCCAATACTTCAGTGGATTCTCCGGCAATGAGAACATTGTCAAAATAGGGGCAGACTCCCTGAATACCTTTAAGTGTGCATTCCATAACCCCTTGGAAAATACCTGGTGCCACACTGACTCCAAACTGGAAGTGTTTGACTTTGAATACTCCCCTGTGCGTTACGATTGTTTGAGCCACGGCTGTGGCCTCATCAACCGGCAATTGCTGATATGCTTGTGCTAAGTCGAGCTTAGCAAAAATAGTTCCCCCTTGCAATGAAGCCAAAATATGGCTGACTACAGGAACTGGGTAAGCATGTTGACTAAGAACCTTATTCAATGTACATTTATACTCTGCACATATACGAACCTCCCCGTTAGGCTTCAGAGGGTTAATGAGGGAGTTTCCCACTCCCCCCACATCAACAGGCTCTAGAATGCCTTGTTCCATGAGATTATCGATTTCTGAATTGATTTTGTGCTTCAGGGTAAATGGAACCCTCCTAGGTTTAATTCTGATGGGTACAATGAGAGGATTTAATTTGAATGAAATTGGCGGCCCCTTATAAGTTCCCAGATTTGACTCGAAAACATCTGCAAATTCCTCACAAACTGTCATGAGGTCTGCTGTCTGTGTTCGGTTAATGCCTGTAATTTGAATGCCCAGGGCATCAAACCAATCGAGTCCTATAAGACTCGTTCTTTGTCCCTCTACTACTATGACATCCAGGTGCCCCAAAAACCCTTTAAATTTTACCAGTACAGAGGCTTCCCCTTTAACCTTAACATTAGCATTCTGAAAGTCAGTTAACACAATATCAGAGGGCCTTAGTTTAACCCAATTGTTGCTGTGCCTGCAAACACAGTTGAATGTGTCTTGTGAAATGATGGATACAGCCGAACCAGAGTCCAACTCCATTTTACAAGGAACATCTTGTAGCTCTACTGTGAGCTTGAGTTTGGGCTTGAGTGGGTGGCAAGCCCCAGTGCGGCAACGCTTCTCCGACTATTGAAGAATCCCACACTAAATGGACCCTGGGCCCCAGTACCTCTCCTAGCCAGCTCTTCTGACTGTTGCATGGATGGTGGGCTCTGCAGACCATGGCAATATGGCCGGTCCTTCCACTTGCTCTACACATGGCCGAGCGGAATCTGCAACTGGCGCAAAGATGGCTACCTCCGCACCCCTTACATCTAGGTAAGAGAACTGCCTTGTAATTGTTCTCTTTTTGCTGGCTTCTCTGGCTTTGTGCGCTCAGTTGTTGGAGCTTGTTGACTTTGGGTTCCTCATATCCTGATGATTCTTCAGCGTGTTTGGTGACCTCGGAATGAACTGACTCTTCAGGGCTCAGGTTTTTGGTTGGCTGTATGGTCTGCACAGCTCCTCCAGCGGCTTCGTCGGCCATGATCTCGTCCTCAGCTTCTGAGAAAGTGAGGTTGGGTCTCGCGAACAGTCTTTGTTGTAATGTTCTGTCTCTGAGACCACAGACAAGTCAGTCTCTCAGGCGTTCCTCCAAGTTCGAAAACTTGCAGAGGCGTGAGGCCTGCCTTAGGCTCACAATAAATTCTGACACTGTCTCTCCGGGTAGCTGTACTCTCTGATCAAACTTAAAATGCCATGCCATCTCTGACATTTTCGGCTGAAGAGCCTTGGTGGAGCAGTGGGCTAATGCCTCCTTAAGTAACACCAGCTGCCTGCCATTAGTGCAGGTTCGCATCCCACCAGGCTCAAGGTTGACTCAGCCTTCCATCCTTCCCAGGTAGGTAAAATGAGGACCCAGATTGTTGGGGGCAATTAAGCTGACTTTGTAATAATGCCGCTTGGGGTGTGTGTGAAAGCCCTAATAAGCAGGCATATACATAGAATGAAGGCTACTGCTAAGCTTGTAAGCCGCCCTGAGTTTTCGGAGAAGGGCGGGATATAAATGGAATAAAAAAAATGTCCGCTCAGCTTTCTTTTGAGATCTGCAAATGATACAGCTTCGATGGGCGTTGGCACGAAGAGATTTTCAGCTAGGTCGAACATTGCTGGTCCGCAAACACACAGCAACGTGGCAGCTTTTAGGCCTTCCTCTGCAATCTGGTTAGCGTGTAGATAGTTTTCTACCTGCGAGAGGTAAGACGGCCAATTTTCTGGATGCTTGATGTCGAACTCTCTGAGTTTTCCGACCTTCGGCATCTTTCTTGATTCCGATGCTCACGGATCCTGTTTTGAGGGGCTCAGGAATGCTTTCACTGAGCACGCGGCCACTAGTGTAGCATTACTAGATGGCCTGGAGAGGGAGGGGAAATGCCTCTTCCTGCCAGCACATGTTGCCAACCCCTTGCTGACTTAAGCTCTTTCAGGCAGTGAAGCAGGATCCCATCTTCATCGCCACTGTTATGTCATGGGCTCGGGTGAGCAGGAATGAATACAGACAGTTGTTCATAAAGCAACACATCCTTTATTAGTTATGACAGAGCTTAACCTTGGGCATGCCCAGCCACTATATATATATATATAGCCTACAGCCCAAAATACAATTCACCATGGAAACAGAAGCTAACAATCAACTTCCCTTCCTTGATGTCTTAGTCTACAAGAAATCCAACGGCTCCCTAGGACACACTATCTACCATAAAAAAACACACACAAACCGCTATCTGAACGCACTCTCACACCACCACCCAGCACAGATCAACTCCGTAGCCAAGACACTCATCTCCAGAACAAAACACCTAGCTGACGAACAACACCTAAAAACCGAACTACACACCCTCACTAATGTACTAACAGCCAATGGATTCCAAAGAAACACGATTACCAACTTAATCCGAAGAGAGACACCCACAAAAACCCAAGACAGAGAACAAGAAAATGGCAAAGCCCTCCTCCCATACTTAAAAGGGACCACAGACAGAATCAGCAAGGTCCTCCAAAAACACAACATCAAAACAGCATTCTACACAGACAGAAAAATATCCACCATCCTAAGAAACCCCAAGGACATAATTGGGTTAGAAAACCAAGGAGTATACGAAATCCCATGCACCACCTGCCCCACCACATACATCAGACAGACCAACAGAAGAATAAGTGCACGCATTGAAGAGCACAAAAACTCACTCAGAAAGGGAGAACAAACTTCATCCCTGGTCCAACACTTTGAAGCCACGGGACATGAAATTGATTTTAAAAAAACCAAAACTATCGCCAAAATTGAACATTTTAACAACAGAATAATCAGAGAAGCCATTGAGATAGAAAAACGCCCCCACAGTATGAATAAACGAGATGATACCTCTCGTCTACCAGCCATTTGGAAACCCGCCTTGATTGACAGACGAGGCCCAACCACCAAGAATGATACCAGACCCAAACTCATGATAACATCACATGACATCACCACCACACAACCATTCAAAAAGCAAATCCGAACCCACAACGATAAAGACACACAACCACAAAACAGAAACCTAACTACAGCTGCAACATCAGCCACTTTAAACCCCTCCAAACCACACAATAAGCAAACTGACACCCACTATAAAAACATGGCACCACCACAAACACGAAGCCGAACAAAAGCAGCACAACTCACCAGCTCAGGTCTGGAGCTGGCAGCTGAGACCAGCCCATCCACTCAGAACACCCCCCCCCACCCAATCAGAACACACCCACCATTCAAAACACACTCCCACCCAATCAGAACACACTTGGTCCCCTACCCAATCAGAGCACACCTCCACAGAACACACCCCCTCTGGCAGTTTAAAAAAGAGGAACAAACAGCCACATGCTTCTCCCAGAAGAAGGAAGCTAAAGCCTGATGATGACGGATGGGATTCCGTCGAAACGTTGCGCCTACACCTTTAGTTCTACGCGGGGAAAAACCCGAAAAACCAAGGATCCATATATATATATATATATATATATATATATATATATATATATATATATATATATATATATATATATATATATATATATACTGTATATACACAGTCCAACCCTCTAGTAGCAGCCAATAGAATGGAACCATGCTTCCCGCCAAGGTAGACCAATTGCAGGCTGGAGACGGTCTGTCTAGATTTCAAGGGAGCCGTTGGCTCAAGTGGTGTGGAACCACAAGCTTAGTACATAACACGGAGAATCTTTATGGAATAAATTCAATAGAAAAAGTGTTTTAGAAATGATGGGTATCACAAGAAGGTCACCTTAGGAATAACTAGTGGCTCAGGAAACATTCTTGCTAAAATGAAGGAAGGTTATATGAAAAAGAGGACCACATAGCATGCTCCAAGTCACTTAGGTCTTTACAGTTCTAGATCAGTATTTTAATCTCTTGAATTATGCTCAGAAACGGAAGACAGCCAATGCAGTTGATAAAAAAGAGGATAATGTGAGTTATCCACCACTCCTAGAACCTCAGATTATTTTAAGGACCCTAAGCTGTGTGTCACAGCTCAATTGTGCTGCTAGGAAAGTTGAAGAAGTCTTCCGCTCTTTTTAAGCACAACCAAAAGCTATATATTAGGAGGTTGGACATACAGTATTTATAATTGCTTTCCTGCAGGATGGGGTTTTTTAGCTGTTCAGCATACATTAGAAGTCTAGAGTTTCTGGTAGTCTCCAATCTAAGGCCCATGCTTAACATTTTTAAAATTAGCCAAGGTGAATTAGATATGGCCATCTCTATCATTTGGATGCAAAAATGTGTATGTTAAAAAGATGTACAACAAATGTATGTGCCTGGGAAAGTACATATGAAAATAGTTGCCTCTTATTTTGTATTTTAAAGTATTCCTTAATGAATACAGAAATGGCTAACTATATAGACAGTGAAGTGGATAGAAACTCATCTATGCATCCCTACTTCATCAGTATTTTTACTTCTTAATGTTCAACTTTTGAGGCAGGCACTTTCTCAGTGGTGGGATTCAAATATGTGAACAACTGGTTCTCAGTGTGGATGCTGCTTCCAGAAGTCCATTCTGGGCCTGGGCAACAAAAAATTAGCTACCAGTTCTGCTGAAGTGGTTTGAACCAGCTGAATCCCACTGAACTTCCTCCTAGCCAATGGTAGCGCCCACCACAAATTGTTCTTCTAACTCAGGGGTCTTCAAACGTGGCCGTGACTTGTGGATTTCAACTCCCAGAATTCCTCACCCAGCATGTTATAAAAGGGCCAAGTTTGAAGACCCCTGCCCTAACTGGTATGTTCTTTAAGAAAGAATTAAACTTAAGCAAATTTGACCTCTCTCTTCTTTTTTTGTACTCCTTTTCCTTTTCACAGAGCTTTGTGCTAAAGAAAGTTACTGAATAGTTATCAGATGGAGTATAACAAATAGAACTTTATGAACATTTCTTGTTGCACCCAGCACAGACATTCTCCAGTGTTATCTCAAGGTGTGGCCTGGTAGGTTTCATGTGATTGGATAATCATGATGGAATATGAAAGGTAGTTAAAAACCCAGTAATTTTATTGTGCTGTGCTAGAAATGCTGAGTCAATTGCTCTATAAAACTGATTGTACTATTATAAAAGTAACCATGCCATATGTTAACATTACATTTTCTCTGGCAATAATAATCCTCTGTAGTTTCATTCCAGTACACACAGTAGTAAGAATTTCTCAAATATGACTTTGTGGTTCCTTTTATTGTACTATTCTATTTGGCAGATCTAATTATGACATTCCACTCAGAATTAAACTTTTAGAAAGATTGGCAGGAAACGCTGAAGTAGGAAATGTCCTTTTGTTTAAAAAAAATGAAACGGAAATGAAGGAAACCAATTGACAGCTATCTTCAGTGTATTAGGAGCACACAGATAGATGAAGAATTTGAAGAGCTATTAGGGGAAAGGCTGAAAAGCCAGTGACAAATGAATCTAGTCTTACTGAAAAGTTGGAAGAGCTTTTATATCTAAGTCTTTGGGTGATCTGGATATTGAAAATTACTCAGAATATGAGCTTAAAAAATGTTGATCATACTGGAATAATTAAGCAATTAGAACGTTATTTTGAACTATTAGGAACGGACAGGATACAGAGTCCCAGGTTAACTGTATTTTGTAATTGTGAAAGAAAATATAGCAAAAAGGAAGAAAATCTTTTGGATGGGTGCTTAATAATATCTTACAAGGAGAAGTCATTTGCTCCAAATTTGTAAGCATGTAGTGCAAGATTGGAAGATGTGGAGAGACCTGGCCCATAGAATCACAAAAAGTCAGATATGACTGAATGGATATCATCTTCATCAGTTTGTTCTATGGGGGAGAAAGAAGAGAAAGAGAAAATAAATGTGTTTTTATTTAAATTACTTCCAGCAAGGAGAAAAGATGGGTAAGAAAAAGAAAGGTTTTCAGGTTGACATACTTGAAAACTATCCATCCCTCAAGATCAAAGTTGTTAAGGCAACCTATCTTCTAGGTGCACGTACACACACAAGCGAATGCATACACACATGTATACAGTACTTTCAAGTCAGTGTTCTCTTCTGGCAACTGTCTGGCTAGCTCCCACAGTTTTCTTGGCAACATTTTCGAAAGTGGTTTGCCTACCTCCTAGGGCTGAGAAAGAGTGATTGGGCCAAGATCACCCAATTGGCTTTGAACCTATGGCAGGACTCACAATATCCTGGTTTCTAATCTTACGTCAACTACTACACCAAACTGGGTCTCCTTTTAAATGCATGGTTGATTGTAATAACATTCCCACCCATAGTTTAATAATCAATAAGAAGGCTTACCTGATTCTTGTTACTTAGATTGGATAGATGAAATTGGAGGTGTTGTTCTTCACCAGTGCTGTCTTCCTGGCTACTTGGTCCAGCACTATCTAGATTGCTGTTTGGTGCAGAGACGACATTATTCTCACAAGGAAATCCTTTTGCTCTAGCATCAGGATTAATGTTAAATGTTTGGGTAGAGACAAACCCATGTATTGCTGGTACTTTGTTCATCGTACTGTATTCTCTAATGAAATCTCAAACTGGCCTGAAGGAAGATATTAAAGAACTCCATGCTGAAGCCTCCTTAATAAGTTCAGCTGAGAACTTCAAGGCTGCTATGAGAATCTCACCATTCATCAAGAGCCCAACATAGGTGTCATGGTTGTATTTTGAATTGGTTTTACCTAGAACAGGGGTAGGCAACCTTGGCTCTTTTATAATTCGTGGACTTCAACTCCCAGAATTCCTGAGCCAGCCATGCTGGCTCAGGAATTCTGGGAGTTGAAGTCCATGAGTTATAAAACAGCCGAGGTTGCCTACCCCTGGCCTAGAGGAAAGAGTCTGAAATTAGGATGGGAAGTCCTGTCGTTCATAGAGTAACTACTTCCTCTTGAGATTTAGAGGAAGGCATACCCTCCTGGAAGCTACACTAGATCTATTAGATCCTGGAAACTTGAATTTCTGTTCTAAAGAAATTTCTCTCTGGAAGACTAGTGTTCCTGCTGAGGCATTTGTCATGTCAGAATGGCGAGTTGGAAAGGGCTATGACCTGTTTAGCACTGTGGAACCTGGTTACCTTTGGGTTTTTAGAGATAATTTAGTGATGAATGGAGTTATAAGATGGACAGAATGTAGGGAGCACAAATGTAAAGTGAATGCAACTAAGCACAAATAAAAATAGCAATGCTTGTTTTATCAGTGCTTTCTTTAGATACCACTGATCTGAATCTTTTGAGTGGTGAAGATTTCTTGTAACACATCTGATAGGCATCACCTGAGTAATATTTTGGGATTAATTTACTACACATTTGAAGAGAAAGTCAATCACATCCAGGGCTTTTTTTGTCATAGAATGCTCAGAACGGAGTTCCAGCACCTTTTTTGGATGGAACCTTGTAGGCTAGGCAAGGCGGGTTGTATGACATGTGTGAGTTCCGGCACCTTTTTCTTTTACAAAAAAAGCACTGATCACATCCATAATAAGAACAAAGCTAACAATACAGGGTTGGAGTGCAAAAGGCAGTAAAAACTAGTACCCAGATAAAGATGGCGGAACATTTGAGATTATAACCAAGGATTCCTTGGTAGAACAATTTCCAGTGAAGTTGGAAGCCATTTTGTTTCCCATCCCTTCTAGACTGCATGCTGCACCACTCATGGGATACTATTGCAAAAACTGGTAGTTAAAGCACAAGGATAGTAAGAGGGAGACTGTGAGTTCAAGTCCCATTTTAGCCACAAAAGCCAGCTGGGTGATTTGTGACCAGTTATTCTCTCTCAGGGTTGTTGCTGTTGTGGGGAAAATAGTAGGAAGAAAGTGTGATGGATGTTTGCCGCCTTGGGTTGTATGTAAAAATAATAAAGGCGGGATACAAATAAATAAATATCTTTCTTCTTCTCTGTCCCATGAAATTCCTATATGGCTTTAAAACTTACTTTGAAAGATTGGGGAGCAGTCTGAAGCACGCTGAAGGCTGAAAAAGGGAGGAGGAATTGATCTCATGGTTTTCATTAGGAGTAATGCTGGTGGAGATGTACCATTCACTATTCCCAGCAATCTCATGAAAATGTTCAAAATGATTTAAAGCAGATCTCTCTACACGTAGTTAAAAAACACAGAGATATTTTGCTATGAAAAATCCACAGGGATTCCATGCCAGCATTACAGTTGAAATTGACCTTGTCCAATTAAAATAATTAAATTAAAATTTGAATTATATATCCAAACAAAGCTCTGCTGATAGATAATGATATGACTTGGATAACATTCAGGCATTTATTCTAGTACTAATACATACAATAAACAAAATATCTCGCTAGCCATTTGCAGAAGGAAAAAGAGAAGGGGAAAGGCGTAGGAAAAAGACATAACTATGTTTTAAAACATGTGTGCCAGTGAAAGTGGTGTCACAGATATTTTCTTACAAGCTAACATAGGTTTTGGATTACTGAAAATGTGGCAGCATGAATGATTTACTATAAAGGTAGAATCTGCCATACAGATGTCTCAAAGTGTCCAGTCAACACATTTACCCCAGAAAAGGCACAGGCAGGAAAAAAATAAGAAGTTTGTTAAGAAAGAATAAAAATAATGACAGTGACTCTAAATATTTACAGAGAGAGCAATGAGTGAAAAAATGAGATGGCTAAATTGTGCTGATAAAAGAAAAGAATATAAGTACCGTACTTTTGTTTCTACTTGGAAACCCACTTCTGGACTTTGTGATTGAGGTGGAAAAAAATGTTATCATGATTTTGGGTTTTACTGATTAGACTGATTTGCTGATACAGAAATGGCTACTACATACTACTACAGAAATGTAAAAAGTTGAGATTTGATTTTAATGTCTGATTTTACTGCAACAGAGAGAATTGGAAGTCAGTGTCTGTTGTTTCTTCCCCCCCCCCACTTTCTTCACACCCTTTTTGTTTTCTCTTTTTCTACCCTTGTCCCCTACTATTTGCTTTTGCATTTTCGTATTTTATGTTATAAATGAATAAAACTTAATAAAAAAAGAGAGAGTAAAAATAAAGGGGCAATGGAAATGTTCCTCGCTATTCAGTATTAGTTTTGCATTTACCGTCATTTTATTAGGTTTGCAATTACAATGCTGTTGGACCATGATTCATGAATGTTACAGACTCTTCTTGGATGGGTGTCTATGACATCATGGATGATATGCAATGCAATGGTTCCAGTCCCCACATAATCCTCTACATCAGACATGTCAAACTTGTGACATCACGCAATGTATCGGGACGGTTTTAATAATAATAATAATAGTAATAATAATAATAATAATAATAATAATAATAATAATAATAATAATAATAATAATAATAATATATAAAGTTGGAAGGGACCTTGGAGGTTATCTAGTCCAACCCCCTGCTCAGGCAGGAAACCCTATACCATTTCAGGCAAATGGCTGTCCAGGCTCTTCTTAAAAACCTCCAGTGTTGGAGCATTTACCACTTCTGGAGGCAGGTTGTTCCACTGGTTAATTGTTCTAACTGTCAGGAAGTTTCTCCTTAGTTCTAGGTTGCTTCTCTCCTTGACTAGTTTCCATCCGTTGCTTCTTGTCCTGCTTTCAGGTGCTTTGGAGAATAGCTTGGCTCCCTCTTCTTTGTGGTAGCCCCTGAGATATTGGAACACTGCTATCATGTCATCCCTCACCCTTCTCTTCATTAAACTACACATACCCAATTCCAGCAACCGTTCCCTATATGTTTTAGCCTCCAGCCCCCTAATCATCTTGGTTGCTATTCTCTGTACTCTTTCTAGAGTCTCGACATCTTTTTTACATCGTGGTGACCAAAACTGGATGCAGTATTCCAGGTGTGGCCTTACCAAAGCATTGTAAAGTGGTATTAGTACTTCATTTGATCTTGATTCTATCCCTCTGTTAATGCAGCCTAGCACTGTGTTGGCTTTTTTGGCAGCTGCAGCACACTGCTGGCTCATATTGAAGTAATTGTCCACTAGGACTCCAAGATCCCTCTCACAGTTACTACTATTGAGCAAGGTACCATCTATACTATACCTATGCATTTGATTTTTCCTGCCTAAATGTAGAACCTTACTTTTTTCACCATTGAATTTTACCATTGTCAGCAATGGGGTGGGCACGGCTTCCACATGATGTGTCCGGCTGGCAGTTTGACATCCCTGCTCTACATCATTCTAATGCCAGTGCTTAGATTGGAAAAGAAGGGCATTTGTGCAGATTCTGAAATAAATTATTGACAAAAGTGTAATCTAGACATACTTTTATAATATTTTATATTTCATATTTTATATCTATCTCTTGCATTTTTAATCAAAATATGATGTGAAGGCACCATATGATAAATAATAATAATATGAGCTACTTGTGCTCCCCGCCCTCTTTTTCAAACTCCAGAACTATCAGTGGTGGGATTCAGCCGGTTTGCACTGGTTTGGCAGAACCTATACCTAATCTTTTGTTGAGTTCGGCAAACTAGTTATGATAAATCTGAGTCTCCACTCCTGGCCTTCCCATCTCTGTTTTTTCCAAGTTTTTTTTTTCAATCTGATGCTGAGGTTTTATCTCTCAGCTCCTCCCTTCAGCCGTTCAGGTCTTGCCACTCTCACGCTCCTCAGGGTGATGGAGGAGATTCTCCAAAACACCAACTGAAGCTGATGCCCTGTTCCATGACCAAGGAGACAGTGGAGACAGTGGAGGCAAGTGGAGACAGAGGGGAGGAAACAGGTGATCCAGACATACTGCATGGTAGCAGCATGCAGAGGCAGGCAGGAGAAGGCTTCCTCCCTGCCTCTGCTTGCTGCCATTGTGCAGCACACCAGGATCACCTGCCTTCTCCCCCACACACACCTCTGTCTCCACTTGCAGGGTGACAGAGGAGGACTTCCTTGGGCTTCTCCCACTTTCTCCTTCTTCCTTCTCCTTTGAACAGCCCTTTCCTGCCATTGCTGCTTTTTCTGTTCTAGATCTCAGTTTGTCTCGAGCTTGTGCAGACGGCCTTTGGAAATGAAGCCCCACGGAGATCAGGTGGGGTGGGAACCATTCCCATGCCCGTTCTGTATCAAGTAAACTTTAAAGAAAGTTAAAATCCAGCACGGGAGAAAAAAAACAGTTTTTTGAGTCGCCAGACTAGCATTCATTCACATGCCTCCAATCCCCTTGCTTGCTGCAAAGCCAGAGTCCTTGGGCCACTCCTTCCAGCCCATTTCGGAGCTGGTCCAAAAGCGAAGGGAATGTTTCCCACCCTACCTGTGTCAATGCTGCTAACATTGGATGTTCCCGCTCTGACAACTGTTGAAAATGCAGCCATTTTAACTTCTCCTTTACTATGCTTTTTTTTTGCTTTTAGAAATCAGGTGCAGCGGGGGGGGGGGGGGTTGGGATGAAAGCTCAGGTAGCCATAATAATAATGCTACTGAGGGAGCCCAAGGACAAGCTGATAACATTTTGGCGGGCTGAGGAGCTAGGGAGAAAGCCTAATTGGGGAATGTGATTTATGACAGTTTATTGGGGGTGGGAATTGCACTTTGTTACTTTGTATTCGGGGGAAAGGAATTTAGTTTTTGGGTTCAACTATGCAGTGCTGATACTTTGTTTCCTGAATAAAATGTTCTTTAAGGAAGAATTTTGCCTGGAAGTTCTTTTGATGGGTTTCATCTATCGGAACCATGACATTAACCCCAAAACTACCATTTTCTACCTTAACCACCTTGGGGTCCTGAGCTCCAGTCACCGTCCCTAAGTTGCAGGGCTTCATTTCCAAAGACTCTCTGCACAGGCTCCGGACAAAACTCTGTGACTGATAAAGAAGCAACAGGAGCGAAGGGCTGCTCAAAGGAGGAAGAAGAAGGAGAAAGTGGGAGAAGTCACTACCAAACAGGCAAGGCATGACAGGTGTCAGGGTGTGGTAGGCCTGGCTGCGGGGACCCTTCGGCACAGTAAACTGTTGCAGGGTGCATGGGGCAGCTTCCCCCTCCCCCCTGCCTCATGGCAGAGACTCCCTCGCCTCCCCGCTGCATCCCAACCTGCAGAGAACCAGTTTTTAAATTATTTGAATCCCACCAAGATCAGCTACATGGAGGGAGAGGGGAAAAAGAGACAATTTGGGTAACACTACTTTTGTTCCTTTTTATGAGAGGAGTTTTAAGATAAGTGCATTGAGCTTCTGAAAATACTGTTATTATTTTAAAAGTCTCCAAGCCTTTAAAAAAAACTATTCCAGTAATGTTACTACCATGGATCTTGGAGCTAAAAACACAATTACAAAGACTAGGCAGCTCCAAGAAGAAAAAGAGAACAGAACAATAGGTATTTCAGAGATTTTAGGTACAGATAATCCTGTCTGCCACATCTCCTGAGCTTTTCAGAGCTATTGAGAGCAGATGGGAGAAGTGAAGGGTCCTCAGTCCTCGATAAAATTAAAACTGCGAGTAAGGAGTGGAGTTTGCTCTCAGTTTATATTATCTTGGTTTGCCGTGTCAGTGTTGGTGGGGGGTGGTCTTAGGTGTTCTTTGGTTGGGGTGTTTACCGTTAGCTTGTTTGGCTGTTCCTTGATTGGGGTATTGTTTCCTTCTTGATTGTTGGTGTCAGCTGCCACTTCATGCTTGCTTGTGCTTTACTACTATTCAGTGACAGACTATCACGAACTCTGGGCAGGGGGAAAATATAACAGGGAAGGTTTGGGGGGAAAACAAAAGTAAGTTCTGTATCTCCTTGAGACCCTGCTTCAAGGTCACCCAAATACCAGCTGCACCCCAAACTGTGCTTGTACTGTCTGTTATGAAAACATCTTGCCTGAACCTCATTGGTTGCCTGGGGGTGGGTGATGGGAGGGAGCTAAGAGGAGGGAGTTAAACATAGGGATTTGGGTGCACGTTTCTCAGTTCTGGCTTTGCATTCTGCAGTACACTTCTAATAAAACTATACCTTTCTCAACAAATGGAGACAAAGATCGGTTCTATTTAGGAGTTTAAGCTGTGGCAGGTCTGAGAGTTGGTTTGATGTTATTCTTGACTGCCTCACACTATCCAATGTTAGGACTTGTCTTGCCAATCCTTCAAACTCATTAAAGAATGATAAATCATAGGATTCCTTGAAAAGAAGATATGAGATTTAACTTGTTTAAATTAGCTGTGTGGGTGTGGCTTACTGTATATTGGGAAGACAACCAAATGAAAGATCTTGGAAGCACAAAGAAGGGGGAAGACTATGCACAACTATCTCATGTTGAACATGCCTTGAATACAAGTAGTACCAATAGATCTGGGGGAGGGGTGAGTCTCTTCCAAGTTAATGTTGCATGGTATATCTACATACACCATTGTCCATCTTTCTCCATGATCCAGAACAATTCTATTGCTGCAACAGGTAAAGAGATTTCTCTGTGCTATAGAAAAAAATGCAGCCGCTGAAATTCTGCACTGTCACGTTTGTGTAAAGATGCATCATTTCTCTGAGGAAAAAAAAGTGACAAACTTTCTGCATAATGATTATAGAAGCTGTAGAAAAGAACATGAGCAACGTGACAATTGGGATACCAACAGCTCCACAAGAAGAACAAACTAATGTGCTATGAATATTTATCAGGCAGCAAACATTTGTGAGAACTGGATTCCGACCAAAACAAAACATGTATAGAAATCAACCTGATTTTTGCTAATCATTGTTTCCCAAAGGGAAAGCAGCAAAGCAATCACTGGTATTATGATACAGATAATCCTGTTTAGTGACCACAATTATGATCAGCAACTTGGTTGTTAAGAAGTTGTTGAGTGAAACCACAATTGTGCTCATGATCTTATTTTAGCTTTCCTTTGCTTTACAAACCTCCAAGGCCATATCTGTGAGGATTGGTCATAAAGCTACTTTTTTATCACTGTTGTAACTACAGTCACTAAACAAGGCAGTCCCTAAACAAGGATTACCTGTACATAGAATCTGTTTTGTTTCAACCTGAAACACCCATATCCCAAGCACTTAAGTTTTCTGTGCTTCTGCTAGCATTCTGATGCTTGAAATTTGTGGAAAGAGTAGCCAGGCATATAAGATACAGTATAACAGCATAATCACTATATAAACTGCATAATTTCAGCAAGTATTATTTGTATGCAAAGGTGGACAGACATTGTAGTCATCCCAGAATCTGTAATCTCTAATATCTCCCGTTTGGCCTAAATAAGAAATAAATTATTTTCATAATTTCATTATTCTAATTACTGCTGAGTGTCATATATTTTTCCAAGTCATAGCCTATTGTTTGTCCTTTCATTGTTATATGTCAGATACATCTGCGAAACATGTAAGTTTAAAACTAAAAATGAATGAGAAGAACCTTGAAAGTAAATGTGTACATTTATTGTTTGTCACAGTATAACGATTTAACTAGGTACAGAATACAGCAGAAGAACATTTCTTTGAGCAATATAGCTAATGATAGATCTGCTACTGTGTAAGTGGGTCCTACCTTTACTATATTATATATAAGTTCATATAAGAATATGTTTTTTTAAAAAAAAATCACAAACATTTAAGTGCAAAGGTCAGTCTGTGTTCTGAAATGTGCTCATTCTGTGTGCTGACCGAGAGGGGTCTTAGATGAGCTGTGCTTAGTAGGTTCAAGCTTCTTAAATTGTCAGCTACATTTCCACCTTCATCCATCCGATTTTGTCTCCTTTAAGCCAGGGATTCACAATATGTGCCTGCCAAAACAGTCTGCATACCTCCTCAGTCTTGGGGGATGGCTCCCCAGTGTCCCCAAAAGGGGGAAAAGGGGGAAATAATTAAATGCATGGGAGTAATTATATTAATCGTGATGAATTAAATTAATTTTCACAGTATAGGCTCCAGAGCATTCTAATAGATGCCCAATGATTCCCAGGCACATAAGATGATCTAAAAATAATTATCTAATAGATTTATTATTTGCTTTTATTTATTTTTTTAAAAAAAAGGTTTCAAAAGCTCTGTGGAACCATCTGGGGAAAGAAGTAAAAATAAATTAAATATAGTAAACAAATTTTTGGTGAAATAGAAATCATTTTGCAGTGATTTGAGAGCTGAATTCACTGGAAACATGGCTTTAGCAGAAAGTGGTTCCATGCACAAAAATCGGGAACACCGGGTTTTTCTTCATCTTAGCAACTATGACTCACTGGGTTGTGTTTCTTGCTTGTCCAGAGTGACCCCACTTAGACTTAGAATATGACCAGCAAAGAATATTAATAATGAAGGTGATCCCAAAAATTAGACATCCTGATTTTAGGTGACCAGATCTCTTTTTTCCTAAGGCAGATCCATTGATGAATGTCTCTTAATTATTTTAAGCAAAGAAATACTGCCAAAAGGATTGAGTCCATTCTGCTTTTTATTGTTTCTTAAGCAACTGTCTGGCTAAATTCTCATGACAGTTCTTACCAATGGTGTCTGAAATGTTGTGACTGACATTTCTGTCTGCAGTCTTGATGCTTGACCTTTGTCTTCTATGCTGCTGAATTGTTCTCAAGGTCAAATTCAAAAATTTCATGCATCAACATGGCAGATGATGTAAACTCCTGTGCACCTGACATCTCACGCATGCACAGCTTAGCCATGGCATAGATGAGTCAGTGCCAAATATAGAAACAAATAAGAGCTGTCCACAAGCAAGCCAGGAAGCAGAGTGCTGTACACATTGTTAGCACACTAGAAATTTGAAGCTGTTTGCGTCTCAACCTCCCTTACTGCAAAACATTTTAGAATGTGGGTTTTTGTTTCTGTTTTGTATTTTATAAATGTCTCAACTGAATCCTTAAAAAAAGAAGTCAAAAGTTTCTTCAGTTTACATCCGTGTATTATCTGTACTTATTGCTCATTTCCCCCCCATACTATAGTGTGCTAATTGTTCTTCCTGTACTAGGCACATCTTACCTTTTTAATCCTACATCACATACAAAGCATAATCATGGAGAGAGACATGATTCCTCTGTGGACCTGGTGTCTCTTAAATCAATACAGAATACAGGATTGGAAAGAAGAAGAAGGGGGCGGGAGAGAGAGAGAGAAAAAACACAGCATTTTCATTTTCTTTGAGAGAGCGAGATATGTCCAAATAAGTAGTCAATCAGAAAGCGTATACATGTCTGGGTAATAATGGTTGAAAAACATGTGGTGTTGTTTTTATTAACAATCACAGGGGATGGGAATCTGTCTTCAGAATAATCAGTGAGGGATGGATATGGGAATGGCAGAATTTTATAGTGTGGTTTTGAATCTAATATTATACAATGCATTTTTAGAATATTGTTTAACTCTTGCATTAAAACAGTGACATTTGGAAGTCATAGATAATCATTCCTATCTGACTATCTACTGACAACTCAAACTTAAGAATCATTCATGGACATCTTAAATTTCAGTTTAAGCTGTTGATGAAAAATGGAATAGTGAAAGACACAATTCCTATAATTTAGTGGATGAAGTTTACCCAGAAATTCTAATCTGACCATGAGGGGCAATCTGAACCAAAGTTACCACTACATCTGGAGCACTGCTGGAATGAAAATAACTAGAAGAAGCCCCAAAGATGCTTTTTTACGAGGCAACTGGACTTTCTTGTTTTTCTTTGAAGACGTTTTGCTTCTCATCCAAGAAGCTTCTTCAGCTCTGACTGGATGGTGGGGAATGGAAAGATATGTACTCCTGCAGGCAGCTGTTTGTTTGCATTCTTTTAGCGAGTTGTTAAAGCTACCTGGAGGCTTATCTGTGTCTCCAGGATCACCTGAGTAGTGCAAATGGGTGTGGAGCCTTCTTGGAACAACAACAGCAACAACAGCAACAACAACAACAATAATAATAAAGTTGGAAGGTACCTTGGAGGTCATCTAGTTCAACCCCCTGCTCAGGCAGGAAACCCTATTCCATTTTAGACAAATGGCTGTCCAGTCTATTCTTAAAAACTTCCAATGATGGAGCATTCACCACTTCTGGAAGCAGATTGTTCCACTGATTAATTGTTCTAACTGTCAGGAAATTTCTCCTTAGTTATAGGTTGCTTCTCTCTTTGGTTAGTTTCCATCCATTGCTTCTTGTCCTGCCTTCAGGTGCTTTGGAGAATAGCTTGACTCCCTCTTCTGAACTGCTGAAAGGACTTTGTTGAAGACTGGAGACAGATGATGTCAGATCCCTCCCCCTCTGTTGAGAGAAGGCTATTCAATTTTGACATAGAGGGCCTCTTTGACTCCTCTTTCAAAGAGGCCATCTATGTCAAACTGAACAGCCCTCTTTCAAAACATGGGAGGGATCCAACATCATCTGTCTTCTGTCTACAACACAGTCCTTTTAGCAGTTCCAAGAAGGCTCCACACCCATTTGCACTACTCAGGTGATCCTAGAGACACAGATAAGCCTCCAGGTAGCTTTAATGACTCTCTAAAAGAATGCAAATGAACAGCTGTCTGCAAGAGCATAAATCTTTCTATTCCCCACCATCCAGTCAGAACTGAAAAAACTTCTTAGATGAGAAGCAAAACATCTTCAAAGAAAAACAAGAAAGTCCAGTTACCTCATGGAAAAGCATCTTTGGGATAACTATGACCTGGATGACTGAGAATCGCCACAGACATTGAACTAGGAGAGAAGATTGTCAATGGCTCTTCTTTTTGCAGATCTGGCTCATTCTTTCCTTGTTTCCATTCACTGAACATCAGACCACATGGATAAGATGCCCAGGCTAGGGATCTCAAAAAAGAAATTTGACATTTTAGATCCAACCAGCACAAAAATGCCAGTTCCTAAGAGGGCCTATGTGTAGTCTTTCACCAGCTATAGCCATCAGGAAAAGCCAATGGGGTAGATAATTTGTAATATTATTTCTGTGATAACAAAAGCCCTTGTCTTTCATGTCTAAGTTTGTTATTGCATTCTTTGCTACAATTTATCGCCTCCTGACTTTTCCAACACTCTACCTGCCTTTATCAATTTTTACATCCAAAAAATAAAACTATCAACTGCCTTTATTTCTTCATAGTCAAGTGTAAATTCACTACACATACAGGCTGGCATTGTATTGTAATCTTCTTAATATTTAACTTCATGTCATATTTTTTGCCTCCCATTCTTATTTTCACAATGAGCTTTTCTAAGGCTTTAATTTCAATTAACAATATGATGTCATCTGCATATTATTAGTGTATTGATCTCCTGTTCTGACTCCATTTATCCTCCTTTTCAATACTGTCTTTCCTAAAATATATTTGCTGTATAGATTAAATAGATATTAGAAAAATATACATTGTGTTTCATTCTCTTTTCTATTCTGAATCACTGTGTTTCTCTAGATTTAATACTTGCAGTAGCTTTTTGTTCATTATAAAGATTCTATAGAAGTATAAAGAGGGGTATTTTGGCATACCTATTAGTTTGTTTCACAAGCTGCAGGATCTATCCAAAGATCCATAATCAATGAAATAGGGTAAATCTTTTATGTGTGTATTTTCTTGCTCTCTGCATTATACATCTGGTCCCATGTCATTCTGCACTCCTAAAGCCTGTCTGTTTATTTGGCCTTCCTTGTATGGTTCTACTCTTTTTCATAAGACCGTAAGCAAAATATTACCAACATGAGGAATTAATTACAGGTAATCTTTGACTTACGACCAGAATTGAGCCTAAAATTTATGTTGCTAAGCGAAACATTTGTTAAGTGAGTTTTGATCATTTTATGAACTTTCTTGCCACAATTGTTAAGTGATGCCCTGCAGTTGTTAGGTTAGTAACATGGTTGTTAAGTGAACCTGGCTTCCCCATTGACCTTGCTTGTCAAAAAGTCACAAAAAGTGAGCACATGACCCCGGGATACTGTAACTGTCATAAATATGAACCAGTTGCCAAGCATCCAAATTTTGATCAAGTGACCCTGGGGATGCTACAACGGTCGTTAAGTGAAAACAGTCCTAGGTCACTTTTTTTCAGTGCTATTGTAACTTCGAACTGTCACTAAACAAAAGGTTGTAAGTCAAAGACTACCTATGTATGGTATAATTTATGTGTTCTTTTGCATTGCCCTTCTTCAGTTTAGGAATACAATATATGCACAACACTTTTCCAATCCATAGCCCATACACCTTTAGTTTATGTTGGTTGACAGGCCTGTTAGCATTTTAACTGCCTATTCTCCTGCACCTTTAAACAGTTCAGTAGATGTTTCATCTGTGCCCGCTGTTTTTCTGAAAATCAATTGATCTATTGCCATTTCTACCTTACTCTCTAGAGAAGATGATTTCTGAAGATTTTCTGCTACTGTTTTGGTCATTTAATGGGTATATGTATTCTGTATTTATTTATTTATTTTTGTCATATTTATGTAGTGTATATTGGAGGTGATGACTGTTTGAGAGCCAAATGCAATGAAATTTCATTTTAATGCATGCCGATTAATGTACATTCAAAGTGACAATAAAGTCATTATTATTCTATTCTTAATAATCCAATACATGGTTTCAGTATAATCCTTCTCTTTTCCTTCTCTTTTTTCCTTACCTTTATCAAACCTCTTTCCTGATTTATTTATTTATTTTACTTATTTAGAAAATTTATATTGCTGCCTACTCACACATGGCAATTAAAGGCGGCTTACACAGATATCAAAACACCATATAAAAGAAGTAAAAATAATAATAATAAAAGTAATAAAATAATAACTCCCCACCAGCTCACCCCGGAGACAACACACATTCATACTAACCATTTAGTGGACTCCATCCCACTCTGGGTTCTCCAGAGTTCATTGGCAGAGGTGATACATGTGCACACTGAGGTCTGCACAAAACCATGCGGGCTGCTGCATTTTGCAGCAACTGGAGCTTCTGGATGCTTTTCAGGGGCAGCCCCATGTAGACTGTGTTGCTGTAGTCAGGATGGGAGGTGACTAGGGCATGAGTGACCATGAGTAGGGATTTTTGGTCCAGGAAAGGGCATAACTGGCGCACAATCCACAGTTGTTCAAAGGCCCTCCTGGCCACAACTGCCACCTGCTCTTTGAGTAGGAGTCGTGAGTCCAGGAGAACCCTCAGATTAACCACAGGGTCTGTTTGGGGCAATGCCCCCCCATCTAAGACCAAAGGTGGCAATTCTCCATGGGCCAAAAACTCCTGAACCCAGAGCCACTCAGTCTTTGCCAGGGTTCAGTTTCATTTATCTGCAGACGCAATTAGTGTGGAGAAGTAGCTAGGTCTTAATAGCACATCTTACCCGTGTTTGATCGAGTTCATCCCTCGTCTTCTGCCATAAGCGCTCTAGATCTCTCTTCAGCCATTTCATCCCTCTCAGTTATTCTGTATACCAGAGAGGTCTACGGGTGAGGAGAGGTCGCATGGATGCAATCCTATCCAGAGCCTGAGTCACCGTCCTATTCCAAAGAGTGACTAAGCGCTTGCCTGGATTGCGCAGCAGATCTGCAATAAGAACTGCCAGTTCCTGCTGGAACCCATCTGGGTCCAGTAGCCAATGGGGGTAGACCAATCTAATAGGTCCTGCCTCCCTGCAGAGGGGTACAGCTCTCAAGAAACTTTTTAGTATTTTTGATTACTTTTTAGTATTCCTACCAGGTTTGCATAGCAATCTGGGTTTGAAAAGGAAACATTGATTTGAATGCATGTCACACATATGAACACCTAACTGCAGGTCTTTAAATCAAATTTATCTTTTCTGGGCTTGTTTGGCAGCAATTTGTTTAAGGAATTGCCAGTGCATACAATATGCATGTTGGTCCAATCACCTTTTCCCTTTGTATCTGAATCATTCCTCAACCTTAATTCATGCATTAGTAGTAAAATTTCTAATCTACTTTAAAAGATCATTTTCTTATTATTTTTCTCCATCAACATTCTTGATTGAGATATCTTTCCTTACGTTGAAATCCTTGCATTGAATTGTCATATATAATTTTTATTGTTTTTACTTCATTTTTTTTGTCTTTTCTTGATTATACATGATGGCTTGTTCTGAAAATCACTTTGATCTTTTCCTCTTTGAAGTTTTGGGAATATTTTTTCTATTGCAGTTTTCACACTCTTATCTATTCCCATAGCACCTCGGATTCTTTTTCTTATAAGTTAACAGTGCTGAAACTGATGTGGTGTTTTTTTTTCTATTCCAATTCTATGTCTTTCATATCAAATCTTTCTGACACACCTCATCTCTTTGAATTTCTGTGTTTAACCTGTATATTTGACACTAACAATTCATGCACAGACCACACCTGGATATGTCCTAGGCTAATAAGTTTGTATTCTTCAACATCTATTCCCTGTTACGTATTCTACTGATTCTGTTCCCTATTATGTAGGCCAGGGGTGTCAAACTGCCAGCCTGTGGTCTGGATGCATCATAGCGAAACTGCGCCCACCCCATTTCCGGCAATGGCAAAAAAGTCATAATACATCGTGACACGTCACATGATGTTGCAAGTTTGACACCCCTGATGTAGGCTATTAATTCAATGTTGTCCATTTGGTGATATCAACGTATAGAATATATAATTAAGTCATTTAAAATATGTGTGGGCAATAAATAATTATGTTCACCAAACATTTATGAACCTATCTCCTCTCTTATTATTTTTACACAATTCAAATCTTCACATAATTCCAAATTCTTCACCCTTTACATTCTAATCACTTATTAAGTGTTATATTCCTTTCTTAATGTTGCATTAGACAACTGTTGTAATTTGCCATAGAATGTGTCAATGTCTCCATCTACTGCATCTAGGTTTTGCAAACAGTAGTGAGAAGAATGCTTCCATGTATGGATTTAAATCACTTCAAACCGTGAAGACTCAAATAGTTGGATGTTCCCATAGTTAATAGGCATACAGAAAAGTAAACATATACAACAGAGAAAATTAGTTTTAGTCCACACCCTGCCAGAAGTGGTCTGACAATTCTTAATCCCTAATCTTTTCTCATAGACTTAATTGTATGTATGTATGTATGTATGTATGTATGTATGTAGGTAGGTAGGTAGGTAGGTAAGTAGGTAGGTAGGTATGCAGATATGTATAGAGAAAGATGATATATAGATGATAGATAATGAGAGAGAGAGAGAGAGAGAGAGAGAGGGAGGGAGAGAGAGAGAGAGAGTTTTCTATAAGGTGCACAAAAGGAATGAGATTAAAAAAAGAAATAAATGATAATATTTTACAAAATATAATACTGGACTGGACTAAACTAGAATAGAATAAATGGGCATTTACAGTTAATCCTTAACCTACTGGTCACTTAGTGACTGCTCAAAGTTATAATGGACCCCAAAAGATACTCATAATCCAGATTCAAAGTTCCAATAGCCGGATTCCACACAGGGTCACGGGATCATGTTGCCTGCTTGGCAACCAGTTTGCATTTATGGCTGTTTGCAGCATCCTGTGTCCACAATTTACATTTTTTTTTGCTGGAAATTGGCATTTTACTTCTGGTTTCTGGAAAATAAAATGTCTGTTATGGACAATGGGTTCATTTAATAACCATAACAAAGTAATAGAATCAAGTTGGTCGTGTGATGACTTGTTTAATGATCAGCACAACTTACAACCATAATTCTTGGCTCAATTATGGTCATAAGTTGAAAACTACCTGTAGTGTATTAACCAAGAACAGAATCAAACCTAAAGCCTTCCAAGAGTGATTGCAATATACATTGGCAGAATGCCAGTTGTGCTAGTCTTTTGCAACAAAAATAGCAGTCTTGAGGTACATGTGCTTTTGATTTTTTTTTAATTTTTTATTTTTTGTAGCTCATGAAACACATTTTGATCACAACTGCTGAAAGTTGGTAAGCATTTTCCAATGTTTTAAGGCAGGAGGCATGCAAAAAAATGTACTATAAAGTCAACAAAATGTGTATACAAATATATTCTCTGAATTCTTCCTTTGCACAAACCTAAGGAAAACAGCAAATCCTGTCCTCACTTATGTATGACATGGCCTCATTTATATTAAATATAGGACCTGGACAATAAAGGGTTTTCATCCTAGTCCTAAAAATTAACTAATTTGTTATCACATAAGTTTTCTTGAATCAAAATCAAGTTCAACAGATGCATGGTACCAAAACGTGACAAAGAATTATTAAGTTGTTGTGGATATATCTATTTTTTTTTTCAGGTCTGTACTCCATGCATGAGATGGAGTGGATTATGACCCACAAAAGCACATGCCATATGTAAGAGTCTATAACCTCCCAACTGTTACTGAACTACAGGTCTTAGCATCCCCAAATGACACTAATGGTGAAAAAAGCTGAAATTTTATGCCAACACCATCAGGAATTCCAAAAATTACCTTAAATCTAACTTGGGTAATACGAAAGTGATTTGGTGTGTCTTTACGTTATACCAGAATTTGTTGCTATCTTTCTGTAAAGAACTTTCAGTTTTGTTCAATATTCTTGTTTTTGCTTTCAGATAGAGGGTGAAAGAAAAGGACAGGCATGGAAGCATCTGAAGAAAAGGCCAGCTGCAGCTTCATGATGCCTTGCCCCACTATGAATCTGGCTCATTGAGTTCTGGCTATCAGACTTGACTTGAAATTCTAGTCTGGCAGTCCTCCAAGATGGGTACTCATCACATTCTGGATCTGGTCCTGCATCTCCAAATGAATCCATGTCTATTAAAAGCCACATGGATATCAAAATGAAGTCATATGCTCCATGATAGCATCACCTGAAATGTGGGAATATCTAAGTACAAAAGAGAGCCACATAGTGCGGGAAAGTACACACCAAGCACTAATATGTACATGTACACTTTTAATTTTGTTGCGTTCCTAGGGTGAAAAATAATAATAATAATACTCACACCCTGGTCGGTACCTGTTTGCTCTCTTTACTCTCCTGCTATCGGGTAGGAGATACAGGAGTATAGCCAGCCGTACCAACAGGCTGAAGAACAGCTTCTATCCATGAGCTGTCAGGCTCTTGAATGGGAAATAACTTTATGTAGGATTGACTTGTGAGGCCAGTGTGTTGTGCAATTAGCTTACATGGTGTAACAAGATGGTGGGTTTGTTGTCACTGTGAGTTGTGGTGGTGGGGGCATGAAGGGAGGCTCAGCCAATCTCAATGTATACATGGTTGTACTTTGACAATAAGGGTTTGATAATGATAATAATGATAATAATGATAATAATGATAATAATGATAATAATAATAATAATAATAATAATAATAATAATAACAATAATAACAATAATAGCAGCAGCAGCAGCAACAGCAGCAGCAGTAGTATAGAGTTGGAAGGGACCTTGGAGGTCTTGTAGTCCAACCTCTTGCTCAGGCAGGAAACCCTATTCCATTTCAGACAAATGGCTGTCCAATCTCTTCTTAAAGACTTCCAGTGTTGGAGCATTCACAACTTCTGGAGGCAGATGGTTCCACTGATTAATGGTTCTCACTGTCAGGAAATTTCTCCTTAGTTCTAGGTTGCTTCTCTCTTTGGTTAATTTTCATCCATTGCTTCTTGCCCTGCCTTCAGGTGCTTGGAGAATTGCTTGACTCCCTCTTCTTTGTGGCAACCTCTGAGATATTGGAACACTGCTACCATGTCATCCCCAGTCCTTCTCTTCATTAAACTAGACATACCCAATTCCAGCAACCGTTCCTTATATGTTTTGGCCTCCAGTCCCCTGATCATCTTTGTTGCTCTTCTATGCCCTCTTACACCAAGTTACATCTTGGTGTAGACAGAACTTTCTGCCTATTTGGGGGACCTGAGGGAAAAAATAGGGCACCCTAGTTGCCTTTTCATATCCACGATAAAATGGGAAAATAAGCATTTTTGTGGAGTTAGGGTTTTATGGCAACTTAACCATCTCAAATCCCCCAAACATAGAGGAGCTGGAGGGGCACACCTGGCTTGCAAACGTTCCCTCCCAATTATCTATATGCTTCATGCTATCTCTGTAAAAGTTCTGATCACAATTATCTTTTTCTCACAATGCTGAATATTCTTGGTAGATTTTTCAGTTCTGATCAAACTTGGTATTGGAGATTTATGTGAATAACAATTTCGGAATCGGCATTACAGTGTGCAAAGTACATGAATACATTTTGCAGGCATCAGATTTCAATGCTGAGTGCCATCCAGTCTCTCTTAAGTGTTTTGTTCCAGACTATCAGGAGGTGAGAAGTATGTCAGCCTCTCCTATTCCTTTCCTTTCATTGAGAACTTGAGTATTATTGAAATACAAACACTGTATCAATTCTAGGGTTCTTTTTATTTTCTTCAAAAAGGCACAGCTTCAAATTGTATGTAGTTTCTTGATTTTTCAGGCTGTTCCACAAAGCAACATGAGATTATGCAGAAGCAGATATGTCTTCAAGAGCTACCATCTTTGTCAAAATGACAAAAGTAGTGCTGCAAGTCTGTATCTCTTGTGCATACACACGACATCTTGGTGAATATGCAGAAGGGGCAGAGTTTGCCTGACCTCTCTTTTATCTTTTGCTCCCCCCTCCCACTGCAGACACCACTGCCCAAGGAGTTTATGGTTGAAGTTTTTTGATAGATCTGTTTTGACCCAGCCTTCACATGTAATGAGAAGTTGCTTACTCACAGGGCAGGAACAATCTTTGCTCACATTGGGTAGACGAAACCAAAAGGAAGTATTCACAAAGGAAAGTCTTTCCCCCTCCTGACACAGGGCAAGAACAGTCTCTGTTCACTTGAGACCTCCAGATAGAAAGTCTTTCAAGGATTAAACCAAGCAGAAACAGTCCCTGTTCATAGCAACTGAGGCAAATTTACTACCTATTAATTCCCAGCTGGGAGACTCAGTTAGCACCTCAAATACAAAACAAGTAGTCCTGACAAACCTGGTTCTGGTAAAGGAATCTGACTTGGTAAATATACGGTTGTCTGTGACAACAGGCCACTCCCAAACGCCTACTATTTATTTCCCAGCCAGGGAGGGGCTGGCTAGCATCTATGTCTTCTTTTCTTTGAGAGGCAGCTTATTGCCTTCCTCTCCTCTCCTCTCCTCTCCTCTCCTCTCCTCTCCTCTCCTCTCCTCTCCATGCATACGTGCATCTGGGATGGGTCCCATCTGTTCCTCCCCCTCACTTAACTCAGGCTCCAAAGACAGCAGCCTCTCCGCCTGGATGTAGACAGATGGTCCCTGGCTCTGCATCTGACTCTGATTCTGCTTCCTCATCAGAACCTTCCAAAGGCTCCCAAGTTGACCCAGTCTCTCCTCCTTCTCCTCTGCTGCTAGCTCTATTGGCAGCCGATGGACCACAACAAGAACTTACTACCCACTTAAAAACTGCCAAGATGCTAATACTGTAATTGTGATGGTGCATCTATCAAGTGAATACAAATCCAAAAGTTGAAGTCATTAGTCAGCTAAATATTCATATGTGCCCTTTAACTCAGACTCTGGAACCTTTCATTCTAAGGGGTGATCCATAGAAAATTTAAGTTCATAAAATTTGGGAAAGAAGAAGTTAGGATGGGAGACTCAACTTACTTGGTGAAAGAATCGCCTAATGACTCTAGTCTATATATTAGTGTAGAAATACAACTGAGCAGTATTTATCGGTCCAATTGGGGTAGAAAAACCTGAGTCACTTGTATTGGGCAGTGTTCAACTCTGGGATTTACTGACATGGTGTATAGAACAGATTTTCTGATTTGCTGGCAACCATGGTTGGTATCTTCAGAGGCAAGATGATTGATCAACTATGCAGCCAACTATGGCAGAAATTGATACTGTTTCTTTCTTTGTAGCCAAGTGATCTGACTTCTGATTGGCCTTTTAAGTACAAGTGACCTATAAATCACTTGTACTTTTAGCAGAATAATAGACTGAAGGAGGACCAGAGCAATATAAAGTGGATAGGTGGATATTTGTTCATAGTTTTTAATAAAATTTGTTGTACCTGCCCATTAGCCTTCAGAAGGATCCTCAAGGTGGCTAACATTAATAAAACATGACCACATTCCTTTAAAAGAGACACGTCCATCATTAAAAGTAAACATAAATCCATTAGAAACAATTTAGAAGTTTTATCAGGACAGTCAAGTATTATCACTTCCCCAGTGAACCATTTAAGCATGAAGCAAGTTATAATATGCACTTAATACATGAATGTACCTAGGATATGTGCATTTCTCTTTGTGGATAATTATTAGAAATATTTTTATATTCAGACTTAAGAAAAGAATTTACACAATTTATTGTCAATTTTCCATCTCTCAATTAGTTGAAACAGTAGTTGGCCTAGATCCAAGGCATGACCCTCAGGTGAAGATTAAGTCTTCTTATCTTTCGTCTATCCTCTGACATTGACAAGGTAGTCCTTTTGCTTTTTGTGAATCCTCTCGTGGTATCACCTTTGAATGCATTCAATACTTCTCTTGAATACTTCTCTCCATTCAGAAACATAAGCATTCAGCAAACTTGGTTTTGTTTAATTATTCCCATCGTACTTTTCTGGTAGAAGAAGGATGAGACTGATCCACCTTTTCAGAGCAGAGCAAGCACTAGCTGCTTTTAGGAGTTTTGAAAATACAGTAATATTTGGAACTATTGAGAGTTATGAAGCCTTCCTCGCCATAGCAAACTAGGTAGGAAAATAATTATGTAAGGATGAAGTTTGATAGCATGAGATATATTTCTTAAAAACATAAAGGAGGGCAGGGAAATACTGCAACTGTAGAAGGAAGAGAAAGAGTTAGTGGTTCTTTAAATTATATACATAGACATATATGATTTTTAATTTAGTTGAACCATAGGTTCCTGTTCTCTCCCAGCTCTTTTTCATCTGTCTGAATGAGAACACTTTTTTTCTATCAGTTTCAGATAAGTAATTAATAAGTAGGTTTGCACATCAGTAAAAACAATTTGCTTAATTAAGGTGTGCTGTTCAAAATAGAATTGATGTTGGTTCCTCAACCACAAAGTTACAGTCTTTACAAGTTATAGTTCAGCATTTATTATGGCTCAGCATATAGCACACACACACACACACACACACACAATATCACTGGATTCGCACATCATGCTAAGGCATGCTTTGTTTAGCCATTTTTTATTTATAAATTGCTACTGCCTAGATTAATGTAAAATGCAAATCAATAATTTATGGTTTAATATAATGGTTAGATTCACACAATATGCTGTCCAAATCAAGTGAATTGGACTATGCTTACCTGCTTGTATGAATGAATCAACGTCTACATTAGTGGGATTAAAAAAGTGGAATTTAATCCAAAAGTTACTTGGGGACAGCTCCACTGAAAGATTTGTATTTTTATTTAAATTATATTCTCACTTAATTTATTGCTTCACACCTATCCTTGATTCTATGTTGTATAAATGAATCAATGTCTACATTAGTGGGATTAAAAAAAGTGGAATTAAATCCAAGAGTTACTTGGGGAAAGCTCCACTGAAGGATTTGTATTTGTGTTAAATTATATTCTCACTTAATTAATTGGTTCACACCTATCCTTGATTTTGTGTTTCTCTTTGCTATTTGAAATGGAGACAGTAAATAAAAATGCTTCACCAACATTATGTTGCTACAATAATTGTATCTTTCAGAAAAATCACACTAAAGCAATACATGCCTTAATGATATCCAGATTAAATTGCAGAATCATGCTCTACAGTTGACTGTTTCTACAAAATGTTTGATTTAAATATTATTCACCCACTCACCCAAAACGGAAGTGAGATCCTTAAAAGCAGTACACTCCAATTCTGTTCCCTTTTTATCTACTGGCTATTTCAGACCTAATCAAAGGTGGAGTTCTAATGCCAGAAGTGACTTCAAGAACCATTTCTCTGTTTGATCTTGTACATTCTGATGAGCATCTGATGTCCTCCTCCTAGAGTCAACCTGGTTGAAATTGCTAAGCTGCAAATGTCTGCCAGATCAAGGTTCCCCATCCTATATTAAGGCTCAAGTTGACTAGTAGATAAGGTAGAATTACATCTTTTAGCTGAGAGGGAACAAGATAAAATAATTATCTACAGAATATAGTTATAATATTGACATCATCTGAGTGCTTCTAAAAATGGAAAAGTACCTCAAAGCAAGGGAAAGAGGTGCCCTTGGATCCGTAATGATTATATTTTGTCCTTTGAGATGTGACCACCTGATTGAAAAGTAGATTCTGTTCTTCATTTGAAGTATCATTGCTGTATATTTTGTTATTCCGATTTTCTCTTGATTTGTTTGCTTGGTTTTGCTGGCTTTTAATTAAGAATGTTAGTTAAGTACTGTAAAGAGAAGCTAGTTCATGGAGAAACTTAAAGTTCCAAAAGGCTATTTCAGAAAATATCCCTTGAAGACTGGATTGAAGGATTTCTAAATGAGTTTCAATAAAGAGATAGATGATTGGGGTGGGGGGGCAGAGTGGGGGGCACAGGAGAGAGAGAAATGATTGGCCTCCACTTCAAATGTCAGTGTAATTCCCACAAGTTACCATTCCCCCCACATTCCATTCCATATTACCAATGGTCAGAGGTGATGGGAATTGTTGTCCAATAACATTTTATTGTCCAAGGTTTGGAAAGACTGACTTAAATAGTAAGAGTATCTGCTAAGAATAGATGTTTAACCATGCCAAAAAATGGGGGGAGGGAGTAGGAATTGAATTCATTCTTTTTTTATGCTAAAGTATGGTGAGCATAACAGTTCCAAATTGAACGGAGAAGTCTCAAATGCAGAACTCCATATGCAGATGATAGCTTTTGGCTCACAGACTGTGTGTTTTTCCTGCCATGTATTCCTGGTCTCATATCATACAATGCATTATTTTAATGGTAAATTGACAGTATTGTAAAGTGTGAAGATGGGTGTTAGATGTTTGTTTGTTTTTATTTGCACAAGAGCCAAGTGGATATTTGAGAACAATTTCTGAATAATGTGCAGTCAGTGTTTTGTCTAAGTTGTAACATCAACTTCTTTGGAAAATCATTCTCACAAAACCATCAGATTTTACAGATGCTTATGCTCTTCCTATTTATTTTAATTGCATTCTTCTTCTTTCTAATTTCCTGAAAGTAAGAAAGTTGCATTGGGTTTGATCCAATATGTTTGGTTCTGACACAACCAGATGGATATTATTACACACTGAGAGACTTTCCAGTGATTTAACAGGCTTTCTCTCCTCCAAAATTTACTGAAGTCATTGGTAATAATTATGATTGAGGTCCATCCATTCAATTCTGTTGCTACTATCTTCCTTTCCTTTCATTACACCTTTCTGTGCATTTTTTAAGAGATTTAGAACAGCCAAAACAAGACTGAAACACTGCTATGTATTATTGTTGTTATGCAGTGCTTGACTTTTTCTGATTCTTCATGACTTTATGAAAATAATTTCGCAAGGATTGACTGTCAGTAACTGCTTCTTCAAATTTTTGTAAGCTCATCATGTCATCACTGGCAGTATCTACCTATCTTGTTTTTCAGCTGCTTTTTCAATTATCGTTATTTTTTCCCCCAACTTTTCAGGTCTTTCCTATGACTAATGCCTTTGCTTTATGTGTACAAAATATTTAAGATTTATTATTGGGGATTCACACGAACAATTTGCTATGTGTCTTTCTCGTTGTTGATTTTCCAACAACGGACACAGATGAAAAGGAAGACATACTCTCATCGTCCCGTCCTTCCCTATTTTGGTTTGATTGAAATTAGGAAAAAAAACCTGGCTGATTCTATGCACCTTTTCCATGTTTCTCTCGTTAGATGTTGTGCCATGAATCAACAAACCACCCTCCTTTGTTTCTTCTTTGATTTATTTCTTGCAGTTCTTCTGGATTGACTGCTATGGTAGCTTTGCCCCATAGTGCAAAATATAATTAGATACCAGTTATAGTCTGCCATTGTCATTCAGAATTCACGCATCCAATAGCTTTAATGTGAAACATCTGGGAATATTCCTTGCCATCAGAAAACATACCTCTGCAGAGAAACTATATACAGTTCCATAGCATCTGTAGCATTTTGCTTTGAAGCTAGGATGTAATTGTATAAAGCCAGTCACCATATTCCTTCTATTTATTTAACTTAAATAAATCTCAACTCTAGCACAGCTGCAAAAAGTAATCAGCCGATCTGAGCCTGCTCCTTAGCAAGAAAATATTTTGGTAGCTTTAAGGTGAGCACTATTTAAGGTATAAATATTTTCATGTTATTTTAACACTGTGCCATTGCCTCCAGAATGATTTCAGTGTGCTCTTGCCATGGCTGACAAGTGTGAGTTTTAATTTATCTGCTAATTAGCCCAAAGCAGGGGCAGTGTGAAATGCAAGTGATGCTTTAATTTGGTGCTGTGTTACTTTATGTTTGTGCATGCAAGCATTCTCTTTTCTCACTACTAATGGATTCTTGGCATCAAGGAGGTGTATGCAGACTAAATATATGAGATGCCAGATTCTTTGTAACTCTCTCAACTTTTTATATAAAAGGGAAAGCGGCTGTTGCAGTCTTTAAAAAGAAAAGGGGGGATCACCTTTTCCATGCTGCCCATACATGACTCTTTAAAACCAGCATCTCAAGATGCTATTCAATTAACCTTTCTTCTACCACTGACTGATTGCACTGACCAATTTTGCTTTGTTTTGTTCTTTTGAGGGGGGGTGAGGAAAGGGGGGAAAATAAAAAAAACATCATATGAAATATTTATTTCTGTGAATTTGTAATCCCTTTTCTTAGCTCCGACTTTGTATTACCAAATTACCAAATCATGGGTGCTGCTTATGCAAAAGAGGAAATTTAAATCTTCCCACCCCTAAATCCAAGGAAGTCCAGTGCAATTTTTATCCTCCACAAATTTCTGACAATTGCACTCAATGGCACTAACACAAGCAACTACTCTAATGCTAATAGCAGTCTCTGGGTGATTTTAACTGAGACCTAATAATATGGGATAGGATTCTCTCTCCCCTAGCATGATTTTCCCTATGCCTTTTCTTGCCTAGAAATTATATTTAGAAAGACACAGATGGACATATTGAGTGTGCATTTCTTTTCCTTTAGCTTCAAGGAGTAGTGAATATACTAGTTGAAGTTCCTAATTCCTTTCTCTAATTCTCAGGAAGCCAAGACAGTGGGCCCAGTTTACAATATTCTTCAAATACCTAAAAATCTGACTTATAGAAAAGAGCAAAGGGCATTTCCACTCCCTAATCCTTCAAAGGCAGTTTGAAAAATCACCTATAATTGCCTTCCCTTCTGTTAATTCAGAAATGTTGAGAATAAGAAACAAATTAAATATCTTTCTGTCACTGTACCATCATGAATTACCTCAAGTCTTGGAAGAATAAAATCATCACTTCACATATAACAAAAGCAAATAAATTTTAAAACCCTAGCAGTATGATATTTTTCATGAAGCTGTTGCCAAAAAGAAAGGGGACATTTATACTTTATTAAAAGTAAAGGTTCCCCCACACATGCGTGCTAGTCGTTTCCAACTCTAGGGGCTAGTGCTCATCTCCGTTTCAAAGCCGAAGAGCCAGCGTTTGTCCGAGGACGTCTCCGTGGTCATGTGGCTGGCATGACTAGACGCCAAAGGCGCACGGAACGCTGTTACCTTCCCACCGTAGTGGTCCCTATTTTTCTACTTGCATTTTTACGTGCTTTCGAACTGCTAGGTTGGCAGAAGCTGGGATGAGTAACAGGCACTCACTCTGTTATGCGGCACTCAAGATTCGACTCGCCAAACTGCTGACCTTCTGATCGACAAGCTCAGCGTCCTAACCCACTGAGCCACCGCGTCCCTTATTATACTGTATTACTCTTGCTCATTTCAAGGCTGTGGAGGGGAGATGCAAAGCTGTCAAGGTAACATTTCCTTAAAGAACCTTTTAGGCAACTGACACTTAGAAAGGAGGTGTGATGAAGAGTACTTTCCAAAAAGGAAACATTACAAAGAAAATGCAAACTAAATTAAGTTTAACTGCCCTGCATCTGAACAGGAAATATACTGCCTGAGCTATCCAATATTGCTGACATCATGGGATCAAAGTGCTTCATTGTTGCTTTTACATTGGAGCACACTCTTGTGGGGAATTATCCTTACTCTTTGTTGCATCAGCGAGTAGGATTAGATCAGCGAGTAGGATACAACAGGAGAGTCAAGTCAATTTTGAAATTTAGCATGTACCTAAGGTAAAGGTAAGAAGGGACGTGGTGGCTCAGTGGGTTAGGATGCTGAGCTTATCGATCAGAAGGTCGGCAGTTTGGCGGGTCGAATCCCAAGTGCCGCGTAACAGAGTGAGCGCCCACGTAAAAATGCAAGTAAAAAAATAGGGACCACTCCGGTGGGAAGGTAATAGCATTCCGTGCGCCTTTGGCGTCTAGTCATGCCGGCCACATGACCACGGAGACGTCCTCAGACAAGCGCTGGCTCTTCGGCTTTGAAACAGAGATGAGCACCGGCCCCTAGAGTTGGAAACGACTAGCACGCATGTGCGGGGGAACCTTTACCTTTACCTTTAAGGTAAAAGTAATTCAGTGATGGATTCCATAAAGTAGCAATTTCAGGACATCTACATCATTGCAAATCATTAAGGAGAACCTTAAACCTCATCTTCTAGGGGTGCATCCCTTCCAACTCTATATTCTAGTTTATCAGCAAAATATATAGTTCAGATTTAGAAGGCCAGAAGCTTCAGTATCACTGTATGGGAAAGATTAATTTAAATCCTGGGCATGCTAAGATTAATTTAAATCCTAGGGCACTTCTATACATACCTATAACTTCATTTTGAAGATACTTCACTACCGATCCTGTAGGTCACCTCCTCATGATGAAGTCTCTTATTTATAATAAGGTCAATTATGTCCGTTTTCTGAACTGTATTACATTCTCCCAATATAACAGGAGTTGGGCAGGATCTATCCAACTTTGATTGGTGTGGGCATGTTGCCTCTTAGGGCACCATCACTTCCATCCTTGTCATTGAAGCAAAACAGAGATTGGTTGTGGGAACAGAGCCAAATTATCCTGTCATAGTTTGTATTAGTGTACAGACTAGAGCATAGCATGTTAGATCTTTACAAAACAGTTTTCTTCTCTTATGGCTGTTTAATGTAGATACTCCAACAATATTACTAAACCACTACTCAACCAAACTTGTGATCATTAAAGTATTAAAATAAACTGCATTATTTTTAAGTATAAAAATCTGGATGGAAGTATTATAAATAAATGACATTGATAAAATATTAATCTTCAGTATATCTATCTCAATTTCTTCTTTTAATGGGTATCATGGTAGAAACATCAAGCAAGACAACATTTACCTCTACTTGTTTTAGAGCTGATTTAATGGTATTTGGCTTATGCCTGCTACCATCTACTTGGATGGGACGTAATTTGGTATCTGAATCTGAAAAATGACAGAGCCCAGAGTTTTACAGGTGATAAAACCACAGATGCATCAAAGTAGCATGCCATTTTCTCCCCAGGGAAATTTGTGCTATATTAATGCTCTTCATCTGGATGCTAGCCACTCCTGACCCTTCTTGTACATGCTGAAACTGCATTTTTGTAAATAAATTGATATTTAAACAGTGCAATAACCCAGATTCAACCACTGCAATAGCAAATCTCATAAAAACAAGAGCTGATCGTGTTATGATTTAATTGCAATCAAGGCTCACAGTATATTAAATCCATAATATGGATATGATAAAGTATACAGTAAAGAAAGGAAAGTGATTTTTTTTTCTCAGCTACAATCCCATCCAAAACTTTATTGGCAAAACCCAATTTTCTGTCTTGGTGGAAGGAGATTCATCATCACTTGATCACTCTGCATTACTTTTTTGTATTTGTTTTGAATAAAGAAAACTGTATTATATATGTATTTAAGAAAACATGTAGCTTAATCCAATATAATTCACAGATTTGACTAGTCCAAAAGAATTAGAAAGGAACTTTATTCCAAATAACATGGGAGTTAACAACTGTTTCTTCCTTTATTTTGCCAATACATCCAATTTATTGAATTTCAGATTTTTTAAAAGAAATTACACTAAAATTTGTATCTGCTTTCTAAATATTTGTGCCTGATTCTCTGAGCATATGTATTCTTTACAGTTTGCCTAATATACACCTTTATTTTGTCTGATGTAATATATTTGGGGCATTATTTTAAGAAATAAGTGATTTTTCCCCCTCATATTTTTCAATGATTATTAACAAACTGCACTGTAACGCTGATTATTGAGGCATAACTAAGTTTTGGTTCATTTACTGGTGTGAAAATGTGAAATTCAAATGCAAATTGAATAATCCCCACTAGTAACTGCTACCATTTCAAGGTATTCATCTTTGGCTATGATCAAGTTAATGTTTGTAATACCACAACCTACTTCTCAGATTACAGCCTTTATTCAGGTTGTGTTTGGAAAACGCCCTGTCTTACATATGCACACAGCTAGCCAGTGGCTTTTTTGTTGCTCCCTCTTGGTTGCCCTGGCAACCTCAAGGGTAAAAAGAGCATACTGACTTGGAAAACACAGTGTGTGCCTCCGTACAATGCATGCAGTCTGTGTCCAACATGAAACTTTTACTGCTTTGTGAAGAGTATTTTCTAGTCTGGTAGCATTGTTCCCATTGGAGGGGTAGGTGAGCCACGTTGTGAAAAAAATTTAATAGTCCGGTAGCCTCTTTTCCAACTAACAGTAAGAAGCTGCAGGTTATGCCTTTTTAAAGCTTATGCTTTTTAATAAATCAGGAAAGGGTATACCAGACTGCCTAGCTTTGTTCAGGGTCCCTTTTTTGGGAAATAGGGGTGGGGAGGGAGGCAGGCAGCATTGGCTGAAGTGCTGGCAAGGCCATAAAGGCAGTGGCTTATAGCTGAGTTTGGAGAGAGCCCATATGTGGAAGGAACTCTTGGAGCACATTAGCTGTGCTGCCTGCAGGAAGGGGTGCATTTCCATAGTATTGTTTTTATGGTGGCAGCTCAGCAGGTATCCTATAGTTTGATTGCATTGCTGTTGGGAAAACTCTGAACCACAGTAAATATTCTCGAATGGGCGCAGGGAATCTTACCAGATGCGGCTCATGGGGTTATTCCCATCTGCTAGAATTCAAATAACAATTATAAAAAAGTGGTTTACTGGAGGTTTATAAGACAGTTAATAAAATCCGATAATAGGCATGTTGTTTGGCTGTATATTCTCATTAATCTCAATCCAAGGGATACTCAAATCCAGCAGAAAGAACGCATACAAAATAGCATTCTATGTGAAATTTCACATAACTTTATTTGGGTTAGCCTTGGTTTGATGCTAATGAGAGCATTGGACTAATGCAAATTCCCGGGTTTTTGAAACAAATATCAAGATAAAGTCCAGCCAAGATTCTCTAAACTCAATTTCACATGCAAGATTTGAAAGGACTGGGGAGTATCAGGGTGGATATTAAAGGTCAAACTAAATGTGACAGTAATACACAAATGGCTGTCCTTGTCCCTTTGAGGATGTCTATTGAATAAAATCACACTGTTTTGCATTTCTCAGGCACTCACCAAGTTACTAACTGCAAAAGAATCAAACTGTAATTAGCCTGGCTACTTATATATTACTTTAAAAAACCCCAGAAGGATGAAATTCCCCACCAAAACACAGTTGAAAGTACCTAATTTATGCCCCTATATACATATATAGTCTTAACCACTCTCATGTAAATCAGTATTTTAAAAACTTGACCACTTTAAGATGTGTGGACTTCAGTTCCCAGAATTTCCCAGCCAACATGATGGCTGGAAAATTTTGCAAGTTGAAATGCACACATCTTAAAATGGCCAAGTTTTTAAAAAACACTGCTGTAAATAAATATGCATTGCTATAATGAAAAGAAGTATCAAATTGACTTTCATTTTGCTTTAATCTACAATCCACGTGCAATGTGTAGATGGAGAATTCAAAAATCCTGATTTCTCTTTCTTTTTAAACTGGACTCAAACTATTCCATCATTCCAAGACACAGACATACAACTGTGTTATAGACAAAGATATACCAGGCATTCCAGTGATCTGGTAGATTTGCAACCATCCTCCCACTCAAACAAGCATAGCCAAAATCAGAACTAAATTACAGTTAATTATAAACTTAATTTGATTAAAATACTTAATGAGAGTTAATATAATTACCCTTCCCCCATTATTTAATAGATTTCTCTTGGTTGCACTTTATAATTACAGTTCCATGGTAATTTTTCCAAGAATTGGAGGTGGCTGCAAGCAAAGGTTTCAGAGACATCTGTGGGGTCTTGCAGTATTCACCCTAGCAGTAAAGGATGCCATCAGATAGACTACTTTCCTCTGAGTGAAGGAGACTATTTGTAGCTCAGTGTTGAAACGAGGGGTCCTTAGTGCTCTCTGAGCTTGGTTGTTTTCTTGCAGATGTTTCATTACCCACCACACTAATGATGTTACCTAGTTTGGGTAATGAAATGTCTGCAAGGAAACAACCAAGCTCAGAGAGCACCAAGGACCACTCAACCCTGTAATTATTCTGAGTAACACGCCCTTCCAAGAGGAAGAATACAGTATTTCTCTTTCCAGTTTATATGTTCTTTGGTAAATGAGGCTTTCTTTCTTTCTTTCTTTCTTTCTTTCTTTCTTTCTTTCTTTCTTTCTTTCTTTCTTTCTTTCTTTCTTCCTTTCTTTCTTCTTCCTTTCTTTCTTTCTTTCTTTCTTTCTTTCTTTCTTTCTTTCTTTCTTTCTTTCTTTCTTCCTTCCTTTCTCTTTCTTTCTTTCTTTCTTTCTTTCTTTATTTCTTTCTTTCTTTCTTTTCTTTCTTTCTTTCTTTCTTTCTTTCTTTCTTTCTTTCTTTCTTTCTTTCTTCCTTCCTTCCTTCCTTCCTTCATTTATTTTATTTTATTTCATAAGTTTCAAGAGTGCAAAAATTGATTGCTATATTACAGAAGGCATCCTGTTTCTTCTGGCCTCTCTCCTTTCCTCTCTAATTATCTTGCCTTACTGACTTTGCAAATAAATGAGGTACTTTGTAATATATTCCATGTGAATTTACAGTGTGAAATGCCGCAAAAGCAAAAGCATATGCGGTGCGTAGCTTGGCTTTTTCTTGTTCCTATAGTGATAAAGATAGTTTCAGTTGTGGCATATATGAGTAATGGCCAAACACATCTGGCGGACACCAGATTAGGGACGTTTGGTATAAAAATCCATAAGTAAAACAATTCATTTGAAAACTAAGGTAACTAAGGTAACTAATACTTCTGATGCTACATCAGAAAAATGTAATGAAACTTGTATACATTAAAATCATAGTATTGTAGGTTGGAATGGGCCATGTAATTCATCCTATCAGATTAAAGCATTCATCTTTTTTCATAGGTCATTGATTCTGGTCCCTAATCATCCTCCATTTTCCATAACCTTTTCCAGTTATTTTGAATTCTTCTAAAAGTGATGTCTAGAACAGGACATATTTCAAGCTCTGACTAAACCAAACTCTAAGCTTTAGAATCTGGGTACAAAACATACCAGTTCCCTTCCCCCTATACATCATAGGGTGATACAGAGGCCACATACTTAGCACTTAGACTTACATAGTGCTTCACAATGCTTTACAACCCTACGTGGTTTACAGAGTCAGCATATTGTCCCCAACAATCTGGATCCTCATTTTACTGACCTTGGAAGGATGGAAGGTGGAGTCAACCTTGAGCCAGTCAGGACTCAACCCTAGCAGTCAGCAGAATTAGCCTGCAATACTGCATTCTGGTGCAGATGATACCACTCTAATGGCAGAAAGTGAAGAAGAACTAAAGAGCCTCTTGTTGTGGGTGAAGAAGGAGAGTGCAAAACTTGGGTTGAAACTTAACATTAAGAAAACCAAGATCATGGCATCCGGCCCTCTCAATTCCTGGCAAATAGATGGGGAAGAAATGGAGGTAGTGACAGATTTTATTTTCCTGGGCTCCAAGATCACTGCAGATGGGGACTGTAGCCAAGAAATTAAAAGACGCTTGCTCCTGGGGAGGAAAGCCATGGCAAATCTAGACAGCACACTAAAAAGCAGAGACATCACCCTGTCAACAAAAGTGCGTATAGTCAAGGCTATGGTCTTCCCAGTTGCAATGTATGGCAGTGAAAGTTGGACCATAAGAAAGGCTGAGCGCCAAAGAATTGAGGCCTTTGAACTATGGTGCTGGAGAAGACTCCTGCGAGTCCCTTGGACTGCAAGGCGATCAAACCGGTCAGTCCTAGAGGAGATCAATCCCGACTGCTCTTTAGAAGGCCTGATCCTGAAGCTAAAACTCAAATACTTTGGCCACCTAATGAGAAGGAAGGACTCACTGGAGAAGAGCCTAATGCTGGGAAAGATCGAGGGCAATAGAAGAAGGGGATGACAGAGAATGAGGTGGCTGGATGGAGTCACTGAAGCAGTAGGCGTGAGCTTAAATGGACTCCAGAAGATGGTAGAGGACAGGAAGGCCTGGAGGAATGTTGTCCATAGGGTCGCGGTGGGTCGGACACGACTTCGCAGCTAACAACAACAACTGCATTCTAACCACTGTGCCACCATAGCTCCTGTGCCATCACAACTCCCACCACATACATCATATGTACTCCAAGTGGAATAGGAGAAGTGGCACCAAAAGAACCACTCTCAGTTGGTTCCTCTCCACACTTCCCCTGCCATCTTTAGATTGGCAAGAAAAGCAAGGAAATTATTCTCCCAATGCCAAATAGTAAATCCACACCACCCCCACCCCCACACAAATCAGCACCAGATACCTGTATGGGTATGAATGAGTGTGTCTTTCAAAGCCTCTATTGGTCGATAGGAGCAGGGGCCATAACTAAACTTAGAACTGTTTCCATACATTGACTTCCCAATATGACTTGTGCCAGGCACACATGAGAAAACATGATTTCTGAAACACAGCAAGGAAGGAAGGGGGGAAAGTTGCTTTAAGTCACCGAAGATAGGTTGAATGATCACCAAATGGTTAGTGGAGCATCTTCATGCCAGCACAAGCAAGACACATGGATGAGTCCCTAAAGACCAGTTTGGGCTTTTGGCTTTTCCATTGTCTCTCTGGCACCGAGTACAAAATTTTAGAATTAGACTTTGGACAGAATAAATACTCTTTTGCTAGACCCTGAACTTGGACAAGACATTTTTAGCTCTGTGTATAGTATGAAGGTTTCAAGTCATACGGTAATTCCAAAGGCAGATGATATAGAACAAATAGTAACCTTTTACCTTTGGACTATTTTCATATGATTTGTTCAAAAACTACATGGAAATGTTCAGTTCATATCTCTTTCCTTCCTTGGTATTATCCTAAACAGAAAAAAACATGAGATGATAGAGACAGAGAAAAACAAAGTTGTCCCGTGTTTGTGTCTTGTGCTGTTCATAGCTAACCCAACCCCCTTCCCTTCACCAGTCTGCAGCTCAAAACATTTACCCCATGCAAAATTGAATACGTTTACTCTTAATCCTCTTGGAAGAAAAAAAATCACAAAACTGCATCTCACTTATTTTGGCCACGTCATACAGCGGAATTCAGTGGAGAAAGCAATTGTGTTGGGAAGACTTAATGGTAAAAGGAAACAAGGCCACCAAAGAACACAATGGCTGAACACCATCAAAGCTGACACCAGGCAGAGCATAGAGAAACTCAAAGAAACAGTGCAAAATCAGAAGATAGAGAGAGATCTGGCCCATACAATCACCAAGAGATGGATATGACTGAATGGATAACATCATCATCAATATCATCACTCCTCTTACAGAACTGGAGGAAAGATCATTTTCAACTGAAACTATTTTAGTAGTTTGGATTTCTATGCAAAATAAATTCCCACTATGCAAATATGTTTCTACTAAAACAATTCATGAGACTTACTACATTTTCCTGCTTTAAGTGATGTAGCTTCAAAATGGAAGAATCATCCTGGATTCGATAAGAAGATAACAAGGGAGGCAGATTGTTTCTTTTTAATCTATCCAATCTCCTGTTTTTGAAGGAAGCTCCTGTAATTTAGGTTTATTGGATTTTGGGGGTAGGTATGGTAAATATGCAGTTTGGATGTGAATTCCACAGTCAGAATGTTCCATACCATTTGGGTAATTTCATACAAATTTGCTCTCTGAGGTTCAATGTCCCAAGTTTTCACAAGAATAAACAGTTATTTTTATACTTTTATGATTTTCCTGCCATAAAGATTTTGTGAATAACTTATCTACCCGCCCTCAAAAAAAATCAACGTAGAAGTATTTGATGTAGATTTCATGGACTAGTTTAGAAAGAGGTTTTCCATTCACATTTTGCTAATTATCAAAGTTTTGGATTATGAATACACAACATTTCAGCTGCTTGGCTAGTATAGAATTATTGATAGTTTAACTGAATCAGGGAGGGATCACATGGTTCGAAAAATGACAAGGAATGACACCAAAATGGTATGAAGTACAGCTTCATTTTTCTTAACTGCTGTAAAGGATATTAGTAGGGTTACCATGGGGGCAGAACTAATTAACTCATCTGTAGGCACGTTGCCATGCAACCAGATAAATCCAAGGAAATGTATTGGTTTTGCTGAGGTTTTTTTCCTGCTATATAAGCAATGCTTTGTATTACGTTACATGTGTTTTCCCCACCTTAATTTGCTAAATAATTTTGTCACATCCTTTTTTCATAGCCCTGAAATATTTCAACTTCAAATGAATATGAATCTCTCCCTTCTAATCTCCAAGAAAGGATCCATGCTTAACAGTTACTAATGGAGCAAAGCAGTTATTTAGAAGTCCTCAAAATTTGCCTGGGAAAAAAATGAAGAAAATAAAAATAGACATTTTCTGGTAACTTCCATAGGTAAACATCCCCAGGTGAATTTCAAATGTTTGAACTGTATATTTCATATGAAGTACTTGATGGTGACATGTATGAAATTTTTATAATAAAGCATTTAATTTCCTTAAAATGTTTTCATTTTTCCATAGCATTCAGGCCAATAGAATCCATATTCTTTTTATAATTTTAAAATCAGGAAATGGAATCTTTTAAGAAAATATTTTTTAAAAAAATAATAACAAAACAAACATTTAACATGAGTAAAAATCCTAAAGTATGTAATGTAATACTAGAAGAATAATCCGTTGGGTATATCCCAACTGAAAGGTAAATATATTGTATTCCTCATAATTGTTAGAGAATTAATGAGCATTTTTTTACATTTAGAGAAATTCAAGCAATTGTAGAAATCCAGTGAAGTATATCTTTTCAACTGATTTAACATGAAATCAAGTTTTTTTCCCTCCATAAGAGTCCAGGAGTCTCCATAAAATTGCCATATTTCCCAAATCTAGCATGAAATTAAAAATAATAGTGCTGGCTCATTTGGCACATTTTAGTTTTCTGGTGACATATGGAAACTGAGCAGTTAAGAAGAATGCTACTTCTTAATGGTCAAGATTGCTTCTCCTGCCTTGTTCAACAGCAGAATAGAAGTCACAAACATAATGAGGTAACCCCCTCAATCCAAGAGTGCAGCATCAGGAGAGTGCTGTGCATTTCCAGGTCTGTTCCACCTTTACAAGAATTTGGTCTGGACTATAAAATTTTTGGGAAATGAGCAGAAGAGGAGAGAAAATGTGCTCTTACTTATGCAGTAGCTATTTTGGATTGGGTTAATCTGGATGTAATTATGCAATTATCCACAAATATTTAATGGGAGTTTTTGCATTTCTAAATAATTAATTTTATCAATTGATAGGCTGCTTTGATTAGTATTTTCACCATGCACCATGGCATATATTTATCATCTTTCCTCTGATTAATTGTAATTTGGAATTTATTTTATGCAAAGTATTTTCATGGCTTACTTGGTTATAGTGGGAGAATATATTTATCCAACCTGCAAAAACCCCTTTACTTATTGCTGTAAATGAACATCTGTTGTATTATACCAGGAATGGTAATGTATGTCAGTTCTCCTTTAATATTGGTTGTTTGAAAAAACAAGGACATCCTGTTATATAAAATAACCCTTTGTGGTGGCAAAGTTTTAACTTTTAAATGAAAACTAAACTAAACCAGTAAAATGCTAGGGCCCATTCAATAATGCATTTAATTTTATTGCTCCCAAATAAAATGAGGTATAGTTCAATCACTGTAAAAAAAAAGTCAGGATGACATATAAATGCCTTTTTCAGTTATTTCCATTTGGCTTTTCTCATTCCAAAGAACTCTCAATATCATGGTGTTAAATGTATTCTATTTAGCAAAGCTGTAATTAATGATCCCATCGCAGTCTGTTTCTAGTGGCGCACAGTTGCCTGAAGACATTGTCATGTACTCAAGGTCAGGAGCTCAGCAAAGTCTGACGAGAACCTTCAATACTACCTAATCTAAGGAAAGTCCCTCAGCACTCATAATGCATTTTTGGCCATCATCTGAAAAATACTGTCCCATTTTTCGCATATTTTCTGAAAATTTCTGGCTGAAATCTCGGGTTTCAGGTGCTTTTTAACTCCTGAGTTAGTGTCAAGTCAACAAAAGAATCACTAGATTCTTCTCCCTTCTTAGGCAGGTGCTGGAAGAATGATCTTTTACACTCCATTGATTTCCTCTGTCAGACTGTGTTTCACATTCTCCATGTGGTAGAAAATTCCAGGGATTAACCTGCAATGAAAATAGGGACAGGTAATTGTTTTGCAGTCACAGGACAAGTATTAACATTGCGGGTATTATGTTTGGTTGCATATTCATCCTGATGTTTAGCCTGGATTTGGCATTTTTGTATATCTATTGATTCCTTCCCCTGAGATAGGCAGATTTAATAATATTAAAGATATCATTCCAAGCAAAACTGCCTTTTGCAATTGACCGATGGTGATTTTGTCAGTGCCGATGATGTTCCAATGGTGCTCTAAAGGCTTTAGAATTGCACCCAAGGGACTTACTAGTATTGGTGCTGCCTTTGCTTTTTCTTTTTTCTTTTTTTGGCCATGGTTGTTCTACTTCTATTTTGCAGGTCGTTGCATTTTAATTTTCACCCACACTTTTGATGTGTCCCCCATTGATGATAAGGTTGGTACATTTGCCCAGTCATTGCAATATATTGGCTGTATATTTGGACACTGTTGAGCAGTGATTCTATTTTAGATGTTGTTTTGCCATATAGCTTCAGATTGTCCTCATAAAGGAGGTGGGATATTTTGGCACGTTTTTGATGTTTGATAGCCATGGCCATGGTTCAGTTATTATTGACAGAAGAATCGATTCAGTGACAAACAGTAGTGATGATAGTGAGTCTCTTTGAAAGATCTCTCTCTTGATGTTAACCTCTCCCAGTCTATCATCCTTGAACAGCAACTGTATCTTCTGTTGTGCCATTGATCCTTACACAAAGCTTCTGCTATTTCTACTAATTCCTGTTATTTCTAGGCACTTGATTATCCAGTCATGTGGCAGGGAGTCAAATGCATACTTGTAATCAGTCCAAACTACATTCAAGTTGGTCTTCCTTCTTTTATATTTTTTCAAAATCATCTTGTCAATGAGGAGTCATTCCAGAGTTTATAGCAGTTTCTAATTCTTTCTTCAGAGATTTTTTTTTCAATTAGATGCTGCTGGACTTTATCAGCTAGCACACCTGTTCTCAATCTGCAAGTTGTTTGGTAAGCAAGTAATTGGCCTGTAGTTGCCTGGGGCTGCCCCTTTCATAATAGGGTAGGTTTTGCCAGATGTTAACCAATGTTCAGTTTTGCTTCCTTGAAGCATGTTGTTAAACTGCTTAGCAATGAGTGGATGCAGACCAGTCAGACATTTCAACTAAAAGCATGCAGTTCATTATCACCTGGTACTGACCAATTCTTGGTCTGCTTTCCCCTTTTCTCCACCATTTCTGCTATTATTACAACTGCTTTCATTTTAGCACTTTCCCCCCATCCACCTCCTTTATCCAAGCTTCATTCTTGTTGTATTTCTTTGATGTGCCCCAAACTGTGCTGTTCCTTCTTTGCCAGGTGTGGGCTGGTTCACTGAAATATCTTCATTGATCTATTGGTAGAAATGTTTTTGATTCAACTGAAATCAGAGATTCTGCCTGTGGTATGCAATTTGAATAATTACAACAAAACCCACAAATCACAAAAGTTAGAGGTAATTCTTGTTTAATGACAGTAATTGGGACCAGAAATTCCATTGTTAAATGACACAGTTATAAGTTGAAAAACCACATGACTACACTGCTTAGTGAAGGCAGTTTTAGTAGTCCCTGTTGCCATTGTTAAGTAAGGGCCATGTGGTTCATTAAGTGAGGATTTCATATGATTGTGACTTTCGACTTCCTGCCAGCTTGCTTGTGGGAAGTGAGTGGAGAAGACTGTAAGTCACATGACCATGGGGCACTACTATTCATAAATTTGAGCAATTGCTGAATGAGTGTTCATTAAACAGGGACCAGGAGTCTCTCAAGTAACCAGGTCTGGTGCCATGTAGGGCTTTATAAGTAATCATCAACACATTGAATCACATCCAGAAGTAAACTGGCATACAGTGCATTTCAGAAAGCAGAGGTGTTACATGAATATGCCAAGGCATGATCTTCACTGCTTATGTTTCTGCATTTTGGATCAGTTGAGGCTGTCAAGTAGCCTTCAGGGGCAGCCCTATGTAGAAAACATTGCAGTAGTCAAGTTGCAAGGTGACTAGAGCATAAATGATTGTCTGACACCCCCTATCCCATCAAGAAAAAGATGCAAGTATGCACCAGATGAATTTGTGCAGTTACCTTCCCAGTCACCGCTGCCATCTGCTCTGTAAAATGAATCTTTATATTTATTAAAGATCATAGGAAACCTAGTAGTAACATGGTATCAGTGGAGAATTAGAATCTGAATGTTGGGCCCTTTCCTTTTCTTGGAAGCAGAAATAGAATTGTAACCAGAATGTTGTATTCCTTATTTTTTATAGTCCCTTATTTCCAAAGATAGATAAAGTTGCTTTGGATAAACTCCACGTGTAACCGACAATGCCACATGTGCCCTTGGCATCATAAAAAAGACACTCTTAAACAAGTGTATAAGAAGTATTATTTTCCTTCTCAACATTTTAACCACTCTGTACTACGGATCATACCATTCAGAATTCTATAATATTGTTGCCTATAAGCCTGGCATGGCATAAAGTGCACTGAATCTCCAAAGAAATTGTTCCTGTTCAAAAGCCAGTTGTTTATTTTTGAAGCCCCTTGTAAGGGCTGAAGAAAGGGGAGGTGGGTGTTGTAGCAATCCTGGTTGCTTAACTGAGCACATCAAATCTTACACAGCCGTCAAGTAAAGATCCAGTTCCCTCTTAGTGTTTGTTTGTTTGTTTGTTTGTTTATTTATTTATTTATTTATTTATTTATTTATTTATTTATTTATTTATTTATTTATTTATTTATTTATTTGGTTGGTTGGTTGGTTGGTTGGTTGGTTGGTTGGTTGGTTGGTTTATATACCGCCCTATTCCCAAAGGACTCAGGGCGGTTTACAAGGCAAAATTTAAAAACAATCCAATATAAAATTAAAACAAAATTAAATTAAGTCTAGCCGCAAAAATTAAATCACAATTTAAAAACATTTAACCCCTCAGTCCAGACCAGATAGCTCAAAGAGCCAGGTTTTTAGGTCCCGGTTCATGATCCACTGAGACATTTTTATTATGAAAGCTGCTGACACTTTTTTTTCCTTCTGAGCACATAACTGGTGCTTGCACTTTCAACATTTTTTTCTTTTAATTTTAATTGGACCTGCTATGTACAAGCCCAGTGGGATCAGAGGCGTGTACGTTTGGGGGGATTATCTGGAAATTCCTCAGAGCAAGCACTGACATCTCCCTTTTGCTTGTAAGCATACATGTGCAAAGCTTCCCCCCCCCAATAATCTTTCTCCATTCTGCATGTTGATCTACAAAAAGGACCCTGCTCTATGACACATGTGCTCTTTCCCTGAAATAACACTTGGTCATGCTTCTCTCTCAGGTCCCTGCGGAGGCAACAATTCTGTGAGACAGGCTGAACGGGAAGAAAATGACTGGCTCCAGATTGTGCACTGAACTCCATAATTAAGTAGTGATCTGAATACCTTTAACATCTTAGTTACCATACTTGTTCTCAACTGTGGTGGAAAATTGATCCCAGAGAACCTCAGTATTTTGATTTGCATTTCCAGAAGTTCTCAGTCAGTGACTGGAGATCAAGGCCCATTGTTGTCCCCATCTCTGCAGAAACCCCTTTTTCACTTGCCATTGCCAATCAGTGGCAATGTGGTTTGTCACAAAATGTTGGCACTAGATGAACTACAAAATGGAAATGGTAAGCCACTTGCAATCCACGTTACTTCAATAATATCCTGCCTTTCATTTAAGAGCTCAAAGAAACATAGCCAATGCTCCCTCTTCATATCTGGGCATAACCTACTCAAAGTCACCTAGGTTGATTCCATGGCTGAGGACAGACTAGAATCTAGGTTCTCCTGCTTTCCTCCTAGCCCAGCAACCCCCTGCAGGAGACTGGGGCTAGTTATTTGAAAGAGTGAGAGAAAGAGAGAGAGGGGGGGAGGGAGGGAGGGAGGGAGGGAGAGAGAGAGAGAGAGAGGGAGGGAGGGAGGAAGGGAAGGAAGGAAGGAAGGAAGGAAGGAAGGAAGGAAGGAAGGAAGGAAGGAAGGAGTAAGAAAAAAGAGCTGAGCAATATTGCAATAGCTGTAAGGCAGAAAGGACACAAATAAATGAATATAATTTTCTCATGGCACTTACAGCTTCCTGCCTAGGAATTCCAGCTGCACTGCTTTGTCAGGAACTTGGAATGTTTCTCTGCATGTGTGCATATGCAATTTAGTACAACTCACCATGTAAGAACGGATCACCCTTCAAAATAAGCCACCTCTCCAATCTGCCCATGCAGCTCAGTTGGAGAGGATGACTTATTTGGAAGGGTAATCCTTTCTTACATGATGGATTGTACTTAATCACACATTCACAAATGCAGAAAAACAAGCAAACATGAAATAGAGAACAATACAGGACCAAAAGTCATGTAGCTTCTGAAAGTGCTTTTCAGTAGCCATTAGAAACTATGCCTCCACGTTTCTGTGGGAATCAGGGAAGAAATCATCTCCTACTATTCTCTCCACAGAAAAAACAAAGTCTGAAATTCCTTTCTAAAATCCAAGTTCCTCCCCCAAACCACAGACACGCTGGCATCCTCAACTTCAGTGAAGTTGCCATATCATGGTCCTGGTCACTAATGTAGCAGCTAAAATCAGGACAAGGAAGAGCCAGATTCAAATTCCTATTCATCCACAAACTCACATAGGGCCAACAATTGCCTTTCAGCCTAATGTAGAGGGTTGTAATGAGAAGAAGATTGGTGTGAAACTTTCAAATATTGCAAATCAAACTATAATATGCAAAAATGAATAATATCTGGAAACGGGCTATTGATTTATTGGCAAACTACAGTTTCTTCTGCTGATATCTTTCCAACAGTCTGATTGTTTGACAGATCACATAAAATTTCATTGTTACATTCATATAAGTATTTTAAAATGTTTCATACATTTCTTTCAACACAGCCATAAAGGCAATATATTATTGGATTCCAAATCCCACAACATGATTTGCCCTCTGTATGTATATTGAGTATCTCTGCTGCAATATATTTGATGTTGATTCCTTTCCCCCCAAAGCTTGAACCGAAAAGAAGATAGGAAGGAAGGAAAATAGGAAGGGAGAGAGAGAGGGAGGGAAGGAGGGGGAGGAAACAGAATCAGCTCCATCACAGTATAAATTCTTTGGTGTGGTGATGGCTGGTTAAGCCTGTTTTCCACTAGCAGTTTTAAAACTAGGAGGATTTAGCTCAGAAAGCTAATTTCCATCATTTAAATTATGAAAGAGTGCATTTTGCACGCACACACACATATATCACACAGAGACATGTTCTCATACCAGAAAATTGACGACACTCTTATTAATCAAATATTAAAAAACTAATTTCTCTATTTCATCGGAAGGAAGGAAGGAAGGAAGGAAGGAAGGAAGGAAGGAAGGAAGGAAGGAAGGAAGGAAGGAAGGAAGACAGAATAGACAAAAAAAAATCTAGGGCTGCTTCACAGTGCAGAAATTACTTTTTTCACCCATGCATAATTAATGGAAAGAAATGACTTTCACAAGCTGTGGTACAACCATTATCTTTTCATGGCTTTAAAAAAAGATTTCATTAAATCATAGATGAAAGATCTTTCATTGCCTTTTAGGTATGAAAACTAAATAGAATCCCATTCTCTTTGTACAAATGCAATATTCTCCCCAAAACCTGAGCAAGGAGTGCAAATAAAATATTTGTCCCTATCCTACCTATGTATTTCTAGACTAGACTTTTGTAATTTGTTATCTTTCAGATGTGTTTGGTTTATATTCTTAATCTTATATTTCCTAAAAGAATAATAGTTACATCTTCTGTACAGAAATGATCGTGATATGCCCAACCTCATTAAATAACAGATCAGATCATTTCTAGTTATTATCCAATATTTCATATTTGGATATACTTATAGAAATTTTATAAGATTTCATTTCCATAAGGAACAATAAATAAGTAACATATGCTACTTCTGCACCAGACTTCCAAACCATACATTTACAGAACTCAAACATAGCTGTGTTTTGCCTTTGTTTGCATAAAGTTATGTGGCATTTCCAGGTGGATAGTTTGTAGAGCTCCTAATCACAAGGTCTTAAATAGCTACAGTAGTCTGTATTTCTATCCTTAAAAGGTCTCAGAAAAAAAGGGAGAGGGAAGCAGATTATAAAGGTAATGAAATTTCATCTGTAACTCCTATAAAATTCTGCAGTATGCAAACAAATCTCATCTAGAATATCTCTCCTCTATCTCATCTTTTGAAAGAAAGAAGGAATATCTGTTCTCTTTGCTGAATGTTTACTGTCCAGTAATGGTCCTGTATCAAGAAGCAATTCTCTAACCATTTAGTTTCCATGGGAACACAGTGCCTGTGTTTTTATCTGACAGAAAGCTGCAGAACCAAACACGTTTGATCAGCAGTACAATATAAGACTTTATGTTATAGAATTATTATAACTGCATTTACAAAATGAGTGGTACTCATTTAGAGCATTTCCAGGGGAAAAACAAAATAGAAGTTTAGTAATTGAATAATTAAGCTTATTTGTCCTATCAGGCCCTTAAAACAATCCTCTTACATTCATTTTTAGCTTTGACAGTGTACAATTGTTTTATCAATCTCTGTCAAATGGTTTGCTGTGGAAACAGCTAGTTTTACTCCTGAAAAGTGCCATCTGCTCTTTGCCATGCTACTAGAAAGTAGTAAATGAAGTCTCCAATTTTCTCTGGTGCTTAGAACAGTGCTAAGAGCCTGGTGGCTAGGGAATTCTGGGAATTGAAGTCCACATGTCTTAGCAATAGCACCTTCTATACTGCTTCACAGTGATTTACAGCTCTCTGTAAGCGGCTTACAGAGTCTGCATATTGCCCCCAACAATCTGGGTCCTCATTTTATTGACCTCAGAAGGGTGAAAGGCTGAGTCAACCTTGAGCCGGTGAGAATCGAACTGTCGAACTGGTAGCAGAATTAGCCTGCAATACTGCATTCTAACTACTGTGCCACCACGGCTCTAAAGTTGCCAAAGTTGAGAAATACTTGATTAAAACAAAGAATGCCATAATTTCATGGTATAAATGCATTAGCTATGTTTAAAAGCTTTAAAATATATTTATTATGATGAAGAGCTTTGGTTTCTAACCTACCAAGCAGCAATTCTTATTCAGTTCCTCTGGACTGGAAGCTTTGTTTTCTTATCTTAAAATGGTATTTTATTTTTCTACTATTTCATTATTGCTAAAATTCATTCTGCTTCATTCTAAACTGGATCTGGATATGCATAAGAAAATGAAACAAAACATAGCTCACACAATAATGATGCTATCCACCAGGGCCAAACTAACTTCCTCCCAAGGCCCCCCCACCCGAAGTTACTTTATCAAGTAACTAAGTTTTTATAGCCATGCAGATATTTACCAGAAGGTAACAGGATGAATGTGTGAGACCAAGCAATTACACAAAAGGGGTTCCAGCATTGAGAAGATCTGATTACAGACTCTCTGAAGAAAATGGAAGGTGCCACACAGGATAAACCGTTCATCCAGAAAGAGGCAACTTGGAGATATTAAGATCCATAACATTTAAGGCCTGAAAACTGATAACTGGACCTTTATTACATTATCTGTCATGCTGCAGTCAGGAGGATTTCATTAACATATTTGTGAAACCTCAACCTATGTATACAAATAACTTTATTCAATTGCTTCACGTAGAAATTGAATACTGTATCTGATAGGTTGGCTTGTGAAGAGCACTAACAAGAAATTCCTGATTGTTTCACAAATTGGCCATGAGTGAAATCTTTAGAGAACTTTATGGCATACATTAATCATTTGGGGACTAGTAGTTCTTTCCAAATCAGAATATGTTTTGTTGCCCAATGAGATTCATCAACACTGAATAGGATAGAACTCTGTCCCTGGTGTGTGGTGCTCCTTGTGTTATCAGAGCCTCAACATCCCAAGCAAAGCGTGTAGAAGAGATCTCCACCAATAGGCAGTTTTGTGTCAATCACTTCAGCAGTTTATCTGGAAACTGCCAATCATCTTCTGACAAACATTTATTAAATTTTCTGTCATGTTATGTTATATATGAGATTTTTGTGCTCAATATTTGAAGACATACAATGATACCATTGTGAATAAGAGAGAATTAACTGTAAATTCTGGACCCCTTGCTTATGCAGGACCTGCCTTTTCGAGTCTCTGGAATGTTGTAGAGCAGGGTGTCAAACTGCCAGACTGCAGGCCGGATGCATCATAGTGAAACCACGCCCACCCCATTGCCAGCAATGGCAAAAAACATTACGTGACGTTGCGAGTTTGACAGCCCTGTTGTAGAGCTTCTGTAGGGCTTGAAAATTGAACAAATTAATTAAAATCTGCTTCATGGAAAATTCTGGAAGATAGTTTAACAGAATGTTCTGTGGAGTTACAGGATTGACAGTTTTTCATTCATGTTTGCCTCATCATACCTCTGGGAAGAATTTATTATCTGGTGCATCTTGTCATCATCCTTTGGTTACTGAGTCACAAAAAAAGCAGCTTTGCCATTCCCCCACATTGTAACCTGCTGAGGAGTTTTACTTTTTTTTCCTCATGAAAAAGGGAACAGTAAGTAGGAAAGGGTAGGACACAGGCCAGCTGCTGTTTTTTGTATTTTACAATAGCCAGAAAGTAAGACAGGCTTGACATGAACATGGAAAGATGCTGTTGATGGGAGGGTGTTAAAAAAATAATCAAGATGGTGGTCAGAACCAAAAAATTAAGCTCCATCCCTTTTAATATACATTGCAAAATGATTAGGTCTTTTTTTTATTAAAAAGCTTTGTAAAAATTACAATATAATCCCCAAAACCAACCCACCCAAAAAAAACCCCTCTCCCTCCCCCACTTCCCAAAGCTGAACACAGGGTTACAAATATAATAATCATAATCTAACTAACATTAACCAACTATATAAATAACCAAGTTCATAATGCGCTTTAACTCCTCTTTAACGAAAAATGATTAGGTCTTCAATCATAGCAACACAACTGTTATCTTGATTTTTTAACTCCCTCTATGGTTGCCCTGTAGTGTAGAGGCCAGAGGCTGTGTGAATGTGTCATAAACATGACAATTCCAATTGTAGTAAATATGCATGTAGTAGAAGTATGTCAAGTAAAATTCACAACCTTCATTTGCATTTTGAACAATCTTGGTTGTGCAAATAAAAAAACATGATCTTTAAAATACAGGAGTTTAGAACGACTGTCTGTTTTTTTTAAAAAAAACCTGAAACTATGCTTTTACTATGCCTTTTCTTTTGAAACTATTCTAATGTAAAACTGGGATGCATAGGCATTTGATGTCTTAGTTTAAGCAGTTTGAAAAAAACATTAGTAAAATTATCTATCATCTTTCTGTTTCTAATTTGCCTGTAAGAAAAAAATAAGTATTAAAGGTCTTTACTGTAATAAAATAGAGATATATTATGTCTGCTCCATTTCCCTTATCCACTAAGCCTTTCATCCTTTCAAAAAACAGAAATTAAGTTGATCTGGTTGATCAGTTTTTCACAAACAAGAGTTGACTGCTTTTTATCACCTAATTATCTCTGCAAATTAGCAGATTTTTTAATCATTATAGCAATTTACTTCTTCCAATATGAATCTTAAAAATATCCTTCTATAACAACTTGACTTTCCTATTTAATATTTCTTTCATCTTTGTCCCAACAAATGTTTGCTGAATCACAAGTGCTGACTTGGAATGGCATTGTAAAGATTCCTTGATGTATACAGAGCATTATTTCTATAACTTGAGCAAAAGATCTTCTGAAAGACCATGGTTTAATGTAGCTTTCTTGATGTCTGCTCACTCTGTGGGCAGAGTGAGCCTGCAATACAGCATTCTAACCACTGTGTCACCACAGCTCCTAAATCCTCTAACTCATGTTTGTTTTGAAATAAACCCCACTCTATTTCCTGAAGTTCCTTCCACACAACCAACATTTTGTTTCCCACATCTTTTAAAAGCAGTTTTGAGATAATACACAGTTGTCTTCAGTTGTGCTAACATAAATATCACTGCTGTGTCTTGACCTGCTGAAGAATCTGCAGCAACAACAGCAACAATAAATATACTGCACACTAAAGAGAAAGAGAATAAATTACTGGTACAGGCCACTTCCCTAAAACTGTGTTTATCTGTCTGCCAGTATGCCAGACAGTGGGAGGGAGATGAAAAACCATCAATCCACCTTTCCCCTTGAAAGACCTGCTACCCCAGCTATAGTTAGAAGGTATTATAAGGCAAGAATTCCCACAAATGACAAAAATATCCTCCTACAAATTCTATAAACCTGCAGCATCTAAAAAAATAGATGAGTTTTCAGTGGTTTCAAATATACCTAACTGGCAATAAATCAAAGGACAGCTATAACAGGAGACAGTTTCCGGCCATCCAATATATGTATAATACACTTATTACTGAAGTAACTTGTGTAGCTTTGGTCACACTATCCCTGAGCAAGGTTCAAATGAATCTGATAGTTTGGAGAAAACACGCACACAAAATCCCCAACACACAAATATGGATCCCAGGCAGTCCAATTTGGAGCAAACATTTTGATTGCCAGAATGCTACGTATCTCCTGGAACAAAAATTGAAAAGATAATGAACAGAATAGAGTATCTTGGGAATAAGCAAACTTGATTGGCTGCAGCTCAGACAAAAGCAATTCTACACTGCCAACTTGCACGGTTTTAAAATATAACTTTAAAAGAGACAAATCCATGATGGATAAGGCTGTCCATGTCAGCAATTCCCATCTTGCAGGACCAGTATCCCTTTAAATACCAGAAATTGGTAAACAACAGTAGAAGAAGGGTATCACCACCATATTATTGCTATTGGCTTCCTGTATTGGTTTTTAAAATGCAGAGCTTTTCTTAGGGCAGTTCCACATCAATTCTGGGTTTTTTCCCCCATCTCTTAAAAGAACTTAATAACTTATCATAAACTTAGTATTGTTTATGATAATCTATGATAATCTATTATACCTATCATTGTTATTATTAGCTTTACTACTTTTATTTATATATATTTACCCAGACAATAGGCTGTTTGTCAAATATTGAATGTTGGGGGAAACCCCAAACCTCACCCCAAACCTTTCCTGTACCGTATCCCAAATTCCCATCCCATTACCCCCCTCTTTAACCCTATAAAAACTAATAATTTTTTTTAAAAAAAAGAACTTGAGGGCATTTCACAATTATCTTCTCTTCTATCGATCACATAATGTCGGGTACAGATGATAAGGAGAAACAGCAATTTCCTAACCCCACTCTATGCAAAAGACAAATATACAAATGTTGACCCTGTTCTATCTACAGAATACTCTAGAGCAGGGGTCTCCAAACTTGGCAACTTTTAAGACTTGTGGATTTCAATTCCCACGGCTGACTGAGGAATTCTTAGAGTTGAAGTCCACAAGGCTTGGCACTGCTTTGGACTAATTGCAAGGGCTGATGACTGGGATTTGTTTTATAGTGGTTCTATTTTTTTTTCTAACCAGGTGTTTCCAGTCAGTGATGGTAGTGAATGGTCAGCCAGGTGGCCATTCCATTGAGGGATATCCAAGTCCTGGTACTCTCCTCCCTACTTTTAGCATCTATATGAAAGAGTTTGAGATAGGTTATTGGTCAGTTCAGGGACTGGCATCATCTGTAAAGCATTGAGATGTAACTGAAGCCTTGCTATGGTGCCTGAAGTCTACATCTGTGTTTCTCAACATTGGCAAATGTTGGACTCACACATTTAAACTTTTTAAAAATAATCAAGATTATGATGTTGTTGTTGATGATTTTCCTTTTAGTGTACTTTTGTCTGGTTGCATTGGAAAAAAAAAGATATGAGTAGATAAAGAAGAGTTGCAAAACCATTGAGCTATCTTCTTTCTCCTTGAATGTCCTGCTAAAGTAGCTGAATTCCAAGAGCTGGATAAAGCAAGCATTCATGTAAATGGGGAAATGGACTGACTACCCGCAAACCCCCAGAGCCAAGTCTTTCAAAGAAAATACTAGTTTTTCCAGCTAAATTGCTACTGAGCCAGAAATAGCACTGGAACACAGTCAGTGTTTTGGGATCATAGTGATCTACAGCTGCAGAGTCTTCGTGTGGAATTGCACAGAGATTTCTGTATGGGTTTCGTTCTTGTTTTTTTGATGGGGGTGGCAGGAAGATTGAAACCATGAACAGAAACAACGACATTTCACCTTCCTGTCCCTTCCAGAGGTTGCCAGCTGCCAGTGTGCTTAAAATTTTACCAACATTTCTACTGAGAAGCCAGCATCTTACCGTTTTCTGCTAAGACAACCTGACTAGCTTTGAAAACCACTGACAAACTGACTACAAACTAACTCAACTAATTGACCAAACATACTATAGCCTAGTAGAGGAGTATGCAATTCTTTTCAGGGCTAAATTGGCATTTGTGTAATATGCTAGGGCTAAATGATTCTCAGTCATATAGGTCATGGTTGTCTCAAAAAAACAACTGGACTTTCTAGGTTTTTTTTTCTCCTTGAAAATGTTTTGCTTCTCATCCAGGAAGCATCTTCAGGTTTATTCAGAACTGAAGAAGATTCTTGGATGAGAAGTGAAATGTTTTCAAGGGGAAAAAAACACCAAGAATGTCCAGTAACCTTTTGAAAAGCACCTTTGGGACACCAGAGCCTATATCCCCCCCCCCCCAAAATCGTCAATGCAATGCAATGCAATGCAGGACAAATGATTAATTATATTAATTATTTACATTCAAGTTACAATATGATTTAGTATGTCATATGGATTCCAAAAACTGGAATAAATTAAACCATAGTTAACCATGAACACATCACACAATACATTACCTTACATTGCTGAGCCCTTCTTTCAGCTCATTGCTAAAAGAAAAGTAGTGAGAGAAAATGTCTTAAGTTATTTCTGCACTAGCAAAGAATAATGTCTTGGAGAGTTATCCAACCATCATCGCTGTGCCAAAATAACTCTTACAAAGACAGGTTTTATATCATTTCAATGACATGTGAGCAATGGGAAATGACCTTAATCAAGTCTCTATCTTATATCTATTCAATTCATACAGATTTCTTCTATCCCCTGATCTGCAGTATAGCCTTTCAGTCTATTGCACAGGTCTGCAACCCGCGGCTCCGGAGCCGCATGCAGCTCTTTCAGCCGTCTCTTGCGGCTCCCAGTCCTCTGCCATGTGCAGTCCAAAAAAAAAGTGGGACTAAAAAAGTTCAACCAATCAATTCATATATACAGGGTAGGTGCATATCTCACCTTGGCTCCACTCTTCAGTCAAACCCTGTTCTGCACATGCACGCATGTACGCGCACGTGCACACATTTTTTGTGGCTCCCAGTTTTTCCTTTTGTGAGGCAACCGGTTCCGAGTGGCTCTTTCACTGTTTCAGGCTGCTGACCCCTGGTCTATTGCATAGAAAGAACACAATTTGCTGTAATTAGTAAGCATATTCATTAGCCTTATTAATGAATAAGGTGCCTCCAGAGGCAACATATACTACATGTTCCTCCAGATCAATTTGCCACTGTGCAGAACATTATTGGCTCAGCAGGCTTGGAGACCAACTGCAAGCATAGGACTACTTAGCTATTCTCTATAACCCAGCACTGAATTCTAGAAATTTTTATCAGTCCTAGAAAGAAGAAAAGGGCAATTAGTGTTTGCTAAATAATATTGATAAGTGAATAGTTGTTCTTTTAATTATGCAGAAGAACACTGCTTTATTAGTACTCTCTTAATTTTTTAAAAAATTAATCCACCTTATGTCAGCATGATCTTTTTAAAAAAGTCCAATCTTACTAGTATAAACATGATTCCAGCTATTATTTGAGTCGAGCTACATACCCTATGTTTGTACTTCATTGACTGTCGTTATCAAATCAAATCAAGAGATGGGATTAAAATTAAAAAATAGGTAGTTTTATATGCAAACTAGTGCTCTTTCAATTATATGTAACTCCTGCTGAATCAGTAAAGCTTGCTCTGAATATTGTGTGCTGTTGACAAAAAAAAAAACACCACAAAACCATATATATTTGCATGGATACATTTATGAAGCCACCAGAAGTTGAGCTTGACTTGAATGAGTCTTAGATTAGCATATTCAGGATAACAAAGTTTTTATTTCCTTATTTATAATGTGAATTAAAATGGATTGTGCTTTGGCTGCTTTACCCTGCTAGAAATAGGATGTTGGGCCGGATCAAGAGGAAGCATCTCCGCTTCTTCTTTTGAACTTTACTTTTTAGAATCCCAAATATTGGCCACAGAGGGATTCAGGACAACTGTAGAAGATACTGGACTGCTGATGCCTTGGCAAGACAAAACTTTTCTCTAATCCAGCAGAGCCATTTTCATGTTTTTGGCAAAACAATGCTAGGTAGGATCATCCAGATATTGTCTTATTGAATTCAATGGGGCTTGCCACCCCAGGTCTGCAGCCTTATACTGCATTCCGGTCTATTCAATGGGGATTGCTTCATAACAGATAGACACACTGTAAATTTATAGTAGCTACAAGAAGGTAGGTAAGATAGATATAAGGCAGAGATAGGCAATCCTTTGGGGTTAGGGGGCACATCTGGAAATCTGAGAGTATCACAAGGGCAGCCAAGTTTGCCCCTATCATTTTTTTCTGGGACTGTGGACATTATTATTTCCAAATGACTACATGTACAGCATGTTTATTTTCTAGCAAATTTCACTGAGCCCGAGGGGTGTGTCTAAAAACAAATTCTTGGAAATAAAGTTGATGATGAAAGGCATTTTGTGATATGTCATCCAAATAATATTTTTCAAGAGTAAATTGAGTTGTGGTCAACAAGAAGACTGGTGAACTTAACAAAGATGTTGGTAGGTACACTTTTGATCAAAGGCTATCTCTTTTCTACAAGTTTTGAAAGTTTAGTCTATTTAGAATTGAATTTCTTTTTCTAATGCATTCATTCCACTACTTAGCTAATATTGCTTACATAAGCAATCACCATTTCTGTTAAAAGTGAAATAGATCCTAAGCTTATAAGGAAGATCAAATAATTGGGATAATAAGTATTACTGAAGGGACAAATAGGCACATTTTAAACAACACTGCATTTCTATGATTTATATTAGGAAACTCATATACTGTAAACAGTAAAGAAAACCAATTTTTGTTCCCAAATTTTTAATATGCATAATCTATGGATTACCAAAGATGGATCAGTGGAATATTACCATTTCAATTGAAGCAGGCAGAGGATGGTTGTTTTCTTTATTTCAGAAGCTGAAGCATGGCATGTCAGAGGAAAACATAACACAATCTTATGAAGTCTTCTAATTTCACAATTTTTGCAACATATCCTCTGCATAGATCAAACAGTCTTTGTTCAAATATATGTTTAAATTATATAATATAGAAAAAGAGAAAATATCTAAATACAGTGTTATTAACATTGGATAAGACTGAAGCTGTTTCACAAGTTATGAAATATTGCAGTGATGAGTGTGCAAAAATCACAACTAAAATAATTCTAAAGAAGAGGTGACACAAGAACTTTTTTCAGATGAAGATTACATTATTTCAGAAGAAATTGTCTTGTAACTCAGCAAACAACACAGGTGGGAGGGATGAGATGGTTGTTGTGATGAAAGTCCTGCCTTTGAATGTGCATGTGATGACTGCATTTGTCATCTTGCCTGTTTGAGCGCACACACCCAGTGAGCTCATATTTCCCCATGTTTCTACTGCCCTGACTGATGCCAAAACTAAAGAGAGACAGAATTATGGACACATGTTTACTGATTGTCTTAAGACTACAGTCAAAAACGGGGAGATGGCAGGGGGAATTTAGAGAATAGAATAGAATAGAATAGAATAGAATAGAATAGAATAGAATAGAATAGAATAGAGTAGAGTAGAGTAGAGTAGAGTAGAGTAGAGTAGAGTAGAATAGAATAAAGTAGAGTAGAGTAGAGTAGAGTAGAGTAGAGTAGAGTAGAGTAGAGTAGAATAGAGTAGAATAGAATAGAATAGAATAGAATAGAATAGAATAGAATAGAATAGAATAGAATAGAATAGAATAGAATAAATAGAGTAGAGTAGAGTAGAGTAGAGTAGAGTAGAGTAGAATAGAATAGAATAGAATAGAATAGAATAAGTAGAATAGAGTAGAGTAGAATAGAATAGAATAGAATAGAATAGAATAGAATAGAATAGAATAGAATAGAATAGAATAGAATAGAATAGAATTCAAAGGTATGCCATAGCTAAACTGTTGTTCAAATGTAGTCCTTGAAAAGTTCCCAGCTTCTCTAATAACCTATTGGAGAAGGTCTCCAGCTTGAGCAGGGAGTTGGACTTCGAGATCTCCAAGGTCTCTCCCAACTCTGTTATTTGGTTCTATTAGAAGTACTGAGTGGACAACCAACCTATTTGGCAAAGCTATTTTTCAGTGATAACCAGGTAGTCGTTCCAACATGTAGTATGAATCTTAATGGCTAAAGAATATTCTGTTAGCAGCAGGTTTTTTGAAAGATGCTGGAATCCTCTGCAGGCATTAAATACCTAAAATGTGTAGGCCATCCAAAGATGAACTTAGTAGGCATCTTCTCCACATCAGTTGAGAAGATTTTGAAGACAGAACATGATTACATTTGATCAAATATGGAGATATCGTGTGTATATACATTTTTTTAAAAAAGCAGGCTGATTCCATGAGAAACTGTAAGGTATGTTTCTTTTTTGTCACCTTCCAATAATGATATCTAAATAATACCTCAAACAGGAAGCTGTGAGTGATAATTAATTACTGTTTTTCAAAACTGCATTAAATTTTCTCATGTAACATACTGTAAAACATATGTCTCTATTATAGTTATTATAGAATGTGGCATCTTATCTAAATTTAATAAAATATCTACCCTACTGCTTAGTATTTGTCTATGTGTATGAAATAGCTGCATTCAGTGTATTTTTGGGGGGGGGGGAAATTAAATACATTTAAACTTTTTTTGGTAGGATAGAAAGCCAATGTGTGAGTTAGATCTCCCATTACAATAACTTATATATTGTATGCTTCTTTACATGAAATCTTTTGCAGGTAGATATATTGTCATGAGATTCTGCCAATTTTCAGAGGCACTTCCTTATAAGCTTGTCCATATGTCCGTGAAAATTCTAATAATTTGGCATAACATGGAGATCAGCACCACGAGGAATATGGAATTCTTTTAATACTTGCTCCATACTCCATACCTCAGACTGCAGTACGAATGTCAATTCTTTATCAGCATGAACTGTTGACATGGAAACAGATACGCTGAATGAGAAGCCGGAAAAAAAATGCATAGCTTGTCTGAGTTATACTTGGAAGGGCTGAATCTGCATGTGTTATAGCAGATTTAAATTCCAACTATACTTAAGTAGAAGCATGCAACTATTTTTGGTTGACTGACTTATTGCTAGTTTATTGCTAGTTCTGGCTTATTTCTTATGTTTCTTTTAAAAGCAAAAATAACTATGCTGTTCCTATGAAGAAAATCCAAATTTCAACTAAGATCAATAGAAAGATCACCAACTAACATATCAGATTTTGAGATATGCAGACCTCTTCATCAGGAAAAATGGGAAACAAACAGGTGGAGGTACTTTTTTCATCTCCCTTCTCTGTCACAACTTTCCCTGTTTATCTTTTTTTCCCTGATGAAGAGTTCTGGATAACCTGAAAGTTTACACATTATTTTTGTGACCTTGGAATTGGACTGATTGACAAATTGCCTCCATCTATGATTTGGTGTTTCTATGGTAACCGTTTTGTTCACTGGAATTGTAGGTGGGTCTAGCATGATCTTATAAAACAAAGATAGAAATCTGAAATAGAAAGAAAACTGGAATTCAATACTTCTTTCACTGCAAATGTTTCCTATATCCCATGATTTATTTTTGCAATATTATTGCAAAAATTGACAAACAAAAGTACAAATACTTAAACATACCTTTAAAACTGATAGCATAGCAATAAATCAACCTGGCCTCGATACCTGGGAAGATTCTGTAAAAGATAATCAAACAATGAATCAGCAAACACCTAGAGGCAAACAAAGTCATTACCAAAAGCCAACATGGATCTGTCAAAAACAGATCATGCAAATCTTATTGGATTCCTTGACCAAGTGACAAAATTAGTGGACCAGAGGAATGCTGTGGATATAATTTACTTGGACTTCAGTAAGGCATTGGATAAAGTAGATCACAACCTACTACTTCATAAGATAGAAAAATGTGGGTTAGACAGCTTCACCACCAGATGGATTCGTAGCTGGCTAACCGGCAGTACTCAGCGTGCGGTCCTCAATGGAACTGCTTCTACATAGAGGGAAGTGAGTAGTGGGGTGCCCCAGGACTCTGTTCTGGGCCCAGTGTTCTTCAACATCTTCATCAACAATTCAGACAAGGGGATAGATGGGGAACTCATCAAATTTGCAGATGATACCAAGCTGGCAGGAATAGCCAACACTCCAGAAGACAGGCTTAAGATACAGGAGGATCTGGACAGACTTGAACACTGGGTGCTATCTAACAAAATGAAATTCATTGGTGAAAAAAGTAAGGTTCTACATTTAGGCAGGAAAAATCAAATGCACAGGTATAATATAGGTGGTACCTTGCTCAATAGTAGTAACTGTGAGAGGGATCTTGGAGTCCTAGTGGACAATTACTTAAATATGAGCCAGCAGTGTGCTGCAGCTGCCAAAAAAGCCAACATAGTGCTAGGCTGCATTAACAGAGGCAAGAATCAAGATCACATGAAATATTAATACCACTTTACAATACACTTTACAAGGCCACACTTGGAATACTGCATCCAGTTTTGGTCACCACGATGTAAAAAAGATGTTGAGACTCTGGAAAGAGTACAGAGAAAAGCAACAAAGATATCAGGGGACTGGAAGCTAAAACATATAAGGAACGGTTGCTCGAATTGGGTATGTCTAGTTTAATGAAGAGAAGGACGAGGGGTGACATGATAACAGTGTTCCAATAACTTAGAGGCTGCCAGAAAGAAGAGGCTGTCAAGCTATTCTCCAAAGCACCCGAAGGCAGGACAAGAAGCAACAGATGGAAACTAATGTTGTGATTCAGGGTCAGCCTGTGGGTTCGGCAGTTGGGTCGGACGACGACTCAGAGGAGGAGGGGGGTGTTGAAGATCTTGCTGATGATAGCCCTCAGGCAGGCCCCTCCCACTTGGTCACCATGGAGACCCAGCTGTGTGAGCCTGACAGTGTGGATGAAGATGACCCACAGCTGGCCCTGTTCAAGGACGCCCGACGCAGGAGGCAGTCAAGTAGGAGCAAACAGAGGAAGGCTGTGGGGCTTCTCGGAAGGAGGCAAAGAGAGGCCACGCCCTGAACTCTTTATAAAGGGAATGTTTGGGGAGGGCTGGTTTGCTGAAAGCAACCGCTCAGATCGTGTTTCAAAGCTCCTGTATCTTGGTACGTGTCTTGTTTGTTTTTGTAATAAATTTGGCAGACGTATTCCAGCCTCTTGCCGTTTATAAAGGGGTTGCCTTTTCTGCAAGGCCGGTAGCAGGCTGGTACAGAACAACTAATCAAGGAGAGAAGCAACCTAGAACTAAGGAGAAACTTCTTGACAGGTAGAACAATTAACCAGTGGAACAACCTGCCTCCAGAAGCTGTGAATGCTCCAACACTGGAAGTTTTTAAGAAGAGACTGGACAGCTATTTGTCTGAAATGGTATAGGGTTTCCTGCCTGAGCAGGAGGTTGGACTAGATGACCTACAAAGTCCTTTCCAACTATTACTACTACTACTACTACTACTACTACTACTACTACTACAACATTATTTTGGGGCTGGCTGAAAGGCTTTGTGGGAGCCTGACCAGAGAAAGAAGTGGGAGGCTCTGACAGCTGTGGCCGGCTTGGGCACAGTGGGCATGAATCGGACAGAAGGAAAGAAAGGGGGAAGGAGGAGGGAGGGGGTTGTTGTGTTGTCGGGGAGAGACCAGGTGAAGCCGAAGAGAAGTTTGGGGTTTTTAGCTGATTCCTTTCCTCTGAAGTAGAGGGAAAGAGGAAGAGAGAGTGAGAAAGTGAAGTTTTATTGCTTTCTTTTTCAGGGGGTGGGATATTCCCAGTGAAGGGAAGAGTGAGAGTGAGAAGAGGGAAAGTTGCTGGGGTTTAAAATTTAAGTTTTAACTAGAGAATGAGAGGATGGGAGGGGGGAGTTGTGACACGGAGCCCTGGGGCTACGAGTGATGTCAGAAGAGAAGGAGAGGCTGGCCTCTACCATTTCGGAGACCAGTGGCCATCCAAACTTTGATTATTATCACCTATGCAAACTGAGGACGTTTTGGGGAGTTGTCTTCATGGGGTGAGCTTCTGCCATGGAGCACTGACTATCTTCGCTAGTGCTTTCCGCTACTGCCTGGAGCCAGAGGGTCTTCCCCCCCACCCTCCTGTTTTTCCAAGCAGCTGCTACAAGCCATTGACTATTACCGCCACGACTGCCAGGAGGTTGATGAACACTGTCACACACTGATTGCCGCTGTTGGGGGTTAGCCATCTTTGTTCCTGTAAACTCCGTTGACAACGAGAGCCTGCCACCCCTTTACCCCACGTGAGCTCACCCCCACGTGGGGACATTCCACCAATGCCTTGAGAGCGCCGCTGCTGGGCGTAATGGGAAGGAGGGAGGGGGCTAGAAGGGCCTGGGCTTTGGCGGCCCCTGAGAGGGTAACACTACAAAGGCAAAGAAGAAAAAGAGGCTTTGAAATAATATTGTGAATGGAAAAATATTTGCCAGATTACTCAGGCTGTTTTTTTGTCTTTTTGTCAAAATAAATAAAATATCAGGAATCTATGGCTGCAAATCAAGTATGAATTCCTTATACCTGTGTTGTACAATTCTTTTAGCCAACCTACATGATCAAAAACTCCACAATTTTTGGTGGAGTTTGAAATATTGGAAATTCAGACGAGAAAAATGCATCCTTAATACAAACACATAGTCATTGATCCAGTACTCAAACCACAATCTTGTTGATGTCAGGCCAAACTGCAACTATAGTAGAGCATTACCAAGTAATACATCTCCTGAGTTACACCATCAGCAGCAAGGAGATTCAAACTGTCTCTCAATGGACATTCTCTGATGTATCCAGTACCAATGAAGCATTTTAATTATATTAGCATTTGCATTAGATTATGGGAAATGAAAGCTACATTCTTTTCTGCAATTCTTCATCAGAAATGGATGTTCGAGCTCACTGTTTCAATGATTTCTGGTTTAGGAGCCACCTATAATTATTTCAGAATCTCTAAATGCCCTGTGATTTGTGTAAAATCTATTAAAAGGCCTCCAAACCCAATTTTGCATCTTATACTTGCAATTCCATTTTAGAAATTAAGAAGTTTTGTCTTCTTAAAATCACCCATTCACTTCACCAGGAAGAGAACAGAAAAATGGCAATAGTGAAAGCTTCTGAATGTCTCTTTGGTGTGGAGGGAGGGGGGACCAAAAACAAGGGGAAAATACAAAAGTAGGTGGAAGAACGTCTGGAATCAGAAATGCTGCAAGCATTAGGCTTTAGCCTAAGATGGAACTCAGCAGTTAGCAGGTAAGAAGCAATTGAAAGGCCAGAAAGGCTAGAAAGGCTAGAAAGGCCCAACAGAGGCTTCACTTTCTTAGGGTCTTGCGGAAGAACAGGGTAGAACAACAGCTAATGACCCTCTTTTACCGGTCTACCATAGAGAGCGTCCTCTCGTATGGTATTGTGGTTTGGTATGCTGGTCTGACAGCCGCGGATAGGAAAGTATTACAGAGGGTAGTGAGCACAGCACAAGACATTGTGGGCTGTTCCCTGACACCACTGGATGACATCGCCAGGGCTCGTTGCCTTGGAAGAGTGAGGAAGATTCTCAGGGATGACTCACACCCTGGACGGTATCTCTTTACTCTCCTACCATCCGGTAGGAGATATAGGAATATAGCCAGCCGTACCAACAGGCTGAAGAACAGCTTTTATCCGTGGGCTGTTAGGCTTTTAAATGGGACATAATTTTATGCAGAATTGACTTGGGAGGCCGGTGTGTGGTGTAGTTGGTTCACATAGTGTGGTGGGATGGAGGGTTTGTTGTCACTGTGTGTTGGGGGGAGAGAGCACGGGGGGAGGCTCAGCTAATCTCACCACACATGTTGTACTTTGACAATAAAGGTTTATTTATTTATTTATTTATTTATTTATTTATTTATTTGGGAAACACTTGCAAAAGTAGGGCACTAAAACGCAACGATTTTTTCAAACTCTCATCATTTTGTTGCTATTGGTTTCATTCTTAGTTGTTTTTTTTTTACTTTCTTTGTTGCCAAAGATTAATCTCCTTTTGTGTCAAAGTGTGACAACTCTGGTAAGTCATGCCATTACAGGTAGTCCTCAACTTACAACAGTTGATTTAGTGACCGTTCAAAGTTACAACAGCACTGAAAAATGTGACTTGACCGTTTTTCACACTTACGACCTTTGTAGCAGCCCCATGTTCAGCTGCTAAAATTTCAGATGTTTGGCAACTGGTTCATATTTATGACCGTTGCTGTGCCCCAGGATCATGTGATCTCCTTTTGGGACCTTTGAACATGCAAAGTCAATGGGAAGCCATATTCACTTAACATCTGTGTTACTAACTGATCAACTGCAGTGATTAACTTAACAACTGTGGCAAGGAAGGTTGTAAAATGGGGCAAAACTCACTTAATAAGTGTCTCATTTAACAACAGAAATTTGGGGCTCAATTTTGGTCATACGTCAAGGACTACCTGTACTTTAGAGGACAGATATTCTCATCTAGCAGCTACATGATTTGGGACTGAAGATTCTAGAGCACAATTCTCGAACCTGTTATGCTCCCAATGTTTTTTTTTATTAAAAAGTTTTACAGTACATTTTATTTTTAACAAAATGAAACCCCTCCCAACCCCCTCCCCTCTCCTCAACCCTCCCAAACACCTCCCTCCCTCCCCCTCCCCCCTCCCCGACTTCCCAGAGCTAAATACAGGGTATAAAAATACAAACAATCATGATCTACCTTATGCAAACAACAATAAACTATTACATCTATCGCACTTTAACTCTTATAAAATAATGCTCCCAATGTTTTTGATACTGTTAATGTTGATAATGTTTAGGATACTACTTTGTATCTTAAAATAATAATATAGTTGTGACAAAATTGAATCTCCTTGGTTGCCTGGGTGGATATAGAAAATTATCCAACTAGTAAAATAGGCCTGGGATATCTACATTGGCTTGAAGTTGGACTTCTGCCAAGAATAATTATTCTATTCAAAATCCTTTCTCATCTTTTAAGCCCTGCCCTTTAGGTCTTAATCATCAGAAGCTATGTAGATCAGAAAAGGTTTTCCCTTTTCTCCAAGCATAGAGAGGAATGGAATAATTAATCGCCAAAGAATGCTCGTTGTTGCTTAATTCTTTCTGAGGAGAAAGCAGAAAAAATATCTTATCCTGAAAGCTGGAATCCCAGGGCAAGGGATCAGACTTAAATTAGGTGGGAGTAGATAAGTCTTGCAAGTTGCTTTGGGCCTCTTTGCCACAGGTTCTTCATTCTTTCATCTCAAAATGTAGTCACATTCTGGGTCACTGTTCTCAGGAGTAATTCTTGAAGTCAAATGATGGGGCTTGCTCTTTTGGTAATCCACCTATCATTAACTCCTAGCTGTCACTTGCTATCTGCTTAAAGATCTTTATCATAAGCATTTTCCCAATAGTAGCAATTTATTTTATCAAGTAAATGCAATGAACAACCATAGTATATGGAGACAACATTGTAATATGTTGTACATGTGCGAAATGATTTGGTGAGATTTTACTTCAGTATTAAGAGCATAGAAACAAATGGAATACAAAACTGATTATATGCCAGTGGTGGACAACTATGGCAACTTTATGACCTGTGGACTTCAACTCCCAGAATTCCTGAGCAAAGATTTCTTATTGTATACATTTTAGTGCCCCTAAATTTCACTACTTTTCATTAATTTCTTTTTAGAAATAGTTTAAAATATTTTTTCTGATATTTGGCTATAAATCCTATTTTGTTCTACTACTGAGTATATGTCAAGGTACTAATTTAAAGGCTAACCATCTTATGTAATGTAATATGGATGATGCAATGATAGGATGATGCAATGATAGGAATGACTCAGCAGAGTCTGTGTCTATGTCCCTTTAAGAGTAAGCATCCCTGCATCCCTTTAAGGGTCTGAGTATAAAAGGGGAGTTTTTTGCTGGAGTATATTTTTCTCTCTCTCATTTGACTGCTGTAATTGCTGTGTATTGGAGTTTGCTGAATCACCACATGCATGTATTTTATTTCTAGTGTATATTTGTAGATATAGTGTAATATAAACCACCATTTAATTACAAACAACTGTTTACTGTATTTACTCCTGGGTTACCTCAGTGCAATATAACTCTGCATGCTCTGACAGATTATGGGCCAAGAGAGAAGAGAAACCCAGTGAGAGTTTAACCCAGAGCCAGAGGAGTTAAGGCTTGTGGTTTGTGGTGGTTTGTGGTGGTTTGAAGAAGCAAGCAACATGGCTTCCATCAGCATAATGGGAGGAGGTTTTGCCGTGTCTCGGCTGAATGAGACTAATTACCTCTCCTGGAGTCTGAAAATGGAGATGTACCTGCGAAGGGAGGAGTTGTGGATGGTAGTTACTGATCCACCTGCAGTCCTGAATGATGGAGACCAGAGAAAGAATGAGAAAGCATTGGCCAGAATAATCCTGAGTTTAGAGGATAGCCAGCTGACATATGTGAGGGGTTTCCAGTCTGCTAAGGAGTGCTGGGAAGCTTTGCACAGTGTGTACGTAAGAGAGACTGCAAGTAGCAAAGTAATGCTGACAAAGTTATATAAAGCACAGGGAGACAGCATGTCCATGCATTTGCAGTCCATGAGAAAGATATTCGCAGAATTAGAGGAAGGACAGTATAGTTTATGGGTTGGGGAAGGAAATATATGTGGATATATTAATATTAACAGGGATGTTGAAGATAGTTTAGACAAGGGGCAAGCAACCTTGGCTCTTTTATGACTCGTGGACTTCAACTCCTGCTGGCTCAGGAACTCTGGGAGTTGAAGTCCATGAGTCATAAAAGAGCCAAGGTTGCCTACCCCTGGTCTAGACTGTGTTTCTCAACCTTGGCAACTTTAACATATGTGGCTGGGTGAGTATGGCTGGTAAGCATGGCTGATTAGGGGTATTCTGGGAGTTAAAGTCCATCCATGAAATCTACATTTGGGAGTTGAAGTCCATACTCCTTAAAGTTGTCAGGGTTGAGAAAAATTGGTCTGGGAAAGGAGTTTTATTGAAACTAAATTAGCAAACTGGAAAACTAGCTTGAAGAAGCAAAATCTTGCACAATTTCAAACACAGATGGTATATTTTTAATGTAATTGTAATCATCTACAAAGAAGAGCAAAAAACAGTTATGGCTACTTCAGTGATTCAATTTATAAAGGAAAAAAGTCTGACTTTAAACTTCATCTATCACTTCCTATTAAATTTGGCAGTCTCATCTCATAATGGTATAACTTTTAAAAAACAGCAATATTGTATTTCCCCATGCTAGATAATGGAAGATCATGCTTTGTCTTCCCAAAACAAATACCAAATTGGATAAGCTATTTCTTATACTAACATGAGGTTGATGAATTACATGGTGGACCTCAACCAACACTGCTAGGAATGGGGGCAAAATGTTCACAAGCAGGTAAGTCAATTGCTTATTTTTGCGAATCCTTGTGTAAGATAGCAGAAAAAAGAAATTCTGAAAGCTAGAAAGCGATACATGAGCCCTCATTTTTAACAAGTTATGGATATTTTTGCATAGGGAACTGATATTTTCAGGGAGAGATGGTAGAAAATATATGATGTTTCTTTGAATTTTTTAAAAAATCAGTCAACTGGTCATGTTTCTAGGATGAGAATTCTTTGAATAGAAAACACATGCTCATTTTGAAAATGGTGAGTTTATATGAGCTCTGACATACCCCTTCAATTTAACGTAGCTATTTCTTTTCTTTTTTAAAAAGTTTTAAAAAACATTCTTACCTTCTTTCTGAGAACTACAGACATATCTCAGATGGTTTGTCTTTTTTAAGAAGCTAATAGACCTCAGAGGGTGGACTAGAGCTTGGGACACGTAAGTTCAAACCTTTGCTAATTAAACTGGGGTTTTGTTTTATTTGTTGCAAGTCAATCTATTAAAGCTAAAGGATGGTAGGCAGGAATTGAAATAACCATGTACTATAAATATACAAGTGCTGTACACAGCAGCAAGATCTTTCATCCAATATTCTAATGGAGGAAGGCATCTGAAGACTTCACGGTTTCTCCCCCCTCCCCCCATGGCAATTGTGCCCAGATTTTTCTAATGTCATCTGCATGCCAAACACAAAACTGTTTTGCAGACTTATGGTGGTTTCTGATTGCTGTAGCTGTGGATTTGTACATTAGCCCAATTCTGGGTGGAAAAATTAACACTGAAATGCATCTGGACTAAATTAGCTGCACGGAGTGATGGGAACTTGAAATAAATGGGAAAGGTAAAAGAGAATGAGGAAGGCAGGAAACATGACTATAGGGACCCATTTACCTCAGAGCTTGGGGATAGAACAATCATTCTTATTTTCCCCAGACATAAAATGACTTGATGAGTACGACTGACAAATGCATACACTCCAATCTCTATATTGAAAGTATTTTTTTTATTCCAGTCTTCATGACCAAAATACATGGATTACTCCCTGGATATCCATGCTTCTTCCCCATTCATGATTTTGTAACATTGTGCCTGATGATGTTCTAGAGAAGGCAAATGTTTTTACACTCTTGGGTCATTTCAGCTGATTTTCATAAAGCTGAAACTTACAGGTTTTGGATTTACTGTTAACTAACCCATGCAAAGTCCCTGCATAGAAAAAGAAAGAAAGTTAATACATACTTTAAACTTAAGAAAGTCTTTCTGGATCACAACACACACACACACTTCTGTATTTTCAGTAATGCAATGACAAACTGGAGATATTTGGAAACTGGGCGAAGTGCCTCTCTCCGCTAGTTTCTTAGGCCAATTGCCAACTGTCCTTGAATGTGTGCACTCTTTTAAAAACCACCTAAACTGCAGTCCCTCATGCCATCAAGTAGCATCAAATACTCTGGGCTGCGCCATGGCGGGAATTCTAATGATCTATCATTATTGTCAAAGCATTCTCTCTCCCCCAATTAATTGATATGCTTCATTGATGGATTCCAGGTAGTAAAAACAACCACCCTGCCATTTCTGGAAACGGCAATTCCAAATCAAGGTGGAAGCATTGTACTGAAACCTGATTTGTTTCTTTCAATTCCAGACACATAAATGAAAAGTCAAGGGACTTTGTTCTGCCTGGCTGTCAAAACTCCCACTTTTTATTAGCTTTAGATGACTTATTTCAAATGCTCAAGGCAGCTCTGAATATTGAGCAAATTAGATGGTAATTGTTGGAGAAGCTGAGCAATTGTGAAGGGTTTTTTTAGGCTCCCTTAAGCTTCTGCAATCTGCACCATTGGTGCATATCCTGAGCTTGTTGGGAGGAGATGTGCACTGATCTAACAACTAGGTGCATATGTAAATTATAGCTATGAAAATCTGCATATGCATGTCTTAGCCAGCATGGAGGAGATGGGAAAGTCTTAAAGTTATGCCATTATTTTGTAACTGTTGCCTTAATATTATAATAAAGAATATTTTATATTATTTATTTGTTCATTGCTTACATGGCGTTGCCTTTCTTCCTGAATCTTAAGGTGGCGTCCATAGGGAAATTCCCTTCAGTTTATCCCCACAACAGTGATTCTATGAAGCAGGACAGATTGAGATAATCTTCTTGAAAGACTCCATGGCTGAGGGTAGATTTGAAACTCAGTCTCCCAGATCCTAATCCAAAGCTTTAAATTTTTGAGATAATTCCGGGAACTTATAACAGAAACAAAATTCTTAGACTTGTGCATGAAAGATAAGCATTTATTTCAGGGGTGTCAAAGTGAATTTTATTGAGGGCCGCATCAGCATTGCGGTTGCCCTCAAGGGGCTGGGTGGGTATGGCCAGGGTGGGTGTGGCCTACTGGGTGGGCATGGCTAGAGTGTGTATGGCCTACTGGGTGGGCATGGCCAGCTCTACATCGTTCGCATCAAGGGTGCCTATGGGGGCCTGGGCAGGAATGGGACAGATCTGCGGGTCTCTGGCAGGAGGAGGGTCTCTGGGCCAGGGCCAAGGCAGTGGGGGCCATTCTCTCACTGTTTTCAGGATGGCTTCGCGGGCCACATGAAACCACTTCGTGGGCCGGATCCGGCCCCCGGGCCTAGTGTTTGACATGTCTGATTTATTTCAACAATAAATGGATTTTACAGGTTTCAACATGAATTCTGCCCTCACCATTCAGCAATAGGGAAGAGACCATTGCTCAGTGCAGAGTACCTCATTTGCTTAATAGAAATTAAGCTGATAAGGTTCATCAGTAGTTTCAACCTTCTCTTCATAATGTGGTTAGGTTTAACAAGTTCCTCGTAGATCTGTGTCAGGGTTTAGGAAGTACACTGTCCTAGCTGTTAATATAAGTGTGGCAATGAGTAAACCACAAGGCTGATACTTATAGTTCTCTTGGATAAGAGAAATCTTTACTTGGTGGGTTAATAGGATGATCATGATGTTGATGGTATTCTGCAGCACACACCAACTTAACTTATACAAAAATTTAGATGTTATTGTAGAAGAGCACTTATTCTTTATCTAATCAGAATTACAGGTAATCCTCAATTTATGACAATTGAGACCAGAATTTTCATTCCATAGCGGTTGTTAAGTGAATGGCACCCAATTTTATGTCCCCTTTTGCCATGGTTGTTAAGTAAATCATGAGTTGTTAAATGAATACAGCTCCCCTCATTGATTTTGCTCTGTGGGAGCCAGCTGGAAAGGTTGCAAATGGTGATCATATGACCATGGGACATTGCAACTGCTGGTTGCCAAGTGCCCAAATTTTGATCAGGTGCCTGTGGGGATGGTGCAGTGGTCGTAAATGTGAGAAGTAAGTTACTTTTTCAATGCTGTTGTAACTTTGAATGCTTGCTAGTGGAACGATTGTGGGTCAAATACTATCTGTAGTGCATTTTTTTAAAAAGAAAATTGCATGACTTACTGTTTAACGGCATTCAGGTTGTTCTATAACAGGGGTAGGAAACAAAATTCAACAACAATAAAAATATAAATCAGTAAATAATGCAATGGAACACAGTATCTCAATTAGCAAAAAGTGAAAATATTCAAGCTAAAATAGATTCTAGAAATCTGGGAAAGTACAAATATCTTCATCTGGGATATAAATACCAGCAAATACTGGATCCAATAAATACAGGCAAATCATTCTGAGGACCATTCCACACAATGGCCCTCTACATTTCATCAAGTGGGATGGTCCTCTACATCCCATCAGATAATGGCGCTCAAATAAGACCTCACACCTGGATTATAGAAATGTGAACAGACGTAGTTCTTCAGGAATCCTGGGCATTAGCATAAAGGAGCACCAATGTATTATTTCCATTGCATCACCTGTAATCACTTGTGTATCTGAAAAAAGAGAAACAACCACTAAACTACATTCATAAAATGAAGAATTTCATCTTCTCTCCAGCTGACCTATTCAGCAGTTTCATGAATCAAGGGAGATCAAATAAAACACCAGGAAAACTTCCTTGAGAATCAAGAAAGCCACATTCATTCTTATTTGTCCTGGTTAATATGACCAAAATAGTTTCCATGCCTGAAATCCAACTTATTTATGGTAAAATTAAAATATATTGAATTCAACATGCATACATAGTACAGTATTCTCTTTCAGGTAATCAACGTTATGCAAAGAGCAGAAGAGGAGCAAATAATAATAAATCAAAGAAATTAAGATGCAAGCTAAGTAAAAAGGCAGATGCTTATATCTAGAATGAACATTTACTATAACTCACCATACTACGTTTATTGCCACATCCATGCACTGGTTCATACATCACCTTCAGTTTTTCTAAACTACCTCACTTTTCAAGGATCTCATTAACTTCATACAGTCATGATTTTCTTGGTCATGTCTTTCTTTCCACCCATTTACCTGACTATTATGTCTTGGGCTATGGTGAGCAGGAATGAAGACACACAGCTGAGTACAGAGAAACTCATTCTTTTATTAAGCTGGAACTCTATTGGGGACTTGGGGTGCATCTCGCCACAATATACAGCCAAACCCTCTGGTAGCAACCAATCAGATTGAACCCATGCTTGCTGCCCAAAGTTGACCAATTGCAGGACCGGAGACGTCCTGTCTGGGTTGCTGGAGAGGCATTAACTCTCCAGCAATGCACGTGGTAAGGTACCAAAAGCCCACACTGACATTCATATATTTGTTTTGAAATACAATTTTCATTCATTTTTTTTTCTATATGATTAAACCGTTCATTCAATGTCTTTCTCATTCTGACCATTCATTTTTGTATTTAGTCCACATTCATTCAGCCCTAATTCATTCTGGATCCTATCCCTTCTTGTTTGACTACATGTATTTCTTAAGTAACCCACTCCTTCTGCATTCATTTCCTTTTATGTTTCTCTTGGCATACTTAATTCTCATCTCCACAAAACAAAATGGGAAGAATGCTCTTATTCACCATCGTTTTTGTTTCTTTCAATCTTTAGGTTTCCTAACAGACCACATAATGCCCAGTAAATTCTATAAGCATTTGCACATATTAAAAATTGTCCATGTATTTTCCATATTTAATATATGTTACACCAAGGTGCACAAATATATCTATTTGTGCTTTGATTCTTTTTTCTGGTCATTTTTGCAATCCAATATCCTGTCAAACACAGCTACTTTAGTCTGTGATATATTAATGTTCAGATCCATATTTTTAACGCACTATAGAGGCTATCTAAAATTCAGTGCAAATAATTCAAATTCTCAATCAACACAAAGTTAATTGGATACACAAGTACACATACATTTCCATTTCAAACCAATGCATTCTAGTGTCATAACAGATAGTCCTTACACATTCATGCACTGAACAACCAAGACAAAACAACACTTCCTGCTTATGACTGAAACATTTACTAAACATTCTATTCATTGTAACTTATTCTCATGTGTATTTTACTTATTTCATACTTCACTGCTGCATTCAGTAAAACGAACTTCAGCCTCATATTTGTGTAAAACTTTCTACAATTCAACCATATGCCTTTATAAATCAAATATACAATACACCTCACTGAATATATTCATACTTCTCAGTGACCCATTGATAAGCAAAAATCTGGTATATATTTTGCCTGACATAAAGCCATACTGCATTTTCCAAATTTTTACTCATTGCCATTTTTCATATCCTTTCAGTCGTTATTCTGCCAAACTCTTCAGGCATGCTTAACAGATAAAGCCTCCAAAATTCAAAATGATTGAGAATCAGAATTATTTGCACTGAATTTTAGATAGAGTCTATGGCGCAATAAGAAATATGGATCTGGACATTAATGAATGGAAGACAAAAGCTGTTGTGTTTGATAGGAAATCAAATTGCAAAAATAGTAAAAAAAATTGAAATCACATCAATTAATATCATTTGAATAATGATTTTATGTAAATGATATACTTTATTTATTTTTCAAATTTGTATGTTGCCCATCTCTCCTGAGGCAACTCTAGGCGGTTTACAGACATTGGATAAAATGCAGAATAAAACATTAAAATAATCAATAAAGATCTTAAATTTAAAAATTGAATTAAAACTAAGCAGGATGGAGAGGGAGGGTGCAAAGTGCGTACAGAGAGGAGTTGGGTATTCTCTACTCCAGAGTTCCCCAACCTTTTTGGCTTTGTGCACTGGCAGGAGAGGGGAGAGGGGATGGTTCCATGTGTGTGGCGGGGAAGTGACCACACAAGAAGAGCTCCATCACCCACTCACATCTGACCCCAGCAATGATACCAGTTCAGACTTTCTTATATATACTTTATCCCTTTCATATATTAAACCTGCATATTTACTTGCTTGCATGTATTCATTCACCAGGCCACTTTGATTCAGATACACTGCTTCTTTCTCCTTTCCCTTTATTTTGCAGAGACAGCATATCAATTCTTATTTCATTTCATTCATCCTCTTTACCATTTACTCTTTCATATATCATGGTTCTGAGCCTTTGGATTCTGGCAGTATATAAATACAAGGAATAGGGAAATATACATTTTCCATAACCACTTTTTGTGGCTTTGGTCAATCAAGGCTTTCCCATGATTTATAAAACAAGATGTGAAGCTGTCGACTATTTTATTAGTCTTAGTATCAACAATGTCATATGAAGCATTCTCTCCTAATGGTAACATCAGATTTGTTGTCAGATTTCCCACAATCTGGCTACTAAGCACAAAATCCAATTTTGCCTCGAGCATGTTCATGCTATTTTATGCAAGTGGGGATCTCTAAATCTATAGACTCTGTTATAAACCAACATGCTGTTGATCACATCAGGAGGTACAACCAGAATATATACAGCATCTTATTATTAACAATAATGGAGGTAGTGACAGATTTTATTTTCCTGGGCTCCAAGATCACCACAGACAGGGACTGCAGCCAAGAAATTAAAAGATGCTTGCTCCTGGGGAGGAAAGCCATGGCAAATCTAGACAGCACACTAAAAAGCAGAGACATCACCCTGCCAACAAAAGTGCATATAGTCAAGGCTATGGTCTTCCCAGTTGCAATGTATGGCTGTGAAAGTTTGACCATAAGAAAGGTTGAGCACCAAAGAATTGAGGCCTTTGAACTATGGTGCTGGAGAAGACTCCTGCAAGTCCCTTGGACTGCAAGGCAATCAAACCAGTCAGTACTAGAGGAGATCAACCCTGACTGCTCTTTAGAAGGCCAGATCCTGAAGTTGAAACTCAAATACTTTGGCCACCTAATGAGAAGGAAAGACTCACTGGAGAAGAGCCTAATGCTGGGAAAGGTTGAGGGCAATAGAAGAAGGGGACGACAGAGAATGAGGTGGCTGGATGGAGTCACTGAAGCAGTAGGCGTGAGCCTAAATGGACTCCAGAAGATGGTAGAGGACAGGAAGGCCTGTGGGAATGTTGCCCATGGGGTCGTGATGGGTCGGACACGACTTCGCAACTAATAACAACAATTATTAACAAAGTAATGATTTGCTACAAAAATCTATGTCATATGTCCATTTTAATAGAAATATTGAAAACAGGGAATGATATATTCAACATTATCTTAAGCAAAGTATTATCCCTAGTCTGATTATTGTTGTTCTATGAGATTTCCACTGTCATTTAATATACAGAATTGGAAAACTGAAACTAAAATTATGCAGATATATGGAATGATCATTTGTTCTTATTGCTTTTATTATTGGTTTATCTTTGTTTTTTTAAATGATAATGCAGAGTTTGATATATTTTTAAAAAATGTATAAATGCCACAAAGCTAGTTAAAACTGTGTTACGTTCATATTAAGAAACCTAAGGGTTTTCTACTGCCTATTTCTGGGGCTAGAAAAATCTGCATTCCATCTATTGTTAAGGACACATTAGTAGGGAAGCAAAAGGAAAAGATAATTGCTAGTCATCTAATAGTTGGGCTACATCTTGCCTCTATGAAATAAAAGCAGAGAAAATGGTTTATGAATTGGGGGGGAGGGGAGTGGGGAGGGAAAGAGAGATTTCACTTATCCTGGAGGACTGCATTTTATCACTAAGGCTGAGATTTCAGCCTCTGGCAGCTTTCAATAATCTGTAATATTTATCGAACGTGCCGATGTTTGCACACCTAACGCTCAGCTCATTCTCTGGGCCAATAAAATGGTCAGTTTTAACACTTAATTAACTCCTGAGGTCTTGAAATCCTCCAAGATAAATTCCTTTTCACCAGTCTGCTCCTCAACTGTTTGTTTGCCAGACTGTAAAATGCTGTCAATTAAAAAGCAGGATAGTGCAATATCATCAGATTCAGAGGCTCTTTAATCAGCTCATGCTCCCCTCCCACTCCCCGCAGACCACCTTCCCTCTTTCTCCCAATCTACAGCATGTAGAATATCCCTTATAAGTCTGAATTAAATGATGGGAGATGGGGAACATAATTGTTCTCTTCTTATCCCCTATAGACTAATAATTAAGAATGCCTTCAGAGGGGAACTAGCTACCAGAAGGATCTTTACATTAAGCTAGGATACATAAAAAATGAATGACAGGTTCAGTTTAATTCAAGAACAGGTAGTAGAAGCGCTGAGGCAGCTACCAGCCCACTACCCACCTTCAAATTATTATTTGAAAAGGATGCCAGAGGATTATAGAAGAACCTTGTGTCTGCTCCAATTAAGATCAACATTTTTCGCTCTTCTGCTGAGCTTCCGGCTTGCAAGAATGAAAACATATTGACCCCTGCTGGAACAGTGATGTACTACAGATCTTTTTGGGAAAAACAGAACACTATTTTTATGCCTGTAAGAAATCATAGCCCTGCTATTGCCAATGTCAATGGGCTAATATACAGTTAAATAGTCCCTTGACTGTAGCTGAGATTAACAAAAGCAGATTGGAACACAGATGGAAGCTAGAATCTGACACAGGCTAGGTTATACTCTTTTATGAAAAGGAAGACTACTTGGTTTGGTAATTGTAACAACATATAAGACTTTTGAAACTTCAGCAAGTTGTCATATTTTTTATCAGTTTTGATGAACTATATCCCTACCATAATCACTCTCAACCTAACCTTGAAAACTACATGTTATGTTTGTGTTTATCCAAATGGATGTTGTTTCATGGTTTTAAGAATCAACTCAAAATGATCTTCTTGGTTCCGACAAAAATCATGTGAAAGATCACACCAGATTGTGACTCAAAACCAAGCCAATAATGTCCAATTCCAGAGTTGCTGCACTCTAGAGCCCCACCCCACCCCTAAAATAATGGGGGATTAAGTTAGAACTCTGTGTGTGTGTGTGTGTATGTGTGTGTGTGTGTGTGTGTGTAATAATATAATAAGGGACGCAGTGGCTCAGTGGGTTAGGACGCTGAGCTTGTCGATCAGAAGATCAGCAGTTTGGCGGGTCGAATCCCAGTGCCGCGTAGCAGAGTGAGCGCCTGTTACTCATCCCAGCTTCTGCCAACCTAGCAGTTCGAAAGCACATAAAAATGCAAGTAGAAAAATAGGGACCACTACAGTGGGAAGGTAACAGCATTCCGTGCGCCTTTGGCGTCTAGTCATGCCGGTCACGTGACCACGGAGATGTCCTCGGACAAGCGCTGGCTCTTTGGCTTTGAAACGGAGATGAGCACCAGCCCCTAGAGTTGGAAACGACTAGCACGCATGTGTGGGGGAAGTTTTACCTTTATATATATATATATATATATATATATATATATAATATCCCTGATTTCTCTGTAATTATTGAAAAGCAGTGTGTATTTTCCTGCCATGTTGAAGCAGAAAACATTGAAAAATCAGGGGTGTCAAAATTGCAACATCATGTGACGTGTCGTGACATATTGTGACTTTTTTGCCATTGCCGGCAATGTGGTGGGTGCGGTTTTGCTATGATGCATTCAGTCCGCGGGCCAGCAGTTTGACACCCCTGATCTAAATGACCTAATCTGGTCTCAAAAAAAGCTAAACTCTATGTCGATATGTGCATGGGTTTCCAGGACTGTAAATAGTACCTCAGGATATTTACTTCAAGAAGATCTATTTCTATATTGTTTCTACATGCACATGTAGTGCCTGAAGTTGAATGGTGGGGTTGTGTCTGTCGCTCTTGAATGGATTCAATATAATTAAAGACTAGGAACTCCAAGTGTCCTGGTTTTGTCCACATATAAGATGCGGCCTCTTCATTTTATTTTGACACTCATCACTTCGGCCACCCTCTTGTTCTCCAGAGGTGGCTTCTAGTGTGGGTTCCAGCAGACTGCCCACACTTATCTGTAAACAAAATTAAGCAATATATAGGATTGTAAAATAAGATAACGGAATCCTTTGTATCTTTTTTTTTCAGCTGATACTCTAATTCCACACCCAGCAAATTTCTTCTCAGCTTGTGTGGTGAGGCTATACTTTGTCTCTCAGTGCCATAGCAACACTAAAGGTCCACAAACCTATTATTTTCTAGGAAAAATAGCAGGTAGATCTGACCATTTTCATTGCTGGGTAAGCATTTCATCCATCATGCAGAGATGTGAAATATTTCCCATTTGTTATGGTGGCACTTGCCAGTCATGGCTTTCTGTCACAACTGTGCAGGTAAAACTATCATTAAAAAGGGTCCAGCAATAAGAAAATATTACAATGTCTATCAATATCTTTCAGACGGGATATTATAGAACAGAACATTAAAGTGCAGAACTGAATTTTGAGAAAAAAGGATCTCCAAAGAGTGCTTCAAATTTCAAATTCTTTTTTTATTACAGGTCAGTGACCCCGACTAAATAAGTCTTCCTCAATGACACCTGCAGAATACAATCTACAAAATAGAGCACACAAAGTGAATGCTTGCACTATGGTATTGTGCTATCAACAATAGGTAAGTTTTACAAGCTCCAAAAACAAAGTTTGCAGTAATGATAGTTACATTTGGGGTCATTATCCACCACAAAAAAATTAAATATAAAATTCTTCTGTCTTTCCTAGAAATGGACTTAGAATAGGCATGAATAACTTTATACATATACATATACATATACATATACATATACATATACATATACATATACATATACATACATACATACATACATACATACATACATATATATATATATATATATATATATATATATATATATATATATATATATAATGTATGTATAAAATTTGCACAAATATGATCTGTCACTGTTGTGACTACTGCCTGTGGATGGCCTTCAGTTAGGCCGAAACAAGAAATAAGATTTGTCCCATGTTTGGGGCCTAGCAAGATAATCTAAATAGTTAACAAGCATTTAAAATATATACATGCATACATTAGAGTATGTAACAAATGACTGTTCAGGTCCAAAAATAGAAATCCTGAATTGAAACTGGAAAAAACAGACAAGAGTTGCATTTGCAGTGAGCTAGTAGTAGGACAAGGACAGCATCTTCTCTTCCTGCAGTCAGGAAACAATGAGCGGCTTGTAATGGTGAGGAGCCAGCAGAAGATGCAGACCCAGAGTTATTAAAAGTAAAAGATGGATAGTCAAACATCACTGAAAAAGTTTAAAAGAAGGGCTGATTTGGATAAAATGTGCACGTACCATAGCTGGGACCAGCAACTCAGTTGTTAAGCAAAGCAATCAGTAAGTGAAAAACCACATGGCCATGGGACTGTGCTTATAACTATACTTAAGTTTTCTTTTTCTTTAAAGCATCATGGAGACACAACCCTAAATAGCTAGGTGAGCCAAAATGGTAGAGAAGTTCTCCAGAACTCGACTCACAAGGAAGCTGAGTAAAAGGCAAATCATATAGCCCTTTTTCCCTATTCCTTTACCTTAGGAATGCTCACTCCAGAGCTGGGATAATTAGCAAGAAAGGGATTGTTTGTATTTACCTTCATTGGAGAGGATGGCATTACAAGAGAGTAAGCAGGCATACAATGGGAAACACACATCAAGAGGTATGTGCTAGCACCAACTGTTGGATCTAGGACAACTCACCGTGGCCAGCTCACCATGGCCAACTCATTAATTTTAACTGTTTTTATTTTTATCTGTTTATCATATTGTAAGCCACCCTGATTTGCTCCAACAATGAGATGGGAGGCATATACATGTTATAAATAAATAAATTTTTCCTCTCTCTCTTTCTCTCTCTCTTACACACACACACCTTTCACTAGGTGGATATGCCTTCCTTCCTTCTTGTATAAATGTATGCCTTCCTTTCTTCGATTTGAAAGTCTCAGCAGTTGAAAAGGTTGTACAGATGAAGTTTCCACAGTATACAATGGATAAACATCTGCTGTAAGAATTCAGTAAAGCAAGTTATAACAAATAACATCTGTGGTAAAAATAATTTTAAAAAGTCCATTAGGTACAACTAAATCTGAATAAATGATATCCTTATCACAAATCAGCATAGATTAAATGGTAATAAACACTCCATTATATATCAAGAATTCAAACTGTGGCTTGAAATTGACCATCATCCTGTAGTGTTTTTATTTAAAAGTCTGCAGGACACCCTACCGTCTGTTGAATATTCCTTACTATCTGCTTTGCCTAGATGTAACTGTTCTGCCTGTCAGAAGAAAATCAGCCATTTAATACAAGGACTTGGAAGGGAGATATTATTTCATCCTGTGCCAGGTCTGGGTCCATTGTTGCAGGAATCAAATAGTTGTTAGGTTTCTGCACATGATAAATTGTAATTAAACCTTTTGCTGGCAGTCAGTAGTATCCACTGCTTTGTCTTTTTCACAGCCAGAGATATTTGAGCAGGACTTGCCATAAACCAAATACCAATCAGCCATCCCATCAATTGCCAGTCCATTTTTAATAAGGGCTTTCAGGATCCGTTGATATCTGCTGGCAATTGCAGGCAAGCCTAATGAGGATTGCTGCTTTTTTCCTGCTGGCTCCAATTGCTTGCTCTTTTGAATCCTCTGGGCTTTGCTGTGCTTTGAGGCCTGAGGCCAGAGACCAGAATTCCTTAATTGAATTAAATCTATCTTGGAACATTTCCACCAGAGGCATCTTCCCTCCTCCAAACAGGGAAAAGTGGGCCTCATACTCCACAGCCAAGTTTCTCCTTCAGAAATATCTATCAATAGATGGAATGGTATTAGAGATGAGAAATAGGATGACAGAAGAATTCAGAACATTCTTTAAAACCATTTAACAATAAGGTAAAGGTAAAGGTTCCCCCGCACATGCGTGCTAGTCGTTTCCGACTCTAGGGGCCGGTGCTCATCTCCGTTTCATAGCCGAAGAGCCAGCGCTTGTCCGAGGACGTCTCCGTGGTCATGTGGCCGGCATGACTAGCACGGAATGCTGTTACCTTCCCACCGTAGTGGTCCTTATTTTTCTACTTGCATTTTTACGTGCTTTCGAACTGCTAGGTTGGCAGAAGCTGGGACGAGTAACAGGCGCTCACTCTGCTACGCGACACTCGGGATTCGACCCGCCAAACTGCCGACCTTCCGATCGACAAGTTCAGCGTCCTAACCCACTGAGCCACCGCGTCCCTAACAATAGCAGGCTACAATAAATTAGCAGCATCATTATTCAGTTTCCAAAATCTCTACCATCTTGTAGGTTAGATTTAAATAATAATAATAATAATAATAATAATAATAATAATAATAATAATAATAATAATAATAATAATAATAATAATTTAATTTCTATACCGCCCTTCTCCCGAAGGACTCAGGGCGGTGTACAGGGCAATACAATAAAATACAACATACAAAAATTAAAAAAATATTAAATATTACAGCCCAATTCAATACATTAATACAATAACATTAAAATACCCCTAAACACATAAGACCAGGCCGGCTTGTTCAAATAAATATGTTTTTAGGTGACGTCGGAACGAGCGAAGGTCGGGAGCCATCCAGAGCTCCACCGGTAAACGGTTCCACAGGTCTGGCGTGCCCACAGAGAACGCCCTCCCCCTGGGGGCCGCCAGTCGACACTCTTTGACCGACGGCACCCTAAGGAGGCCCTCTCTGTGGGAGCGCACTGGACGAAGGGAAGTTGATGCCGGCCGAGTTCTTAGCAAGCTTATATTAAATTTCTGGCATGGGTCTCATTATGGTATACTGTATATAGTATACTGTATATTCTCACAATATTTGGGTGTATTTTTAATTTGTTTGTTTAATTAGGGAGATGCCTGAGACTTGGAAATGTTTTTGACTATGATCTAGCCACTCTGCATTGCTTGTCTGTCCTTTCAACTATCCCACCACATTGTAATTTACAGTTATATTTAAGTTGTGGGTGCTCCTCCACCTGAGGCTTTTAAGAAGGGACTGGCAGCCATTTTTCTGAAAATGGTGCAGGGTCTCTTGCTCGAACAGTGAGTTAGACTAGAAGGCCTTAAAGGTCCCTTCCAACTCTGTTATTCTATGTTCTTATTCTTTGTGAATTTTAGGTGCCAAAACATAACCCCAAAATTGAGTTCAGTTTATCCACGGAAGGGTTTATCCATGAATATATACCACAATACTTTGTAATTGTTAAGTTTCAGGAAAAAATAAACACCAAAAAAAGAGAGGTGAAGGAAAAGACAATAAAACAGGAGTGCAAAGAGGAAGAAAAAGAAGAAAAAGAGGGGGAAGAAGAATAACATCCAACTTTAAAACTCAGCTATTTTATTACAGCATTGTTTTGCCCTTGTTAATGCATCCATCATCACTGCTCTTTAAAAATTGATTGGCATTTTAGACAAATCAAGAGTCCATCAATCAAACTCTCAGAAGCGAAACTCCAGTCTTGTACCTGCTATCTTTTCAAGGATCTAAATCAGACTATTTTTCTTTGAATGATAGCATGGTTGTCTTCTAAGCATTCCCTTCTTAAGCCAACGTATCAAAACATTCAAACTCTACAGTAAGAGTGTGTGTGTGTGTGTGTGTGTGTGTGTGTGTGTATTGGATAATTATTTGATAATTATTTCTAACAGAAGATGCCATTTCAAGTAATCAACCCCAAACTACACTATAGGTTTAAGTACCTATAAACCTACTGTTGACTATACTTGTATCCCAGTCCTATAGAATTTATTAACTATCATCTATCTGTCTGCATCTCATCTATCTATCTATCTATCTATCTATCTATCTATCTATCTATCTATCTATCTATCTATCTATCTATCTATCTATCTATCTACCTACCTACCTACCTACCTACCTACCTACCTACCTATCTATCTAGCTAGCTAGCTAGCTAGCTAGCTAGCTATCTGTCACAAAATGGTTTTTATAAAGCTTCATCAATGTTGCAACAGTCATTTGGGAGTCTAGAAACACTACTAGCATTTAGTTCATTTCAATTAAAAAAAAGTCTAATTAACATGCCAGCTGTTAAACTGTATGCTACCAACCGAGTCCTTCTGCCAGCCTTAAGGAAGGAAACCTTACTTACTCCATAATTTGCTATCAATGGAGCCATTGTATTTAAAAATAGCTTTTGCTTGAGTTGTGGGCCACAGCCAAAGAAACAATTAGTAAATCAGCCTTTAAAAAAGTTCATTTGCCTTCTTGAAAAGAGGCTTGATTTGGTGCCTTTATGCAGTTTCTTGAAAGGCAGCTTAAAAAGTTGCTCTGTTACTCAACATTGATACCTTTGACAAAGGGTGAACACATATACCGTATATACTTGAGTATAAGCCGACTCGAGTATAAGCCGAGACCCCAAATTTCACCCCCAAAAACTGGAAAAAGTTGTTGACTCGAGTATAAGCCGATCCGCCGTTCTGCAAGCCTCTGCCGCCAGCAGAGGCTCGATCCGCCATTTTGCAAGCCTGAATACACAGTCGCCGGGTCTCCGTTCCTCTGTGCCCTGCCTGCCTGCTTCTTTCCACAGCGGAAAGAAGCAGGCAGGCAGGGGGCGGAGGAACGGAGACCCGGCGACGTTTGGGGAGGTTTGGGCGCCTCTCCAAATATCCCCAAACGTCGCCGGGTCTCCGTTCCTCTGTGCCCTGCCTGCCTGCTTCTTTCCACAGCGGAAAGAAGCAGGCAGGCAGGGGGCGGAGGAACGGAGACCCGGCGACGTTTGGGGAGGTTTGGGCGCCTCTCCAAATATCCCCAAACGTCGCCGGGTCTCCGTTCCTCTGTGCCCTGCCTGCCTGCTTCTTTCCACAGCGGAAAGAAGCAGGCAGGCAGGGGGCGGAGGAATGGAGACCCGGCGACGTTTGGGGAGGTTTGGGCGCCTCTCCAAATATCCCCAAACGTCGCCGGGTCTCCGTTCCTCTGTGCCCTGCCTGCCTGCTTCTTTCCACAGCGGAAAGAAGCAGGCAGGCAGGGGGCGGAGGAACGGAGACCCGGCGACGTTTGGGGAGGTTTGGGCGCCTCTCCAAATATCCCCAAACGTCGCCGGGTCTCCGTTCCTCTGTGCCCTGCCTGCCTGCTTCTTTCCACAACGGAAAGAAGCAGGCAGGCAGGGGGCGGAGGAACGGAGACCCGGCGACGTTTGGGGAGGTTTGGGCGCCTCTCCAAATATCCCCAAACGTCGCCGGGTCTCTGTTCCTCTGTGCCCTGCCTGCCTGCTTCTTTCCACAGCGGAAAGAAGCAGGCAGGCAGGGGGCGGAGGAACGGAGACCCGGCGACGTTTGGGGAGGTTTGGGCGCCTCTCCAAATATCCCCAAACGTCGCCGGGTCTCCGTTCCTCTGTGCCCTGCCTGCCTGCTTCTTTCCACAGCGGAAAGAAGCAGGCAGGCAGGGGGCGGAGGAACGGAGACCCGGCGACGTTTGGGGAGGTTTGGGCGCCTCTCCAAATATCCCCAAACGTCGCCGGGTCTCCGTTCCTCTGTGCCCTGCCTGCCTGCTTCTTTCCACAGCGGAAAGAAGCAGGCAGGCAGGGGGCGGAGGAACGGAGACCCGGCGACGTTTGGGGATATTTGGAGAGGCGCCCAAACCTCCCCAAACGTCGCCGGGTCTCCGTTCCTCCGAGCCCTGCCTGCCTGCTTCTTTCCGCTGTGGAAAGAAGCAGGCAGGCAGGGCGCAGAGGAACGGAGACCCGGCTTCGTTTGGGGAGGTTTGGGGAGGTGCGCGCGCACCTCCCCAAACCTCCCCAAACTTCGGCAGGTCTCCGGACGGCGGTGGCTTGGGAGAGGTGAGCGCGATCCCGGAAGCTCCAAAGCCTCGGCCGCGCACAAGTCCTTGGTAAGTTTTTTTGTTGACTGGAGTATAAGCCGAAGTGGAATTTTTCAGCCCAAAAAGTGGGCTGAAAAATTCGGCTTATACTCAAGTATATACGGTAATCTGCATATGAGCAGTGAAACCATTCACATGAACTTTGTAAGAACAGGAGCAAGATACTATCAAGCCGAACTTGATTTCTGCTTCCAGTTGCTGAAACTAAATCGGTAAGTCCTGATGCCAGCAATGGACAACTGTGCAACTGGTGGCATGCTACAGCTGCAAAAGCATTATCCCATTCCTTGGCAAGTGACTTGGAGTGACTAGACAGGCTCTGCTTGTAGGGAAACCTCTGTTCCGATACCAGGTTATCACCCATGCCATTTTAAATATATATTTGGCATACATATGGTGTCTTTCAGATCAGTTAAGATTAATAAACATATAATTTAGACATTCTGGCAGTTTTAGTAAAGTTAATAAATATTCAATCTTTGGCTTAAGATGTTTACAATTTTCACTTCTGTATCAGAAACCAAAAAATTGCCATTTATTATTTTATTAAAATCTTATTTTAATGGATTTATAAATTGTTCAAGTTGAAGAAGACTCTTACATTAGATACCATCTAGACCAGTGTTTCTCAATCTTGGCTGGCTATGGAATTTTGGGAATTGAAATCCACATATCTTAATGTTCCCGAGATTGAGAAACATTCATCCAGACTTTAAGGACATGATGACATTATAAAACAGGATCCAGGATTGACAGTATTTCAGTTTAATATTTGGTTAACAGAGAAATCATCCAAGCAGCCACTGAATAGTTGCAACTTTTCTAGCTAATTGAAAGAAATGCCCTGACGAAGCCTAATACCTCTCTATGAGGTTTAGTGCATCCACAGTCACTTCCTACAAATGAAATGTGACATTTGTATTCTGTAATCTTTTTTCCATATTAGTCTTTAACCTGGTTTAGAGTCACCAAGCTATCTTTATATGTAAATCACTTCCCTACATAGGAACATGTCTGCTAAGTCCTTTCTATACTTAGAAAAATTCATAGAGTTCAAAGATCATTAGATTTTTTTTTTAAAAAATTGAGTGTGTTTTAGGTGACCAAGTTCTTCCAGGTTCTTGGCATGTGGTTAAAATAAATTATTTTTTACACCTTTTATAATAAAAGCAGAAACATGTTTTGCACAGGTGTTCTGTGATTGACACATATTCATTTTACTCTAGCAAGAGGGGATGCGTAGACAAACTAGCTCTTCCCATTTGCTTTCTGGAGTGGCACACCATTTGCTTGTAAGTACAAGACATGAACTAGCAAGCTCACCGTTTTGACCTTAATAAGTTAATTGCTAACCATTTTAACCTCTAGCATGCAGCCTGTGCTTTGCCACTAGAGGTCTAACAAGCAAACAGCCTGCACAATTCTGTAACTTTCTTTGCGGATTTTCCATTGTTTGCGTGTTTCTCTGTGTGTGTCTCTGTCTGTATCCTGTGTGCAATCCATATTTTTGGTTTTATAGGTTCATGCAGAGACCATAATGCAGCATCTAGAAATTATAACAATCCCAGTATACAACCAAAAATATGGAGATGGTATGTTGAAAACACCTTTGTCATAATAAAAAAAGAAACAGCTATAGAAGACATATGAAAAAATTAACAAGATCTTCAAAAGGAATAAAATTCACAAGGAAAGAAGAAAACAGCAATACACTACTCTTCTTAGCTATCTTCATCTACCCTTCTTAGATATTTTCTTTGCTCGCTACGAGGTGAAAAGACCAGACCCCATAGCCTCTGCTGGCTGACCTTCTGATTCTCAGCCACTCACCCTGTGTGAACATCAAGTGAAAGCTGCACTGAAGGCTGTGAATCCCACTGAAGCTACAGGCCCAGATGGGGTGCTGGGGATAGTGGTCAAGAACTATGCCGATCAATTAGCAGGGGTCCTGACAAGGATCTTTAACATCTCCTTGCAAACGGCCTGTGTACCATCATGCTTGAAAGCAGGTACCATTGTCCCAGTCCCAAAGAAAACAGCAGTTAAGTGCCTGAATGACTACAGACCTGTTGCATTAACATCTGTAGGGATGAAATGCTTCAAAAGACTGGTTCTCCAACATCTTAGGACATTCCTCCCACCAGACTCTGACAAACATCAATTTGCCTACAGGAGGAACAGGTCGACAGATGATGCCATAGCTACTGCTCTACACTCTGTAGCAAGCCATCTAGAGAAAGCTGGAAGCTATGTCAGGATGCTTTTCATTGATTACAGCTCGGCTTTCAACACCAATCTGCCAAGCATCCTTATTGAAAAGCTGACTAACTTTATGTATGATTGACGTATGAGGTCGGTGTGTTGTGCAATTAGCTCACATGGTGTAACAAGATGGTGGGGTTGTTGTCACTGTGAGTTATGGTGGCAGGGGCACGAAGGGAGGCTCAGCCATTCTCAATGTATACATGGTTGTACTTTGACAATAAAGGTTCATTCATTTATTCAGAAGAAATGATGGCAAATTAGAAACATAAGTCTATTATAAAACTACATACATAAATCAAGTGGTCCCCTACCGAAGAAAGAACCTAACATAAAAGGAGACAGCATTATTCAGATAAGCACAAACACACTGCAGAAACCCAGTAGAGCATAAATAGAGCTTTAGACACTTGCACACATGCCCACCACTCACACGTGCACCTGCCTGCACCTGCCTGCCGCTTGCATGGCACAGTTCCAAATGGGCCACAGCCTGTTACCAGGCCACAGCCCAGGGGTTGGGGAGCCTTCTGCCTCATAGTTAGGTAACAAAATTTCTGCAGGAAAATAACCAAGCTCAGAGAGAACCAAGGACTCCACCATTCAATCCTGACCTACATATATTTTCTTTTATTGGTATAGTGTATATCAGAGGCCTCCAAGCTTTTGGGCACCACGGACTGATGCTGTGGAGAAAGGGTTTTCCACAGACCAGAGGGGGCGTGGTTTTGCACACTGCCCACATCCCGCACAAGAGGCTTCACTTGTTTGTGCACGGTTGCTGGCATGCCACAGATCATTGCCGGTCCACAGACTGGGGGTTGGGGACCCCTGGTGTATATTATTTTTTCTATTACTATATAAAACCATCTCTTCAATAATCTGTAATCTCCATACCTTCAAACTCTTCAGTTAACGTTGTAAGGAAAGATGTGAAAAATTCTCCTTTTCAGATCAGAAAAGGTGAATAGTAAAAAATAGCAGACAAACTTTAACATAGCATTAACCTCACAAGATATACACAGTAGGTAAAGACTTTATGAGCCAGATGTGCTGTGCACATATGGATTTCCAGCCTGTATTTTTAGGAGCCAGGCTTAAGGCTACACTTTTCATTTTATAACTGAGCAGGGATATAAAAATAGATTTTCTATATCTAAATGCATCATTCAGTTCACAGCACCATCCTGACCTGCCCTTAGACTCATTAATGTTTCATAAATCTAAAGAACCAAAAGGAATTCTTTGGCTTAATTTTTTCCCTTCTTCACTTGTGATAGTTAAAAAGTTTTTTTTATTCCTCTTTTATTCAAAAACTTCTATTCTCTGAAAAGACGGCTGCCAAAAGGTTTAAAATTCTTGGCACATCTCCATAGAGAGCTACAATTATGGAATTCTTATCCTTTAGCTTCAGGCTCAGCACAATGTCTGTTTATATGGGGGGGGAAGCTCCCATTTTCTCCTGTGTTCCTTCACCCCCATCAAACACTTGTTAATTATTACCTTTGTCTCGAAAGAGAGAAAAAAGGACAACATTTAGCAACATGCAGCTGAAATGATTTATTCTCTTACAGTGTGAAGTTCTGTCAACTATATAGGCTTTTCCATATCAAAAATATCAGCCCCAGGATAGAGCAGCATGCTCTACTTTCTATGCAACCGGCACTGCGTGAAAAATACGGCCAAGTACAAAATGAACTGCTTATTTTGAAAGCACATTTCAAATCTCTTTGCAGAACTGTGGAATGAAAGAGGCAGAAAAAAATAAATGTCTTAAAAATCAGGTGAAGAAAGGAAGTTGCTTAAAATAATGAGCAAACCCTCCATAGAGTTCTATGCAGAAAGTTTCAGATTCAGGTCCCAGCAGAGTAGTGAAAGTCCAGAAAACTGTCATCAGTCAGAACAAGCAGTACTGGGCCAGATAAGACAATTACATTTCCCTGCCTGTATATCAGGGACAATTATTACTATTTTCAAAGCATTGAGCAACCAGCTTTATGGAAGTCAATATGTTTAAGTCCATCACTTAGACCACGGGTCGGCAACCCGCGGCTCCGGAGCCGCATGCGGCTCTTTGAGCCGTCTCCTGCGGCTCCCAGTCGCCCGGCGCGCGCGCACCTCTTTGAACGGGCAGTGGTGCGCATGCACCTCTCCAAATGGAGAGTGGCACCGCCCGTTTGGAGAGGTGCGCGCACACCTCTCCGAATGAGCGGAGGTGTGCGTGCACCTCCGCGCGAACGGGCAGCGGCGCTGCTCTGGGAAAGCTGCCGCGGCACGTTTGCAGGCAGCCGAAGGCGGCAGCTCTGCAAACGGGCCATCACCGTCGCGCAACCGGTTCCATCATACATTTAAAAAATGGCAACCGCGCGCATCCATGCATGCGCAAGAAAAAACATTTTGCGCATGTGCAAGGTGTTTTGTGCATGCACGTGCATGGACATGCGCATGCGCGTGCATGGATGCACGCACGCGGCTTCCACTTTTTTGTGTGTGTGATGGAACCGGTTCCCAGTGGCTCTTTTCCTTTTTCAGGTTGCCGACCCCTGACTTAGACACTTAATTGTTGCGATCTGGTACCCATGGTTTATAGTTTAGCATTATATGTCAACCAAGCTTATTCTAAATACGACAAAAACAAATAATGGCTTAGTTTGATGTATGGACAGGATTAAGGATTAACAGGATTAAGCTAAAAAAAAAGTTAAGGTGGACTAGAGATCTGCTAGCCACAAAGCTCCACAGGTTTGAAGGAAAGGCCATTTTTAATACACTAAAGTCAGTTTGTTGCATCATGTCATGGAATTGCGCAGCAGCTATCCAGATGAAGTCGGAGACACTGACAGAAACTTGTTGTTTTTCATATAAATATATTTAATATTCAAATTTACAGCAGAATGAGGAATAACATAAGATAGTCAGGAACACAGAAACATCATGAGATAAACAGTATATAGAACACACAGAAGAAAAAGGAGGGAAAAAGGGAAGGTCCTCCTTATACTTACAGCAACCAATCATAGTGTAGATTGCATCATGCATGAGTCAGCATTCCCTAACTAATTGACTACAATTGTGTGGTCTGGCCTATTCTACACTTTACTGTTCCGACTACTGAATTCTGTATCCTAACACAAGGGTCCCCAACCCCAGGTCCTTAGACTGGCACCGGGCCACAGCATGTCAGCAACTGGGCTGTGCAAACAAGCGAAGTCCCATCTGCAGGACACGAAACCATGCCCCCTCTGGTCCACGGAAAAATCTTTCTCCATAGAACCAGTCCCTGGTGCCGAAAAGGTTGGGGGCCTCTGTCCTAACACACCTGTTAACCTAAGGGAAGCTCTACAACAGAAAGTCCAGATCTAGAAAATGCTACAGTCCTGAATATGTAAAGTTGCTGAACTGAGAGCCACAAAAGCCCTGTGAAACATCTGAGTTGTTACATTTTGAGTGGAATTACTATGTGCCACTTTTTAACAGTCCTTGCAAGCAAGTTATCTACTAGCTATGTCCAGAACCTACCAGATTTAATATAAAAGAATAATTTCTAAAGTGACCTGAATATCCTGAATCAAGAGACTACTAACAAATTTTAGAGTGCATTCATTTCTTCTCATCTGTAAATTCTAGGATAAATTATTTAAGACTTCCATGTCCCAGTAGATACAATTCTCAAATAAATATATAGAAGTTTGAAAAAGAAGTAGCTTGTTTTTTATCTGGAACAGTTCATGCAAACATGGCAGAAAAAAAACACTTTTACATGCTCAAGGACACAAACAGAAAGATGGATTAACATCAATTCATATTAAGCCATATCACACTGAGATCAGAACGAAAACATAGCTGTTCCATTACAGATTCCCTTAAATATATTGCCATTATAGTTTACTACAGTAGAGTAAATATAACATTTGCAAGTATCATCATGAAGGCGGTCTTACCCTGTACACTGAAATTAACCTAAAGTCCTTCATGACTTAAGACTGTGAATGTTTCTCTCTGTATATTTCTACTCAACCCCTAAAATCGTCCTAAGTACATTTTTATATGGAGGTGTTGAAAGAAAAATCTTCATCAGGGTTCAGTCCAAGCTGGGAATAAGCAAAATGGAGACTGCTTTAGAAAGAAGATTGTAGTTTATTGAAGAGGAGAGCCAGGAGACTTCCAGTTTGCCACATGGCCACCATGGATGTGTGAAAGATGACTCTTGTCTTCCCCATTCAATTTTTCATTGCTGGGGGACCCTGAAAAGGGTCAAAAGTTGCCCCGTAGAGATGACCAGCAAGGAGGGGTCCTCGCTGGATCGCGGGAAAGCGGCAACTCTCACATTAGAGCTGGCAAATCCCTCCAAACTGGCGGATGAAAGGACCAGCCATAGAAATATGGCTCGTCCCTAGGCTGCTAGCAGCTGAAGTCGCATTTACCATGTGGCAACTCTATAGCAGCGTGGAAGAGACTGGGTGAGATCTACCTCTCTTACATCCTAATTACTTACTTACTTGCATAAGCTGCTAAAGTACTTTCCCCCCTGTGGCAAGGAAAGGGAGATTTTAGCCCTCCCTCCAGAAACAGTGGCGATTGATTACCCAGGGGAGCTTAAAACATTGGAAAAATACTGGGATCCTAATTGGAACTCTATTTCCTAAAATTGGTGGATTATAAGATTTGTAATTTTTCTACACTTTATTCTTCTCTGATTTTTACTCTTTATTTTTATTGAAGATCTGGGTTTTTTCCTTTAAAATAGAAGGGCAACAAACTGAAAAGATCCAAATAACTGCAGTGACATCTGGTGGCTAAATTTGAAATTATAACCTGTTATTTTTTAAGAGAGACTTGTTGATAGCTTTGAAAATAGATAAGATATAAGCAACCTTGAAACACCAGCTGCAAGGAACTCAGCTCAGTTCCTCACTTAGTGGACTCTCTGACTGTAAGCTTTTAGTTTAATATACTATAATGGAAGAAGAATAGGAATGGATTTTTCCTACAGAGGAAGAACAGGAACAAACTATTTGTATGTTAAAAGCAATTGTTCAAACTCTCCTTACAATTGGGAGTTAAATAAGAAGCAGCAGGAAAAAACAAGAAAGCAGCCTGGATATGCAAACTCAAATTATGACTTTAACTAAAGAATCATTTATACAGAATTCTACAGAGAAAGTAGAACAATCAAATGCTATGACAGAAGACTTAGCTACTCAACAAATACAGATAATGAAAAATACAGAAAAGAAATTGATAATAGAGAACAAGGAAAGGACTTTTCTTATAAACCAGAAGGAATCTGAAGATCAAAAAGAAAAACAGATGAAAAAGAAGATAAACACTTCGGGACAACCACATCGAGATGGAAAAACAAGGAGACGACCTGCTAGATCAGCCAGTCCTCTTAAGAAAACAGCAATTGGATGCTTTTTTCAACACCAAACAATAGCCACAACAATACAAGGAGATCTATTTGATGATTTAAAAGCAAAGACACGAAAAATGATTTGGTAAAGAAAAAAAGCTAGAATAAGACTGAAAATGATTGGGATTTTGACTTACACATGAGATTTAAAATAGAATATATCCAAATAGATAGAACATGTATTCTGAATATAAGATATTGTAATGACTTGAGATAAATAAAATTTTGGTTATATAAAATCTAGAAGCATAAATATTAAAATAAGAATATTATATTTTTTTACTAGTTTGTTAAGGCAGATGGTAATAATCTATATATAAGGTGTGAATTTTAAATATTAGACTGTGTGAGGAATTGAAATAAAGGAATTGTGGTTAATTAAAAATTTGGAAAAAATATTAAATGTTAATATTAAGAGAAAATTAATTATTAGGTCAATTATTGGCTAAAAGTTTGAATGTTTAAAAATAATTAAGATTTGAATTCAAGATATTGTTATGAGTTGGGACAAAGGTTAAGTAAAACTTAGAAGTATAAACATTAATAATTAAATTTGTATATTGGTTTGTGGTATAAATGCTAATAGTTTAAAAAAATATTATCCTCAAATATGATATAGGAGACATAAAGAGGGAAAAAAGGAAATACTAAGTGTGGAAATAAAAGAAAATTTGGCTATTAAATTTGAAGTTCTAAGACAGACATGTCAAACACAAGGCCCGGGGGCCAGATCCGGCCCGCGAAGTGGTTTCATGCAGCCCGTGAAGCCATCCTGGAAACAGTGAGGGAACGGCCCCCACTGCCTTGGCCTGGCCCAGAGACCCTCCTCCTGCCAGAGACCCCCAGATCTGTCCCACTCCTGCCCAGGCCCCCATAGGCACCCTTGATGCCAACGATGTAGAGCTGGCCATGCCCATCCAGTAGGCCACGCCCACCCTGGCCATGCCCACCCAGTAGGCCACGCCCACTCAGGCCATACCCACCCGGCTCCCTGAGGGCAACGGCAATGCTGATGCGGCCCTCAATGAAATTGAGTTTGACACCCCTGTTCTAAGATATTTGAGAATTACTAGAAAAATAAGAATATTACTTTGTACTATTAAATGGTTGATGCAGATGGTGAGAATCATATATAGATAAGAGGTGCATCTGGAACTTTAGACTGTGGGGGAATCGTGATAGAAATTGGGGTCATTTAAAATTTAGAAATGATAAAGATTAAATGTTAAATTCAAAATATCAATGGGAAATTAAAGTTAAGAAAAATTTATTAGGTCATGGATTGTCTAAAAGTTGGAATGTCAAATTAATTAAGATATGTATAAACTGAAGATTATTGATGAATGCTAGAAACTTATTTTTTGTTTGATTGATAAAATAAAAACTGTGTTGGTTTGAATATGAGACAGTATATATTACGGGGGAAAGAGAGGGTATTAGTTGTTGTAATACTTTGAGATTTGTATTGATGATATTTAAATGTAATGGAATTAGTGCACCCAGCCGCCATGTTACTTTTCAAATAGGTAAATGTAATATTGTAAAATTAATAAAAAACTTGGGCGGGGGGAAATAAAGAGGAGAACCAGACAGAAAGATGGCTCTGGAAAAGCTGACGCCATGTAGCAGGGGGTGGCAGGTTTTTACACCTTCTTGAGCTTTTGTTTGGAGTTGTTGCTGTGGCGTGAACTTTAACCTGAGTCTGTGTGCCATCTATCCTGATGGTGGTGGGTTAATCCCATTATGTCTCAGAGGTCATATCCTGCTTCCCTGCGGCTATGGCTGATGAATGTTGGATTATTTGGTGTGAGGGATTGTTGACTCTAGGGATCTTTTTCTAATCCAAGTTTCTTGGCTCTAATCTTTCTGACAAGATTATCACATCTGCATTTCTGCAGACCTGGTTTCTGTTTGGGGCAGAGAGTTGGGGGGCGGGTTGGTTTATGCCTTTAAAATCCTTTGGGGAAATATATTCTGCCTTTTTAATATTTCCCAAAAATATTTCTTTCTCGTCAGGGGGGGGCTGACTTCCCACAGAAGCATGGAGGAAACTATTTGCAGATCATTCTTAGAAGACAATTCATATGTGCATTAAAATCTTTACACACAAGGTAAAAATAGTTTTATTCTTCAGGTCTTTTAATACATTTTGTATGTGGCTTTAAATTTTATTATAGAATCATTTAAGCTGGTATACACTGCCTCCTCCTATTGCTGTTATTATTCAGATTTTGTAATTTAATTACTATTTTAATTCTTCTTAATTAAGATTTTAGGGTTTTTTGTCTGAAGGGTTACATGTATTTGGACTAGACATGGCATAATTACTTTCAAATTTGTCAACCTATATTTTAGAACCTTATGACACCACTCAAAAATTCTTATATTCAGATTTGATCTTGCAGTGATATTGTCACCTCTCTTACTTGTTCTTTTGATGGCAGTAGCTTCTGTGGTGGAAAAATTGTCTACAACTCATTTACTCAAGGGACAAGAACAACTAAAACTATATTTAACTATAACACCCTACGAACAAATATTACTGGATATAAATTGTTTCTCCTCAATAACATGCATAATTACAAAATGAATTACTATAATTAGAGAAGGGATTACTACAGTCTCTTTTTATTCTTTGCAACCCAAATGAACATTGGAAAGAAATTATGAAAAGGGTTTCAGGACTTTGTCTGTCCAATTGTCATCTGGAGAACTTTCTGGGGGGGAAATAGCAGAGGCGAAATTTGGTGTGGGTAGGAGAAGCTGGCAAAGAACATTCAGAAACCCACCATAGATTGGATTGCTGTTAATTCCATTTCTAAATTCCCATTTTTCCCAGTCACATAATCCAAGCCCAGGAATTATGCAGAGAAACCCATGTTTCCTAGAGTACAACATTAGAGCAGAGCAGAAACTGATACTCTAAGAGAACATACATGTGTTCATCTTGATTATATCTCACATACGCAGGTGACATTTATGAAACTCCCTGATTTTACAGTGGGGTGAATGTACACACCCAACCAAACATTCAGACATGTCAGAAGTAAATGCAAATGCTTCCTGTGGCCACTGCTGGTAAAAACATGAAAAGAAATCTAAAAGTTACACTCTGCATACTTTCCTTATTTCACTTTTTTTGTCTCTATTTTTTCCGTTTTATTTAGCATAAACATCCATGGCCACTTTCTTGTCTTACCCTCTCTCAAGTCCTCTTAGCTTCCTTATAAAGAACTGGCCATTAAATCTTTACCAAAAGTTTACTCTAGCACATAGGCCCGCACCAAATAAGAGGAACTGGCCTCACTGGCAAATACTAAAATACTCCTCATTTATTCTCCATGCATTCAGTCCTTATTTTCAAATCTCAGAGGCTTATCAGATTGCTTGGAATTGACAGTGTTGAAATCCTAACAATTTTCTGACCATTAAAGGAGTTGGCATTCTGAACAACAAATGATTTTTTTCAACACAGAGCAAAATAAGTTGATAAAATTTATAAGTTTTAAAGCCAAGCTTCATCACTGCAATATTATAGATAACCAGAATAGGGCACAGTATGCTGAAATTGTAGAAAGTATTGTGGTTGCTTGGACAGTAGTTACAAGCAATGATTATAAGAGTCAAGTAGAAACTTTGTAAGTGTATCATGAAGCATATACTTTAGCTGCATCAGTTTCAGGCCACAGTGGAGTTAAATCACAATCTGCTCCTTGTTTTTTATGAATTATAGAGGAAAATGTCAATACTTCTACAACACAAGTCCCTAAGAGAAAGTTAGCAGCAGGTTGAAAAAATTCTAAGACTTTTATCTCCTCCCCCCCCCCCCAAAAAAAAAATCAGAGCAAACAGGATTATGGGATAGAATACTTCAATATTTAATCCTTAATAGAGAACTAAGCCTATTCCTGCACCATAAAATGATGAGCATAGCTCATTTTTATTGTCCAAACTATTATGTTTGCTCTGGAGAGGCAAAATGTTTTTAGGAGCAAAGTACAACAACGCAATGAACACAAGTTTCTATTTTCCTCTTTCAAAAATCCTATTCCCAAGATCATTCAAAATTACATTTCTGAATCAACTGTTTTTAGGGTCATTTCTAATTGAATTGAATTCTAATTATTATATGTAAGATTCTTACATTATCTGAATATACATTATTATTAATGACATGTGAGAGTACACATGATTTGATTGCATATCTTGGCATTAAAATATTAAAGAGTGGCTCCCTAATTTTATATTGGTACCTTTCTAGTAGAACTGCCCCAAAGGTTCCAGGTTTGCCCCATATATTTGAGTTGTTGATGAAAATCTATGCTGGCTCTACCAAATTCTATAAATAATTGATAAAAACTAAAAGATTGTGATTTCAGGGAGACTGGAACTTGTATAATGCAAAGAAAATGACTTGGAAAATAGCTTCCAAGAACAGACATCTTTTTAATACATGGCAAATTACTGGAGAAAACTTACAAAGGCAATCATCTCTATTAAAATATATCAAAAGATAACAGAAAATCTTACTGAATCTTCATTGAGCATAAAACCTGGATTAGGATATTAGTAAAATAAGACATTATGGAATTCTTCCTATGCAAATTAATTCAAGTAGGGTAAAGAGATAACTGTGAGTTCAGGCTTCATTATAAACTTCATATTCAGAGCTGTGTCCTGAATGGTCAGTTGGTATCTGGGAAACATGGGTTTTCATCCCCATTGTTCAAATCAACCTCCAAGAATCCTGAAGAATAAGATCCCTCCAGTGAGTTTCAGGATAAACAGACATTTGAAAATAAGTCTTACTAGTCAAATTGATTAAGATAATGTATAAAAAGAAATGCAAACCTGCAAGTCAGAATTACAGTAAAAACATGGACCACAAGAAGCATGAACATGGGAAAGGTCTATACAGTGAAAAATGAAATGAAACAACTGCAAATTGACATCTTAGGCATGAACAAATTGAGATGGTCTTGCACTGGACACTCTCAGTCAAAGGTTCAAACAATTTATTACTCAGGACATTAAAAAAAAAGAAAGGTATTACTTTCATAGGTGGGAAGGATATAGTAAGAAAAGCACTTGGCTGCAATGCAATCAGTGTCTAATATTGATTAGACTTCAAAGACAGCCCTTTAACACAATGTCCATTCAGGTTTATGCTCCAACCATCAGTTTCTGCCACTCCAAAGATTTCTTCACAGCTAATACTGTCTTCAGATAACCAAAATGGCATCTCTATACATGGTGTCTAGGCATGGACATTACAAGATGAAGAAATTAAATTGACCATATTATTACTGTAAGGAAGTGGAAAGCTCAATTTTAACATCAAAGACAGGACCAGATTCTATCTGCTGTTCTACAAGAACCTTTAAGTACTAGAAATAGAAGTTAGGTCAGCATTCCAGTCATTAGAAGCCAGAAGGTTAAAGGAACTGGTACAATAGCCACTGGAATATGTAAAAAAGAACAATTGGTAAAGGTTCTAACCAAGCTATGCCATCAAAATGGAGAACAACATGGTGGTCAACATATTGAAAGAGGTCAATCTACATTCCAGTTTGAGACAGAGAAACTTAACAAAGTGTCAAAATTATTGTACAATATCCTTTATTTCAATGCTAGCAAAATAACAGAGAAAGGCAAAGTATACCAAAAAGAAGTCAGCATGTGCTTCATTGATTATAGAATGGCCTTTAATTGTGTTAATCACATTAAGATGTGGAAAATATTTAGAAAATAAGGGTCCCAGAATATTTCATTGTCCTCACGAGAAACTTATATACAGGTCAGGAAGCCATATGACAAAGAGTTGGAACAGACTGGATCCTTTCTGGCAAAGAAATGACAAAGTTTTATACCTTCCATTTAATTATTATCCTATATGCTAAACATATTATTAAGGAAAGGAAAAAGTTGAGCATGTTTTAAAATTGGGGGGAAAACATCAATAGCCTGTGTTATGCTGATGATACTACCCTGATAGTAAAAAATGTAAGGGATCTTCAAGCATTAGTAATACAATCATGGATTTGCCATTTGCATAATGGCAAATGGGACTAAATATAAAGAGGACCAAACCAATGACAACAGATAGAACTTCCAGCCTTAGCATTGATAATGAAGATATCAAAGTGGTACAGTGCTTCTATCTTTTAGAACCACCAACAGTAAAGAAACAGTCAAGAAATACACCACATGCTAGCACTTGGTAAAGCAGCCATGAAAAATATATTTAAATGCTGTGATGTGTCTATACCTACAGAGATCAGAATTGTGCAAGTTATGGTATTACATGTGACTCTCTATGGAAATGAAAGTTGGACTTTGAAGAAGCAAGACGGGAAGAATATTGATGCTTTTGAATTTGAATGTTGGAGACGACTCCTGAGAATACCAGGGACAGCCAAATGGATCATCAATAAATGGATCATCAATAAATCAACCCAGAGTTCTCATTGGAAGCATAAATGTCCAGGGTTAAATTATCCTAATCTGATCATATTACTCAAAATCGACAACAACTTGGTGGCTTGTAATCAATCAATTAAATACATTGTTTCTTGTTTTATTTTCTTATTTAAACTTTAACTTTGGAATGTAATTCAAAAAATGTTTTGAAACATTTTTGAATTCATAGTATTTCCAAGCAAAAGCCTATTCCTGGTAATGTCAGTTACTTATTTCTGCAAGATTTAATCTGGGCCAGTCATTTTGCCACTATTGTTAAATCATTGGAAGGTGACATAATTTTTTATCAATCTATTATAAATCACCAGAGATCTAGTAGATCTACCTTTATCTCTTCCTTCCCTAAACCTGTTTCCTATATTCTATTTGAAGTAAGCTGTCGAATATTTGGCATGGCAGCTGTCAAATACCATCAAATGCTGACAACTGTGATATGTCACCTGCCAAATACTGTCAAAAAGTAACAGCTGTACTTCAGATATGATCACATCTTAACTGTTGCTCCAGGACAGTTGTCAGACACTGTCAAATAATATTTACAATTGTGGGGTAAAGTACGTCAAATGCTAAAATTGACTGTTAACTGTTTGGTTAATTCCTGAACCATCAAAATGTGCATAGATGTTTGGGCAAACAATAGAAGGTTTGGCAAGCAACACATTTTAATTATATTGTAGATTCTAGGAACATTCTAAAACCATTTTTAAAGTAAAGTCCTCTAATTGTCTTTTCACAGTTTCCAAACATTGTCTTTTATTGAAATGTTCAGTGTAACTGTGGAAGCTACATTTTCATAGCTTTCATCCATGCCCAGAATAAAAGAAGCAGAAGCTGTATTGCTCACTTATCAATCTGCAAATACTTGCAATCTAAAGTAGTAGCATGCCCACTTCTTTCCTGCTTCTTGGCTTGAAATTGTTTTGCAGCTGTAGGAATCTGAAAACATTAGATCACTTCTAAAGGCTGATGCCTAAAAGCTTTGACTATCTGAGTACAAGCAACTCTGTCTCCTGATATAACTCTGGAGACTGAAATAAAACCATGATTTGTCCTGCAATTAATTAAAGTATAGTTGAAGAGAGCCCTTAATAAGCTGTTGGATAGAATGATTTCACCTATTTCATGGGTAAGCTAAGATACTGCAAGGTGAAAACAGAATTGGGCTATCAAATTAAAATCAAGACTTTAAATGTTTTTTTAGAAGCTGATAGCCTAAAAGTAGGGTGTGAGTAGGGCTACCAGATATGGACTCCAAAGATCAAATGACTACTAGATAGCTACAGGAATAGAAACTATTCATTGCTTTATTGCCATCTAATGATCACGGAGTTGAGGGATTTTAACTATAAACTAATAGACCTAAAGATAAATGGGAAATAAAGAGAGAGAGAAAGGGGGGGGTAGTGATAACATATAAATAACTATAATGAATATTAAAAACATGTTATTCTGTGTTTTGTTTTGATTTTTGTCTTAGCAGAATATTGTTAATACTAATTTAAGTTGCTAATTACATACATAGCATTCTATATTCAGGGTGCAGAATTTTCTTATAAGGATTGAATTTTAAAACAAAATGCCCTCCAGAGTTTTATGATGTTGAAGTGAGCAGGATCAGACACATTTTTGCATTATTTGAGACAGGAGGTTAACGGATACAATAAAAGGTGTTGTAAGGCTTATACATATTAGATTTTCCCCTTTAAACTCCTAGCCATACATAAAGTGATTAATCAGATGCTCTGGGTGTGGTTGAAATGATAAAAATCAGTATCTTAAGCCTCTGATAGTTATTTTGTCTATTAAATTAAAATCTCCAGAACATCTCAGAATATAACCCTTCATTTTATTTGTGGCAATAGACTAGTACTGCCTTATTTACTGATATGTGTGAACAACTTGTTCATTTATTAATATATATTGAATGAATGAATGAACCTTTATTGTCAAAGTACCACCATGTATACATTGAGATTAGCTCCCACCCCCCAACTCACAGTGACAACAAACCTCCATCTTATTACACCATGTGAACTGATTGCACCACACACTGTCCTCGCAAGTCAATTCTGCATAACGTTTATCAAAATTATTTCCCGTTCAAAAGTCTAACAGCCCACGGATAAAAGCTGTTTTTCAGCCTGTTGGTGTGGCTGGCTATACTCCTATATCTCCTACCCGATGGTAGGAGAGTAAAGAGATACCGTCCAGGGTGTATATTAAAATATTACATATTTTAATATACACAAAGTATATATTAAAGTATATATAAAGTATATATTAAAATATTAAACTATTTTAAACATTTTATTATAGTAGTTTATACAGACGTGGTAACCATCTACATCAGGTGTCCTCAACCTTGGCAACTTTAAGACTTGTGGACTTCAACTCCTAGAATTCCTCAGCCAGCTTTGCTGGGAGTTGAAGTCCACAAGTCTTAAAGTTCCCAAGGTTGAGAACCCCTAATCTAGAGCATTGTTTCTCAATCTTGGAGCCTTTAAAATGTGTGGAATCCAATTCCCAGAATCCCCCAACCAGAATTTCCCCGCCAACATTGCTCTCAATTGTGCAGAAATGAAACTGAAATTATTGCTGGGCAATTATTAAACCAGCAATAAAATGAAACAAGCATGTTTTTAGCTTCACTAATTAAAACTTTGAAATTGCTCCCAGATACACTCAGATGCACAGAGCTATTGAAGAGACTTTGCTGGAGTAGAATGGTTCCTAAACTCTGTAGCAGTGTTCTGTCAATGAGTGAAGGAATCAGATATAATGTTCCATATTCAAATTGCTTTTACACTAATCACTGAAAGGCAGTTGTTTTGCTTTGATACATTTGTTTCCAATTTATTGGTTTGTGAAAATACACCCTTAAACAATTTTAAGCAATAACATTCATAATAAGGGTGTTTACAGTTGCCTTCCCTACAATTTGTTTTTCAAATGTGAATATTCTCTACGTTTGGTCTCTGCACCAAAAGGGGGAAAGAAGTCTCCAAAATGCAGACTTTTCACCAAAAGTTTCATTGTTACCTTAGATGAAAGAAAACAAAGCTGATAATCAGGCAGATAACAACTTTGATGGATATGCTGTTAGTTAGCAACTATACTATTCTGACAAGAGATTACAAATTGCAAAATTCATTTCCAAAAACTGTAATGCATAATCAAAAAAATACTTAGTGGTCAACTAGTGCATCCAAAATTCAGAAGCCTAAGTTGTCAGATTCCTAATCAAAGTTACAGAGAGCAAAGACAAGTTAATGCAGACCAAAGTCCAGGCAGGAAAGAGTTAGTTCATTAGAATATTTGTCAATTAAGGTACAAGGCTAACCAGTTGCACAGGTTTGTAAGTGGTAGGTGTTCCTTTTCACTATGAGCTATTCTGAAACACAGCTTCTTATTAAAAGCTAAAGTTACCCCACCCTTACTCTTCTGATATTTATTGAAATTAACCTGGTTTCCTTGAGTTAATAGCATAACTCAGCTGGTATGAATCAAGCCTGATCGTGCCAGACTATTCTTAAGGGCATAGGTGAAAAGTGGAGCATGGATAATTTTGTGGTATGGTGTAGTGATTTTGTTCTTGGGATAATTTTTACAATAAAAAGGTAAAAAAATGTAGCAGACTTTATATACTACCATCTGATAAAATCTTGAAGGTTTATCATTAATTTTTAATAGATTCTTTTAAAAAAAATCTTAACCTGAATTCTTATGAGACATTGGAGCTTCTTGTTGAGTGGTTTGCATCCCAGCATGCTGAAGACACTGGCAGATTTAATCTTGAAGTCACTGAATGTAATCTTTCAAATCTTCTGTAGCACAGAGGAACTACCAGAGCACTGGAAAAGAGCTGAAGTGGTTCCAATCTACAAAAGGGGAAAAAATGGATCCAGGAAATTATAGGTTAATAAGCTTTGACATCAGTACCTGGGAAAATCCTGGAAAAGATAATGAAGGGGAGGATTTGTGAGCACCTAGTAATGAACAAGGTGATTACTAAAGGTAAAGGTAAAGGTTCCCCCGCACATGCGTGCTAGTCGTTTCCAACTCTAGGGGCCGGTGCTCATCTCCGTTTCAAAGCCGAAGAGCCAGCGCTTGTCCGAGGACGTCTCCGTGGTCATGTGGCCGGCATGACTAGACACCAAAGGTGCATGGAACGCTGTTACCTTCCCACCGCAGTGGTCCCTATTTTTCTACTTGCATTTTTACGTGCTTTCGAACTGCTAGGTTGGCAGAAGCTGGGACGAGTAACAGGCGCTCACTCTGTTACGCGGCACTCGGGATTTGACCCGCCAAACTGACGACCTTCTGATCGACAAGCTCAGGGTCCTAACCCACTGAGCCACCACGTCCCTTAGGTGATTACTAGGTTTTATTAAAAACAGATGATACCAGACAAACCTTAATTCCTTCTTTGATACAGTGCCTAAATTAGTAGACCAGTGAAATGTTGTGGATATAGTATACCTGGACTTCAGTAAGGTATTTAATAACGTAGATCACAACCTACTTCATGGTAAGAAAGAAAAATATGGGATAGACAGTGGATTTGCAATGCAGTCCTAGACTACATAAACAGAGCACTCTATAGTGCACCTAGAGGTAAGGAGAAATTATTTGACACTGAGAACAATTGAACAGCTTGCCTTCTGGAGTTGTGGGTGCTCCATCACTGGCGGTTTTCCAAAATAGACCAGGCAACCATTCGATCTGGGTGGTATAAGGCAGGGATAGGCAACCTTGGCTTTTTTATGACTCGTGGACTTCAACACCCAGAATTGAAGTCCACGAGTCATAAAAGAGTCAAGGTTGCCTACCCCTGGTATAAGGTCTCCTGCCTTGAGCAGGGAGCTAGAGATAAGAACTTTGAGGTCCCTTCTAGACCTATGATTCTATGTTCTATGGATAGAACAACAGGACTGAATAAAATAGGAATTCTATTTTATTCAGTCCATAGTGATATTTGTATTAACCTTGGATAAAAATCTACATGGTGTTAAATAGCAGGTTCTTTGGTGCAGGAATGAAGATGCGTAACTGAGTACAAGGTAACTCATAGTTTATTTCGTGCAGAAACTGTACTGGGGAAATGGCTGCAACTAGCTGCAATATATAGTCTAGTCCCTAGGTGGCAGCCAATAGGTTTGAATCAACCATTGCCGCCTGGAGATAGCCAATTGCAGCACAGGAGACTTGTAGTCTGGGTTGCTGGAGAGTCATTAGCTGCTCCAGCAACCCACGTGGTATTCCTCAAGAGCCCAGTACATAAGACTTCCAGGTGGTGCTTCAGCGGCATGGACGGTTGAAATCAACCGCCAGCCCTCTGACTCTGTTAAAGCCGCAGAGCAGCCGACAATCAGCTGTTCTGCTGCTGAAAACCCTTCCCCTCCGGCGAAGAGGGGAAGGGGAGACTCCAGGTAGGGGTAGAGTTCCCCTAGAGCCTCAGAGTGTTTACTCTGGGGCTTGAAGGGTGAGAGCCCCCGCGAAGCCTGGAAATGCTCTGGATTGGAGGCTTTCTCTGCTTCAAAGCAGAGCAAGACGCTGAATCCACTCCTGCAGAACTTGACTTGATTTGATTACTATCTTGAAGAATTAACGCAGGCAGAGCGGATGTGGGAGCAGTATAAACAGCAAGTATAAGACTTTAACTCTGGAATCTCAACTTTCTGTTGTTTTAAAAAAGAAAGGGAAGATGGCACCTGAATGATTCTTTGTAACAAAGAATCGAAAGTGCTTTGAAAGTGAAAGTTGCTGTTTGGATATTGAGAACTGTAAAGACTATAAAAAAATTATAAGAACCTAAAAGAACTTTAAGAAGAGAACAGCAAGACTATAAACATTTTGACTTGGTTAATCTTTTTGAATATAGAGAATAAAATTGATTTAAGATGTCATTAAAACTGTCAAAACCTGGGGCCCTCAGATGTGCAGGGACTTCGCCAGCACAGCAATCAAACTTACAAGCTTTAATGCCCCCCCCCCACAAACTTTGACATTAAAAGATCTGCAGGAGGCTTTGAAATCTCAAACTAAAGAAATAAATGATAAGATGGAGAAAATAGAAAACAAGATGGAAAAAATAGATGAAAAAATGAATGATAAACTTGAGTTAATGTCTGAAGGGATTGGAGAAATCAAAGAAACTATGCAGATTAAAAATAAAAATTAAAATTAGGCATCAAGATTACAGATTGAGAGCGTTTGCAGATGACTTGGTTGTTACTTTAAGTCAACCTACTCAATCGGTTTTAGAACTATTGGATGTGATAACACAATATGGACAAGTCTCTGGATTTAAAGTTAATAAGCAAAAAACTAAAATATTAACAAAAAATATGACCATAAAACAAAGAGAAGCGTTAGAAAAATCAACAGGATTTGAAATAGTAAAAAAGGTTAAATACCTGGGGATATATATCACAGCATCAAACGTGAAATTATATAAAAACAATTATGAATTGTTATGGCAAAAAGTACAAAAGGAGATTAACAGTTGGGAAAAATTACAATTGTCTTGGTTGGGGAGAATAGCAGCTGTGAAGATGAATGTTTTACCAAAATTTTTATTTTTGTTTCAAATGATACCAATACTTAAGAAAGATGCAAATTTAAATGAGTGGCAAAAAGGTATTAATAAATTTATCTGGGCAGGGAAAAGACCGAGAGTAAAGCTTAAAATAATGCAAGATGCACTTGAGAGAGGGGGTTTGAAGATGCCCAATTTGAGATTATATTATGATGCAGTTGTGTTATCAACAATTAGTGATTGGTTCAATTTAACAAATGAAAGAATATTGAATATTGAGGAGTATGATTTATTGTATGGATGGCATGTGTATTTATTTTATGACAAAGAAGTGGATAATATTTTTAAGATTCATATTTTAAGGAACGCTTTGTTCTGAGTTTGGAAAAAGTACCAATATATATTAAATAATAAAATACCTATATGGGCAATACCTAGACATGCAATGTTGTTGTTGTTGTTGTTAGCTGCGAAGTCGTGTCCGACCCATCGCGACCCTATGGACAACATTCCTCCAGGCCTTCCTGTCCTCTACCATCTTCTGGAGTCCATTTAAGCTCACGCCTACTGCTTCAGTGACTCCATCCAGCCACCTCATTCTCTGTCGTCCCCTTCTTCTATTGCCCTCAATCTTTCCCAGCATTAGGCTCTTCTCCAGTGAGTCCTTCCTTCTCATTAGGTGGCCAAAGTATTTGAGTTTCCGCTTCAGGATCTGGCCTTCTAAAGAGCAGTCAGGATTGATCTCCTCTAGGACTGACCGGTTTGATCGCTTTGCAGTCCAAGGGACTCGCAGGAGTCTTCTCCAGCACCATAGTTCAAAGGCCTCAATTCTTTGGCGCTCAGCCTTTCTTATGGTCCAACTTTCACTGCCAACTTTCACACTAAAAAGCAGAGACATCACCCTGTCAACAAAAGTGCGTATAGTCAAGGCTATGGTCTTCCCAGTTGCAATGTATGGCAGTGAAAGACATGCAATAGGAAATATAAACGTAGAGCAGAAACAAGATGTAATTACTTATAAAGAACTTCTTAGGATGGAAGGGAATATTTTGAAACTGAAACCTTTAAATGTTTTAAAGGAAGAAAAGATAGTACAGACTTGGTTTCAGTTTATACAATTACAAGCTAGATGGATAGAAGATCAGAAAATTGGTATAATAAAAGGTGATGAAAATTTGATAAAGCAAATTAGAGATCAAAGTCAATCGCATATAAAAAGATTATATAATGCTCTTATAGAAATTGATTCAAAATCAGAGTTAGTTAAAGATTGTATGATAAAATAGGCTCAGAATATTCAAGAGCCCATAATGATGGATACTTGGGGAAAATTTTGGGTTAGAAATGTAAAGTTTACACAAGCACAAAACCTAAGAGAGAATTTTTATAAGATGTTTTATAGATGGCATTTAGATCCTAAAAAGTTAGCATGTATGTATCCAAATCAATCACCTAAGTGTTGGAGATGTGGTAATGAAGAGGCAACTTATTATCATATATGGTGGACATGTAAAAATGTTAAAGCTTTTTGGATAAAAATATGGTGGATTTTTCAGAAAGTTTTAAAGAAAAAAATAAGATTTACCCCGCAGTTATTTTTATTGGGGATTATTCCGAATTGTACTGTTATAGAAACTAAAATAATGTTACATTTAATAACGGCAGCCAGATTGTTGGTGGCGCAATATTGGAAGAAAGAAGATTTACCTACAGTAGAACAATGGATACTTAAAGTAATGGGGGTAGCTGAAATGGCAAAAGTTTCAGCATATTTGAAAGACCAGTCACAAGAAAAATATATTTTGGAATGGAAAAGATGGATTGATTATATTCAAAACAAATATGGGACTAGAAAGTTTCAAATAGCATATGAATAATTTTTAATAATTATAGAAGTGTTATTATAATTATTTTAGTTTTGTTATAAGGGAGTTAAAGGGTGGAAGGTTTGTTAATGTTGTATTAGATATTTAGCATATGTTTGCTTAAGATTGCTATATGTAATACCCCGTATTCTGCTTTGGGAAGTCCGGGGTGGGGAGCGAAGGGGGGAGGGTTGGTGGGGAGGGTTTTTTTTTCTTAAAACTTTGTAAAACTTTTCAATAAAAAAGAGCCCAGTACATAACACCCCTCCCCTCTTAGAACAGACCATAATAACACCAATTAGTCTCAACAATTGTCAAGACTCATTATCCAAACACACTAAAGTAAAAGTGATAATAATAATAAAAAGTAAAAAAGAACAATGTAGGTTACAATGTTATTAAACAATGTCTCAATGAATAGGCTTCAAAATGGCACTTTTAGACATTTACATCATAGCACTAGTTTTTGTAGTGTACTGGCAACAGGAATTACAACAATATATAGCTCTTTATTTTACAACGTAATCTGCAAGATATGAAGGAGGCTTGTGTGCCCTAGAGGAACGTCTCAGAGTTCCCATCACTTTGTGGTCTACCAGCTTACCCCGTTGGCTGGGTAGACTTGTATCCCTTTGTGCTCCTGAGTCAAGGGGATTCGATGCACTCTAGCTGGCCTATCCAGGTTGGCCCACCCCAGAGTCAGACTGTTCAGCAGAGTGGGCACAGCGGTTGCTGAAGTTCGGTTGGCTTGCTCCTTCAGGGGATCCATGTTGCATTCCAGGACTCCCCAGTTCTCCTTCTGGTTCTGCCTCAGTTAAGAAGGAAAAGTCCTGATAGTCTATGTGAGGACTGGCTTGGCCGCATGTTTGAGCACCTTGTGAGGGACCTATGATGCAGTCCTCACTTAGTGGCCATTCTGGAAACCGTTTCCTGAGCTGATCAATGTGTTGCCTGACAACTTGCCCTCCCTCCAACCCCACTTCATAAGATAGGGGCCCAGATGCCTTGGTAATTTGACCGGAAACCCACAGATTCCCATGACCATAGTTCCTGGCCCAAACCCAATCACCCATGTGCAGCCCACTCAGGAGTTTTGGTTGAGAGGCTTCTGCTGCCACTCTATCTGGATGCAACCTGTCCAGTTTAGTGATCAAACACCTCCCCCAATGTAGTTCTGCAGGACATTTGCCTGTAGCAGTGCAGGGTGAAGAATGCTGGCAAAGTAAAAAATCTGCCAATCTGTGATGCCAGTCACCTGTGACAATGTGCTTGAGTGCTTCCTTCATTGTCCTCACCATGCGTTCAGCTTGATCATTAGAAGATGGATGAAAAGGCGCAGATGTTGCATGTCTGATGAGATTAGCTCTAAGGAAGGCCTGAAATTCAGCAGCAGTGAATTGGGCCCCATTGTCTGAAACTAAGACATCTGGCAACCCATGTGTGGCAAAGAGTTTTCTCAGCACCTGGATGGTCCTAGCAGTAGTCATGTTAGGAACTGGAATTACTTCCAGCCATTTGGAGTAGCTATCCACTACTATAAGGAAGAGCTGTCCCTGAAAGGGCCCAGCGTAGTCTATGTGAACCCGGGACCAGGGAGTGTGTGTTTCCTCCCATCTGTGAACTGGAGCCTGTGGCATTTCAGGCCTAGATTGCTGGCATGAATAACAACCATGGATTTGAGCCTCAATGTCCTTATCAAGGCCAGGCCACCAGAGGTAGCTTCTAGCTAAAGCTTTCATTCTGACGATGCCTAGATGGCCTTCATGTAATGATTGTAAAACCCTGTCTCTTAGGGAAGTGGGAATTATGACTCTGTTTCCTCATAAAATGCACCTTTATGGGCAGATAATTCATACCTCCTGACAAAATAGCTCTGAAATTCTGAGCCTGGACTTTTATCCAACCAGCCCATGTATACCCATGACAACACTCTACTAAGTATTTTATCTGTGGCAGTTTCAGCAGCAATGTCCCCTGCATGGAGGGGAAATTCAGGTATGTCCTGTATGGACAATATTCTAGCAGCTGGAGCCGGATCTGGATCCATTAGTGGCAGTGGTAGTCTGCTGAGGCCATCAGCATGGCCCATTTCCTTGCCCGGTTTGTGAATTAATTTAAAGTGTATGCAGATAGGAAAATAGACCATCTCAGCATTCTTGGAGATAGTATGTGGGGGGTTTGTTTGTCTGTTGTGAAAAGTCCAAACAGAGGTTTGTGGTCAGTGTACAGTATACCATGAAATCCCTGCCATATAAATAGACATGGATTTTTTTTTATTCCAGCAACGATGGCCAGGGCCTCTTTGTCAATCTGAGCATACAGTAGTTGCACTCAGCAGAGGACAAGGTCCTTGAGTAAAATGCTATAGGAACCTGTTTCCCACTTTTTTCTATGTGACTTAAAACTGCCCCCACCCCATAGGGAGATGCATCACATGCAAGACATACAGGTTTAGACTCTTTGTAGTGAGTTTCAGTGGACTTTTCTGGCAATAGTGCTTTTAAGTCCTGGAAACTTTTTTCATGCAAGTTAGTCCATTTCCATGGAGCTTTCTTATCTAGAAGCCTGTGGAGGGGCTCTGCTATTGCTGCCTTATGAGGTAGAAATGTGTGATAGACGTTTAGGAGGCCCAACAATGCTTGTAGCTCTCCTTTTGATTTGGGCCTAGGAGCCATTTTAATGGCCTTCACTTTAGAATCAGCGGGGTTAATGCCGTTAGCATCAATTCAGAAACCCAGGAATTGTGTTGAAGAAACCCCAATACTACACTTGTTCTTTTTTAATTTGAGGCCTTTTTCACGAAGCCTCTGCAAGACAGCCCTGAGCCTACTGGCCAACACTTCTGGGGATTCCCCTGCAATAAGAACATCATCAAAATAAGCACAGATGCCCTGAATACCCTTGAGTGTACACTCCATGATTCCCTGAAAAATACCCGGTGCAACACTGACTCCAAACTGTAAGCGTTTAACTTTGAAAGCCCCCCTGTGAGTCACGATCGTTTGAGCCATGGCTGTGGCCTCATCAACCAGCAATTGCTGATAGGCCTGTGCTAAATCAAGTTTAGCAAAAATAGTACCCCCTTGCATGGAGGCTAAAATATGGTTGACCACTGGGACCAGGTAAGCGTGTTGCTTGAGGGCTTTATTTAGAGTGCATTTATAGTCAGCACAAATGCGAATTTCCCCATTGGCTTTAAGTGGAGTGACAATAGGAGTTTCCCACTCCCCACCATCAACAGACTGTAACATGCCCTGTTCTACAAGCTTATCGATTACGGAATCAATTTTATGTTTTAAGGCAAAGGGGACCCTACGAGGCTTAACCCTGAATGGAACTACATTGGGATCTAACTTAAATGAGATTTTTTTATTTATTTTATTTTTATTTATTTTAATCCCATTTATATCCCGCCCTTCTCCTAAGACTCAGGGCGGCTTACAATTTAAGCACAAATCAAATGTGCTTAGCAATAGCCTTCATTCTATGTATATGCCTGCTTATTAGGGCTTTTGCCCTCCCCCCACGGCATTATTACAAAGTCAGCTTATTGCCCCCAACAATCTGGGTCAACCTTGAGCCTGGTGGGATGCGAACCTGCACTAATTGCAGGCAGCTGGTGTTACTTAAGGATAGGTGAGCCTATGTATGTTTCTAGGGTTGAATCAAAAACATCTGCATATTGCTCGCATACTGACACGAGGTCTGCAGTTTGTGTCTGGTTTATGCCAGTAATCTGAATACCTAAGGCATCAAACCAATTGAGTCCAATGAGACTCATTGTCTGGCCCCCTACTACTATTACATCCAGGTGCACCAAAAACCCTTTAAACGTTACCAACAAAGTGGCTTCTCCCTTAACTTTAACGTGAGCATTTTGAAAGTCCATTAGGATTATATCTGAGGGTCTTAGTTTGGCCCAATTGTTACTGCGCCTACACACAAAGTTAAAAGTGTCTTGAGAAATAATTGAAACTGCAGAGCCAGAGTCCAATTCCATCTTACATGGAACTCCTTGTAGCTCTACCATGAGCTTAAGTTTGGATTTGAGGGGGTGTCGAGCCCCGGTGCAGCATACACTTTTACAGCTTCTGAAAAAACCCACACTAACTGGACCCTGGGCCCCAATGGTTTCCACTGCACCCCTTACATCTCGGTAAGAGAACTGCCTTATAACTGCCTTATAAGCCCTACATGGCCTGGGTCCGGGGTATTTGAGGGAACACCTGCTGCCGGCATCAAACGCCCTTCACCCAGTGCGCTCCCACAGGGAGGGTCTGCTCAGGGTTCCGCCAGTAAGAGATTGCCGGCGGGTGACACCCAGGGATAGGGCCTTCTCAGTGGGAGCGCCTGCCCTCTGGAACCAGCTGCCGGTGGAGCTGAGGACTGCCCCCGACGTCTGATCATTCTGCCGGGGCCTGAAGACCTGGCTCTTTGAGCTCTCAGGCCCAGGCTGAGGAGAAAATTATTTTAATTGGGGTTTTTAATAGTACAGGGTTGATTTAATATTTTTTAAATTGTTTTTTAACTTTTGTATGCTTGATTTTTAACTCCCTGTAAACCACCCTGAGTCCTCAGGGAAAGGGCGGTATATAAATGCAATAAAATAAATAAAATAAATAACTGTCCTCTTGCTGCTGGCTGTTCCGGTGTTGCGCGTTGGGTTGCTTTTGGAGTCAGTTGATTTCAGGTTCTTCTTCCTCGGAAGATTCTTCAGTACATTTGGCATCCTCACGGTGGACCGTTTCTTCAAACTTTGTCGATTTGGTGGGCTGCACTGTTTGAACTGCGCCTTTGGCAGCTTCGTCGGCCATCACCTCGTCTTGTGCTTCAGAAAACGTTAACTTTGGCCTAGCAAAGAGTCTCTGCTGAAGCGTTCTGTCCCATAGGCCGCAGACGAGCCAGTCTCATGGTCGCTCTTCTAAATTTGAAAATTTGCAAAGGCGTGCAGCCTGCCTCAGGCCCGCTATGAACTCAGAAGCTGATTCACCCGGTTGCTGCACTCTTTGGTTGAACTTGAACCGCCAAGCCATTTCAGACATCTTGGGCTAGAAATGTCTGGTTAGCTTCTTTTTGAGGTCTGCATAGGAGACTGCTTCGATTGGTGTCGGCGCGAAAAGGTTCTCGGCCAAATCAGTGGTTGCTGGGCTGCACACGCAGAGTAGCATTGTGGCCTTCAGTCCTTCTTCTGCGATCTGATTGGCCCTGAGGTAGTTTTCTACTTGTGATAAATATGATGGCCATTCCTCCGAGTGTTTCACGTCAAATTCTCGCAGTTTTCCAACCTTTGGCATTCTTTTTGCTGGTTTCTGCATTCTTCCAGATCTTGCTTCCAGGCTCAGGGAATGAGTCCACTGAGCACGAGGCTGCTAATGTAGCTTGCTAGCCGACCTTGACAGAGGGGGGTGGGAAATGCGCTGCCTTTCCCTCATAGACTTCAACTCTTAATCAGTGAAGCAGGATCCCATCCTTGTCGCCACTGTTAAATAGCGGGTTCTTTGGCACAGGAATGAAGATGCGTAGCTGAGTACAAGGTAACTCATAATTTATTTCGTGCAGAAACTGTACTGGGGAAATGGCTGCAACTAGCCTCAATATATAGTCTAGCCCCTAGGCGGCAGCCAATAGGTTTGAATCAACCATTGCCGCCTGGAGATAGCCAATTGCAGCACAAGAGACTTGTAGTCTGGGTTGCTGGAGAGTTGTTAGCTGCTCCAGCAACCCATGTGGTATTCCTCAAGAGCCCAGTACATAACACATGGTATTGCAGGTTTTACTTCAGTTACCCCCTTCTTTACCAGTTTTGCACATAAATGCTGTTTTGTTTTGTTTTGTTTTGTTTTAAAAAAATGCAAATACATGAAGAAAAAACCCTCATAGAATCTTGTATGCCTTCACATTATTTTTCAAGTGTTTTTATCTTTATGCAAATGTGGACTTGATAATGATCTAGGAAGCTGAAATCTCTGGCAAACTGACTGCAATTCTAAAATTAAATCTTTGAAATTCTCACAGTTAAACTGGGATTCAGGAAATATTGAGCTCTAAGATGAGACAAACAGCTGAACAATAACAGAACAGAGGAAATATGATCATCACTGTGCCTTAGTCTCCATAGATACATATTTAATTCTGAACCGGCCCTGTAACTGGAGTAGTATTATGAGGATAGTGTTCAGAACTATCTGTCTTTGCAGACATGTGGTTTTTTTAGCAATCTCTATTTGATTCCATGTAGGTTTTTTTTTTCCTTTTCCTGAAAGCTCGGTAATTCCCAATAGCAGAGCCCTGAAGTAGACAACAGGCTACTTCAGAGTATCTGTAGACATTTCCTGTCCCTTCTGACTTCCAATTTCTTTGAGATTTTTTTTAATTTTAAAACATGATGAATTAGAAATGTTTACTGTGTAAACCAAAGGGTCAACCTATAACTTACATTTATTTACAAGAATGTTTCTGGGCCTCATGCATAACACACAGTCTTAAAAAAAACAACAGCAGTTGTAGCCCCATGCTTTGTTTAAAGTGTGCCTTCCTGTCCAGAAAAAAAAGTCAAACCTAAGCTGGGTGATGAAAGGTATACATGGAATAAGAAATAAGAAAATAGTACCCTTTGTGGCAACCATTTTATGAAATCTCCCACATTTTCTCATGCAGGAAAAGAAAATTAAAATATCTGTATGGCTGTCATTTATTCTTTATTGTCCCCCCCAAGCAAAAAATGTAGTCTTTTGACAGTGCTAGTATAAAAAACAAATATGTTACAGGAATAAAAATGTTGGTGGAATGTTAGGAAAAACTTCCTAACGGTAAAAGCAAACAACTAATAAATTACTTAGAAAGAACATTATTTCTAAATTATCTGTTGAATGTATTTAAATAGAAGTAGACCTGCTTCAGGAATGCTTGAATTATGATTTTTGTTCTGATGGTTATGAAAGTTGATAAGAGATATGAAGTTCTACTCTGAATTTTAAATACTTTGATTTCCAGGTGATCTCCAAGGTGCCACAGTCCGTATTGGTTCTTCTAGGTCAGGGTTAGGCAACCTCGGCTCTTTTATGACTCATGGACTTCAACTTCCAGAATTCTTGAGTCAGCCATGCTGACTCAGGAATTCTGGGAGTTGAAGTCCATGAGTCATAAAATTGCCGAGGTTGCCTACCCCTGCTCTAGGTTGCTCATCTTCCTTTCTTGCTCCCCTTTATTTCCATGGTCCACATATTCAGTCCATCTATTATGGGTGTTTTCAGTCTCCCAGCCTCTCATGTGGGGTGGATGGAAGGATTCTTCATTTTAATTAAAGGCATTTTAAATTACTCCAGATATTCAGAAACCTATTTATTTTCAAATTCATGCTAACATGCTGAGCTATGACAGAAGGATGCGACTGGCTTCATAACAGGCCAATTAATGACGGTTCAATAGATTATAACACTATCTTATATATGACTTTGTACAAGTGAATTCCACTGAACCTATTGACCAGACTCGGTAAGTTTAAATAGATTTTCAGCAGTGTCTTATTATCCCACATCACTTTAAGGTTCTTAGCATTGCATTGATTTAAATAATATGTACACATAATCACTCACTGCAATGATAGAAAGAATGTAAAAGAATAATTAGACACCATAACTCTTTAAAGCTGACTTTGCAGATCCACAAAGCTAGAAGTAATTGGATTTGTGTTTGATGGTAAGGAGAGGTAACCTTACTTAAACTATTCTTTTGTATAAGAAGTATACAGCTTTTGTATACAACTATGCTTTCAGAGTATATTAACTTGCCTTATGGCATTCTAATAAGATAATTTTTGCATATTTCCCACCTGGACTATGGAAACTACCTTTAAAAAATGCTGCATTTTCAATTCTGAGAAGCAGAGGCTTGCTAGTGGGAGATCTACTTCCTATAAAACTTGGTTGTAGATTTCTAATTTTATCTGCTAGCCACCAATGCACCTTAACAACTATTGATGTAAATTTATCATCATGTTTACAGACGAAAGAAATTCTGATGATTTCACTTGTGAGAGTATCAGACTCACCATTGTCATCTCCATTAAAAAGGATATGTGAAAAATGTTGCTTTCACATCTTGCTCTAAGAAGCTGAATAAGAATGAAAAGAAATCTTGAAAAGTTACAGCTTATCGACAGAGCTGCTTTCTATGCAGTGGTGGGATTCAGCCGGTTCGCACAACTTCGGCAGAAACAGTAGCTAATTTTTTGTTGGCCAGGCTCAGAATGGACTTCCAAAAATGGCATCCACACAGAGAACCGGTTGTTCACATATTTGAATCCCACCACTGTTTCCATTGCCCCCTTGGGAACAAATCCCAAACTCTTTTGGACATTGCACATTACCACCAGAAATAACCTATTGAATCTTTGTGGAGGGTGATCATACGGTTTGCCAAATAATGACCAGCAGCAAAAGTTATATTTTTCAGAGTGAGAATTGCAGATATTTCAGAGCCTTTTTCTTAGTAACAATAGAAGAAATGTGAATTCTCTTAGAACCATAAGATTCCTTTGTTTACCTAACTTCTTAACTATATGCTTTAAACAAGCAACACTTGTATGTTCACTATAGAGGCAGAGTACCAGCCTGCTTCAGCCTCACATTTGAAGTTATTATTACTTAAATTATGCCTTGATATATACCAGAATGGACAATGGCCGTTTGCTGCTATCTTGTTGCTTGCTGAAGCCAGAAAAATATGGTGGGCTGGTGTTCTTCCCTGCAATGAGAAAGGAATTGTCAGTTACAGCAAATAAATGTGAAACACAGCTCTTAGTTATGGAAAAGACCTGACAAGCAACTTATTATTTGCATGGTTTTAACAATTCTTCATGGTTAATATTTCAATTGTTTTATGTATATTTTGACTGTGCAATTATGATTTGATCTGACAGTCATATAAGACGCTCCTTTCACTTCTGTTATTATACACAGAAAAAAGAAAATTAAAGTCTTGCTGTTTTAAACAGTTAATTCATTCAAGACTCATATTTGAAACTCAAAGTACTTTAGATTATCTTGAGACACTGTTTAGAAAACATTGACTTTTGACAGAGACCCCTATTTACAGTAGAGATTTACAGGGAGAAGCCTTTAAACATTATCCAGAAAGGTGAGATTGATCTGTACATGCAAGGACTAGCTTTTTCAGTGAGATGAACTTATAGAAGTATCCATGACGACACCAAAATTATATGGCTGGCCAAAAGCATCTGTTCATGTGTGAAATGGAAAAGACAGTTGCCATCAATGCAATGCAAGAATTATCATTCTTGCCTAATGAAAACATATTTTTTTAAAAAAAGTTTTTTTATCTACAATACTTCAAATTACTTAAACTTCAACTTGCCAAAAAAAAAAGATGGAGGAGAAAAAGGAAGTTATGAGATCATTTACAATTTTCCTTCCCAAATATCATGCAAACTTCAACTTATTTTGTGGTTTGGGAAAGCGTTCAGATAAAAGCTTTATTCCAGTATTTTAATCCTGAAGAATATTGTTTAATTTCTATAGAAGCTCAAATATCAGATAAAATATTTAAGTGAGACCACTTTGATAGAAATCAATAGAATCAAGCAGACCATTTGGCAAGAATTAAGAGAAGTTATTGAGAATACAGCAACAAAGCTCACATGCATGAAAGTGGTCCCATGTTATTTGTATACATACAGGCCAATTTTGGGACCAGAATTATTTTGGTATAAGCAGTGCTTTTTTTTGTAAAAGAAAAAGGTGCCGGAACTCACACATGTCATACAACCCGCCTTGCCTACCCTACAAGGTTCCATCCAAAAAAGGTGCCGGAACTCCGTTCTGAGCGTTTTATGACAAAAAAAGCCCTGGGTATAACTGTTCCTATTAATGCATGCATATACTGTAGTATGAATAGATTATTATAAGTAGTGGTAACATATATTCCTCATATTAAATTAAAGTTACAAAAGCCCAGATTAAAAGAACCAGAATATTACTTGGTTTGACAGTAGCTCTATAACAGCAGTGAAAAGGACTTTTTCACTCAGAGATCATTAAACCAGATGTTAAAGTTAATTCTTAATGCAGATAAGTTACTTTGCATCATATATGATGAAACAAATAATCACAATTATCTAGCAATTACATGTATAGCTATTAAAAGCCCATAAGTTATTAAGCATATTAATGTTCTTTGCTATCTGCTAACATTCTTTCTCAGCAGAATATCATGTATGTCAGACATGTCAAACACAAGGCCCGGGGGCCAGATCCGGCCCGCGAAGTGGTTTCATGCGGCCTGCGAAGCCATCCTGGAAACAGTGAGGGAACGGCCCCCACTGCCTTGGCCCTGGCCCATAGATCCTCCTTTGGCCAGAGACCCTCAGATCTGTCCCACTCCTGCCCAGGCCCCCATAGGCACCCTTGATGCGAATGATGTACAGCTGGCCACGCCCACCCATTAGGCCATACGCACTCTAGCCACGCCCACCCAGTGGGCCACGCCCACCCAGGCCATACCCACCCGGCCCCCTGAGGGCAACCGCAATGCTGATGTGGCCCTCAATGAAATTGAGTTTGACACCCCTGATGTATGTGGTTCAATCAACTGAAAATTGAGAAACAATTGGTTCCTAACCAATCTTAAACACTTGCTTAGGTCAGAAAAGCAAGGACAAGCGCTGGCTCTTCGGCTTTGAAACGGAGATGAGCACCGGCCCCTAGAGTTGGAAACGACTAGCACGCATGTGCAGGGGAACCTTTACCTTTACCTTTTTACATGGCACATAAATTTTATTTTGAAAAACTAGATTTGAAAATAGAATGCACATTTTTAAAATAAATCAATCTGAGGTTGCTGCTTGGCATCTGCCATGCGACATGACCATCTCCAGATGCTTAATGATAGGGCCAATTCTAGCAATACTTTGCAAAGTGTTCTTGTTACTACCAGACGATATATGCAAGTTTCCATCAGGATATATTCCTCTAGTCTAAATGACAGTTTCTGGGGATCAAAATCAGCAGAAGAAAATTGCCCATGTGCCTTGATTGGTCATGTTGGAAACAGGATGCTGAGCCGAAAAAGCCTTTAATTGGATTCTCCAGATGTTTAATCATTAGAAAGGAGAGCATCTCTCAAGAAGCTGAGCATGTGGCTAACTTGTGGGATATATATAAGGTAAAGGTAAAGGTTCCCCCGCACATGTGTGCTAGTCGTTTTCGACTCTAGGGGCCGAAGAGCCAGCGCTTGTCCGAGGACATCTCCATGGTCAGGTGGCCGGCATGACTAGACTCCAAAGCGCACGGAACGCTGTTACCTTCCCACCGTAGTGGTCCCTATTTTTCTACTTGCATTTTTACATGCTTTCGAACTGCTAGGTTGGCAGAAGCTGGGACGAGTAACAGGCGCTCACTCTGTTATGCAGTACTCGGGATTCGACCCGCCAAACTGCCGACCTTCTGATCGACATGCTCAGCATCCTAACCCACTGAGCCACCGCATCCTTGGGATATATATACAGTACATCTATCTGACTTCCTGTTTCTGAAAAGGAACATTAATTGGAAGAACAAGCTTATGATATCAATAATAAAATGGAAAAGTGAAGTTGCCAAAAAGTAGCTTAAATTAAAAGGAATTATTGTTTTGCTATCGCCCTTATTAATGTTTCATATTAGACTTTGAGAATCTCTAGTTATTCCTGCTCCATTTTATTTCTTGTATGTAGTGCTTAACTAATAAACAGTTACATTTTAAAGATCGTAGTTAACATTTTCTATTGTCATAATTGAATAAGGTCTTGAGGACTTGAGGAGCAATATTACTCTGAGGATAATAATTGAATACACACAGTCATACAGCACGGATGATTATAAGGAACCAGGGGAGGAAAGTTAAATTAGGTAATATTTTTCTAAAGATTTGTAGCCTTTCTAAGACCCAACTGAGTAGCACAGTATTAAAATATTTTCATTGAAAAGTTCTGTGCCTTTTTTTTCTGGTGAGATGACTGCACCCTGAAATTATTTACTATAATTCTATCTACATCAGGGACCATGGCTGATTGGGAGTTGAAATCTGTAAGTTTTAAAGTTGTCAAGGTTGGACACCCTGATCTACAGTTTTGTTCCCATGGTCAGATTAACACAATTTCATTATATGCAGCTGCACCAAGTACCAGAAAAGTGGTGTAACTCTCCACTCCTCAAACATTCTTCCCTCCCTGTATTCTGCCCTTGCAAGCATCTCCTGCTGTGATGGCCAGATGTCTGGAAATTATGTCAAATAATCTTAATTTTTTTAAAGTTTTCTCCCTGGTGGACTCATCTGTCTAATTTGTTTGTCTGCTGTGCAGGAGACCCTTAACCCTTTGCTGCCATCAGATGTTCATCTGGATTTTTGGGAGCCCAAATAATGTGGCCTCCAAGCTTCCCTGTGGTGAAGCAAAACAGTCTAGGTGGGATGGAAATCTGTGAGGTATAATAATAAATGATATATGAGGTGACCATCCAACCTTAATTTCCCTTCCTCTTTTTTACTATAAAAACAGTCAATGTAGCCATGCTCTGTTGGTAAACAAGCCAAAAGTCTCACCTAGGTGAGTGAGAGACATTGAAGAGATAGAGAGGACACAGGTAAAGCTGCAATGTAGGAGAGAAACAGAAAGTTTATGTGTCAGACAAAAATGTGCTGCTTATTTAACAGTGCAAAGAAGACTTAGAGCAGGGGTCTTCAAAAACTCGGCCTTTTTATGACTCATGGACTTCAACTCCCAGAATTCCTCAGCCAGCATGCCTGGCTGAGGAATTCTCAGAGTTGAAGTCCATGAGTCATAAAAGGGCCAAGTTTGAAGACCCTTGACCTACAGCGTTTTGCTCAAGAACAGTTTTTTGAAGAAATTGCATTGGCCAGTTAGCTTATCAAACTTCTAGCACTCTTGACAGAGATCTAGTGCAGTAACATTCATCGGAAACAAGCAACAAAGTATTCAGTGACATTTCAAATGAAAAAGAAAAGTGTCTTCATGTTACATAGAGAACTTTTCAAAATACTGTGTCTCCAAAGGAACAAGAGAGAGGGGGGAAAATTACATTACATAAAAGGGCCAAGTTTGAAGACCCCTGGGCTAAGGATTAATTCATTTAGCCCCAGGGCATCCATGATTCCAATAATGTTGTCATTCCAATAAAAATGGAATACAGATAGTCCTTGACTTACTGAGCCCAAAAGTTTATCGTTAAACAAAGCAGTTGTTAAGTGAGTTTTACTCCAGTTTACAACTTTCTTTCCACAGTTGCTAAGTGAATCATTGCAGCTGTTAAGGATATGATTGTTAAGTAAATCTGGTTTCCCCATTGGCTTTGCTTGTCAGAAGGTCGCAAAAGGTGATCACTTGACCCCATAACACTGCAACCATCATAAATATGAGTTGCCAAACATCCAAATTTTGATCCTGTGATCATGGGGATTAGCAGCCAAGAAGGAGCCGCTGTTCTTCCAAAGAACAGTTTGTCTTAGAAGCACAAACTGAATTGTCCTCTGGGCAAGAACATCACCTTTGTTTTCTTTCCAAAATTAACTGTGTTGCCTTAAGATGGTACAATAAGTACTGCTGAATGTTGCAGAATTTACCATGCTGAGAAATTTCATCTAACCCAGGGGCAACTAACTTCTTCTGTAAATGGCCAGATTCTGTGCACTGGGGATGCAGCTGTTTGGTTGGCAGGTTAAGGAACGTGGCAGCATTTTATGGTACCAGCTCACCAGCAAGGAGGTTGTTGATAGGCCACTGCTATGTTACAAGACACCCAGGCCTTGATCCCATCCCTTGCTTAGTTGAGCCTCGAGCCTGATGTTCTTCTGCCCAAAGATCCACCCGTTTCAGGCTATGCAAAAACAGACTTTGAGTCAGATTTGACCCATGGGCCAGAGTTTGCTAACCCCTGACTTCTCTTATGGAAGCATGGATTGTGGTGCAAAGGTTGATAAAAAAATATTCAGTAAAATATTTTTCATACGATAAAACAAAAGCCAACATTTTATGGGAAAATGCTCTATCACAGAGGTCCCAAAACTTTTGGGCACCAGGGACCGGTTATGTGGAGAGAGGTTTTTCCGCGGACTGGAGGAGGCGTAGTTTTGTGTGTTGCCTGCATCCCGTGGGTGGGGCTTTGCTTGTTTGTGCAGCCCAGTTGCTGACATACCATGGACCAGTACCAGTGCACGGACCGGGGGTTGGGGACCCCTGTTCTAGCACCATAAGAATCCAAAAGAATTTGTAAGTTTTATTTTTTCCTTTTGTCTCTAACAAAGGAGATATACAGCATTTCCCTATGTATTGATAACTGTTATGAATGGTTTCTCAGATAGGCAGGAAAGGCCCCTCTGAAAGCGCTCTTCTTCTAGAGTTTCAACTATCTGATACTTTCTTCCTTATGGCTTCTAAGCTTTGAAATTCATTTGCCTATACCAGTGGTGACGAACGTTTTAGAGACCGAGCGCCCAAACTGCAACTCGAAACCCACTTATTTATCGCTGGGTGCCAGGTGGGTGTGGCCCACTGGGTGGGTGTGGCTGTGCTGGTCATGGAAGAGTGGGTGGGTGTGGCCAAGGTGGGTGTGGTCACCTCAATGTTGCTCGTGGGGAGGGACACCTGTGGGGACTGGGCAGGGTTGGGGGAGCTCCAGCAGGTCTCTGGCAGGTGGGATGGTAGGCAGGAGACTCATCCTGTGGGGTGAGGCGAGGCAGGGTGGGGGTGCCATTGCCATAGGGCAAGACAAGGGCTGGGGCATCTGCTGCCTGACACCATCGGCTCCCGCACACAGAGGCCAGCGAGCGCATGGGGGCCAACAGTGTCTGTCAGTAGCCACAGCCTGCTGGCCCTTCAACAGGCACACTCTGGGGCTCCAAAGCCCATCACCAGCAGTTCAAAGAAGCTGCCTCTGAGCTGGATGGTCAGCCAACAGCTGAGGAGGCGATGCAGTGGGTCATGCCTGGGAAAAGGAGAGCATGCGAGGCCAGGAGGGACGGGATTGGGGGGAGAGAAACCAGCCATGTCAGGATGCATTCAGCCACGTGGGACCTCGGCAAATTAGCAGGCGGATGGTTGAAGAGGGACAGTTGCCACCTCCGGGGCATGATGCAGGTGCCCACAAAGAGGGCTCTGAGTGCCACCTCTGGCACCCATGCCATAGGTTCGCCGCCACTGGCCTATAAGGTTTAATTTACTCTCCCAATATTTAGGAAGTTGGTAAAAACACATCTCTCCTATCAAGCTTTTACCTGTGCATTTAGTTTAATTTTTTATTTTATTTTGATTTTACATGGTGCTTATGCTTGTATTCTGTATCTTTGTGGTTGTAAGCCAGGGGTGTCAAACTGCTGGCCCACGGGCCGGAAGTGTCACGTAGAAGCCACGCCCATCCCAGTTTCAGCAAGGGGAAAAAAGTCACGATATGTTGCGACACGTCACATGATGTGGTGACTTGTAAGCCAACCTAATTATTAAAGATATAGAAAGACAAAATATAAAACTTATAAACAAACTAAAAATATATTTTTGAGAAGGCATATGTTTTGGAATTTATAAAATGATAGTCTGGAGGCTATGAAATACTTACAAAACATCTATTATATAAGCTTGAGCAGCTGCCTAAACTATCAGCAATTAGTGGGTGGAGGAGCACAGTAGCTAAGTCCTTGATAACAAAATCAAAAATAGTGGTGGTACATTCAGGGCAAGTGCATCTGAGATTCCTTTCATCTCAGCATATCTGGCTTAGTTCAGTGCAACACTTGTTTCGCAGCACTCTTTTCAAACTGGGAAAATGTCCTATCTGTACACAAATCACTAGTCTACAAAGTCAGATTCTATATCTAGGGTCTGTAATCTGTGCTCTTCAGGCAGAAATTAGGTGTTCAGCTCAGCCCTTCTACTCTGCTGATCCTCCATGCTATCAGCCCTCTCTACTGCAAAGATCCTGCAGGAGAAGGGCAATGTGGACAACCGTGGGATCTGTCAGGGTGAGAGCTGTGAACCATAAACCCAAAGCTTTAGCTGTGTCCCTGCATAACAGATACAGTGCCCTTGCTGACCTTAACAGGGACATTGTGTGGACAATGTTAGTTTATTGCTGTTTTCGACATTTAATCCAACATATACCTTTCAACATATGGTTGCTGAAAATTCTCTTTTGCATGTTCTGCATAGTACAACACAATACACTGCAGGAATAATTGGTTTTGATGCATACAGTACTCTCTCAAAGTATGTACATATTTCAGTGTTCTGTTAGCAAAAGAGGTCAATTTAAGGATTTCTGTGATTTTGTTGATCACTGCATTCACTTTCCACGTTGTTTAACAAGCTGCTATCTCAGCTTCCTGCTATTGACCAGTTGTTAAAAGGACAGGATGTTTTCAAAGTTCAGGTGAGGACAAATGCCCCAGGATGCTATGGGACTGTTTTAGAGATGAAACAAATGAAAGTACTGTGTCGGACCTTTTTTCTTCTTTGCCATGGGATCAAACCACTTAAAAATTGTATTGAAAGGTTGGAAGCTAAGTCACTCAGCATCCTTGCAAAACATGAACTCATGACTGGTATCTCTAAGAAATTTAAAAGAAGAATTAGGAGCAGTTTGGGACCATTTCCAATGGATTCCAAACTCAACAAGCAAACACCAAAATATAATTGTACATATAGCCGCTATGAAAAATATCAGAAACTACTTCTTTATACTTTTATATCTTTATATAAAATTTGTACAGGTGTACAAATTAGCCCTGACAAGTGCTGTGCTTTTTGAAGAACTTTAAGATGCAGTAGATGAGATCTAAAAGAAATGAATTTTGATGCAGTGAATGAGAAATATGGGGAGAGTTGTGGAGAGTTGTTAATTCTCCAGAACTGGTAAATTGCCAGACTACTTGAAAAACAGTTATGGTGGCTCTGTAATTCCCAGAATACTTCACCACTGATTTTGCTTCAAATTGCTGCTTGTGTTGCAGCTAAACTAAATATTTAAATTCAGCATCAGAAAGATTTGAAAGCATGGTACGCCTGCCTTGACATAAAGCATTGGCTCTAGATAGGCCAGGCAGGCATTAAATAATGCAAAAAGGTAAAGTATCCAAAATGTATAAATTAATATTGTTCACAACACCATTTAAATTACGAAGCCATTCTTCATATTTGTATATAACTATTTGATCTCAAAGGGACGCGGTGGCTCAGTGGGTTAGGACGTTGAGCTTGTCAATCAGATGGTCGGCAGTTTGGCAAGTCGAATCCTGAGTGCTGCATAACAGAGTGAGCGCCTGTTACTCGTCCCAGCTTCTGCCAATCTAGTAGTTCGAAAGCACGTAAAAATGCAAGTAGAAAAACAGGGACCACTACGGTGGGAAGGTAACAGCATTCCGTGTGCCTTTGGCATCTAGTCATGCCAGCCACATGACCACAGAGACATCCTCGGACAAGCGCTGGCTCTTCGGCTTTGAAACGGAGATGAGCACCGCCCCCTAGAGTTGGAAACAAGTAGCACGCATGTGCGGGGGAACCTTTACCTTTACTTTATTTGATCTCACTTTTGATCATCCTTGGACAAAACAGTGATCAAGAGTTCCAAAGGTGTTATTTCCAAAAGGCAGCTGGACTTTCATAGTTTTTTTTTTCTTTGAAAGCATTTTGCTTCTCATCCAAGGAAAATATTTTCAAAGGAAAAAAAAACCCAAGAAAGTCCAGTTGTCTTTTGGAAACAGCACCTTTGAGACAACCATGACCTGGATGATTGAGAATCATAGACAATGATCAAAAGTTAGCTTTCTCTATTATTTATTTATTAATGGGACTTATATCCCGCCCTATCTCTCGAAGGACTCAGGGCGGCTAACAACAATAAAATTAAAGGTCTCTGTACAATAAATTAAAATTAAAAATTAAAATAAATTAAAGATTAGAGTTAAAATTGTAAACATAATTAAAATCCCTGTCAGTCCAGCTCAGCCAGGTGGAAAAGGAGTGTTTTGAGGCCGCGGCGAAAGGACTTGAGATCTTGGGCCATCCAAAGCTCATGGGGGAGCTGGTTCCACAGGGCTGGCGCTCCCACAGAGAAGGCCCTCCCCCTGGGGGTCGCCAGCCGACATTGTCTAGCCGACGGTACCCTGAGGAGGCCTTCTCTGTGTGAGCGCACTGGGCGATGGGAAGTCGTTCCCGGCAGCAGATGGTCCTGCAAGTATCCCGGGCCTAAGCCATGTAGGGCTTTAAAGGTAAGTACCAGCACCTTAAATTATAACTGCTTTTCATTAGTTTGCAGGGTTAGTGTTTATTTAAATGCATATTAAGCATTCGTTTTTATGTTACATTCATGTCTCATTCTCTTCTTATATAGTTAATTAAATATCTATAAATTATAATATGATGGGGTGTATTTCAGTGAAAAGCACTCATCTTCAAACGACTGTTCATGGAGGCTTGGTTAAAAAAACAAAACAAAAAAACAAAACAAAATAGGAACCACAAAAATATGATTGAAGTTCTGCCTGGTGTTTTTTTTTTTTTTGGTAATTTATGGTGTGTGCTTAGTTCAAAGCAGTGGATAATTTTCCTTAGCAGTTTCGTATAGAAGTTGAATAGCATGGAGGAAGAGCATTGAACTCTGTGGCCTTCTAAAGAGTAGAAACCAAAGGCTGGATTTCCCATTTTCCTGGAGCCTGAATTAATATTATTCCCTGTAATACAGCACCCGCAACCTCTAGTCTTCATTGGATATGAAGGAGAATGCCATAGTAAGTGGTATCAAAAGCTTCTGGAAATTCTACAGGACCAGAAGAGTTGAGCTCCCACAACACAGATACCAACAAAGTGACTGCTGCCATTTCTGATCTGTCCAGTATGAATCCTGACCTCATCCGGGATCCTTTGCTGCTGATATCCCACTCCTTTTCCCATAATCTTCTCTAAAAAGAATAATTGGAGACTGATTACAAATGTCCTACCATAATGTTGCTTCTTCATCTTCCAGAGCTCCTTAGTAATCCAAGAAAATCCTGGGACCACTCAGAAAAGAAGCCACTGAAGAGCAGTGCCAAGCAGCCATTCACTCACACAAGCATGCATTCAAACATTCAATTGATTATCCAATTTTCATATAATTAACTTTTTAGAGTCTGGCTGTGCTTTGCTTATTCATTTGACCATGTAACAATTAATTAGCATTAATTACAATAGATTGCACCTTCACACTTTACAAACACATTCAATTAAGAAAATAACACAGGCTTTTGTGGCAATCCCATTTTGATACAGAAAAAGAAAAGCATCTGCAAACTAAGAAAGAGGATCTAAGGGGAGGGCACATCTGTTAAAAAAGATACTTGGAGTAATGGAGTGTTGCAATATTTTCTCAACTCTGTTACAAGCAGATTTTTTTGGAATTAAATACGTTTCATTATAAAATCTTAAAAATTATAATACATTTAAAAACTAAAACTAATACTTTTAAAATAGTTACATATAAAACATATAACATAAACAAAGATTCCTATATACGATCAGTATAGTGTATGTGTTTGTATACACACATACATGCACACTATACTATGCTATAATTTGTATATTATTGAAAGATTTACAGCAAACTAATGCAAACTAAAATAGAACAGAAACAATAAAAAAGAGAAAAATAATAGAACAAGTTGAAAGTGCGATAAGAAAAATATTAGAAGAAAGTATAAAAAGAGAAAGAAATAAAGATATAAAAGTATAAAGAAGTAGTTTCTGATATTTTTCATAGTGGCTATATGTACAATTATATTTTAGCCTTTCTAAAGTTATATAATGACTCTCTTCTTTTTATAATCTATCCTGTCTAATCATCAAAACCATAATTTACAAGTTCATTTTTATTTTTATTTTTTGCAAAAAGTCCATAAGGGAATTCCAGTCACCAATAAATGTAGATATTCTTTCTCTAATCAAAGAAGTCAGTTTGTCCATTCTTCCACAAGTGTAATGTGAGATCTTTCCATCTTTGTGCATATAGAAATCTTGCAGCGGTAATCATACTGTATATTGAAATAAACTTCCATGGCCTTTTTCCAAGGACTGCTTATCCAACAGTCCTTAAAGTACTGCCTTCAACTATATATTAATCTTTAAAATCCTCTCTATAAATGTATGTATATGAATCCATTTTTAAGCTTTTTTACATGTCCACTAAGCATGATAAAATAGTGTGCATATTTCTAATTTATTTGAAATACATTTATATATTCTAGACAGTTTCTCTATTCATTTGTTATGTAACTCATACTTCAATTCTGCAATTCTGTGCAAGGTCACTGATAAATGATTCAGCGGACTTAGGTCAAATTAGATTTTCATTTTCTTTCCTTTCTTTAAATAAATGCAAATCTTATCAGCCAGTGGAAAATAGGTCTGTGCAAATCCTGGGGGGCGGGTAAGCTTTCTAAAATATGCAGCAATATCTACAAAGGACATCTTGAATTGTTAAAGCAGCCATGTCATTTTCCAGGCCAGCTCAGCTTCTCTGGAAGCTGCTACCAGCTGTCACTACATGAATATTCATGCACAGCCACTTCTCTGCATTTTTTCTGTGAAGAAGCTGTTGTGTGCATAGGCATGTAGTAACTGAAAAGGATAATTCCAAAAATCTCTAGTGTAGTGAATAATTATATGTATTCCTTTCAAGGATATGTGTCAGGTTTGGCCAAATTCTGATGCAGCACAGAGTAGAGAAGACCCAGGTTTTTATTTCTCTCGAGAAGTTCAGGAGCTGTTCTGTTCTAATCCTGGACCTCCATAGAGTCATTGTCCCAGTCTAGAACTTCCACACATGGCTGTAAAACTCCAGGTAACCCCTACAGGGCAAATACATAGATAATGACTTACTATACTACTAAAATTCTAGTGTCTGTAACCTTTAACAGTGCATCATAGGACAAAACTTTGTCAACCAAAGCTGGACTAACTTACAGAATGCTTCCAAGATTCAAGATCCATGACTCCTGTGGAACTGAAATTTGGCAAATTTTATAAAACATTTTATGATATAAAAATTATCACAAGGCATTTTATGACATAATACAACATGTCATTAAACATGCCCTGTGCTCAACTCCTGATGTTTGATTGTGCTACACAATTCAACAATTCAGCTCAGTAGAAAATATTCAGTGCATGTAACTCTGTAAAATTAGATTCACAAAAGAAATGTGATTTGAAAGCAGAAGATTCATTGGAAAGAAATATTAACTGTACAAACTTAGAACTAACTGAGTTGATTGCATAAGCCTCTCTGAAGTTCAAACCTGCATTCTTTTACAATAGCAGAAACCTCAGTGAGTGGAGAAGTGATAAACTGGCTTTGAGGACTGAAGGACATTGGGGAATGGATTTATCATGCTTAGCTGAAAAACAATTTCATCTGGACTTTATTTGGGAAGATAGACTGACTTTGGAGATTGAATTTATTATATTTAATCAGACAACAATTGATAAGAGATAGCATTAAGATACAAATGTATATTCTTGACTGAGGACGAATTACTGTTAATTCTTGGGATAATTTGGGATAGATAAGATACTGTGGTAAATTTTCTATGAGTTGATTACAATAACAGTTTGTTAATAGAGGGTTTTGAAACTTTAATCTTGCTCTTTTTATTATTATTGTTCTTGTTAATTATTTTGTCATCAGTATAATAAAAAGGTGAAAGGTTAATAATTTGCAAATAGATTTAGTTGTTTAAAAAAAAATTGGGCCTGTTCACAAGGGTAAGAAACAGTAATGTATTAACCATTATTCAACTAGGAGGGATAATATGTTTATATATATTAGGGTTTTGGATTTTTTATGCACTTTTTTCAAAGTCTTGTTTGTTTTCTTTTTTTTCTTTTTTTTTGAGTTTTGATTTTTTAAATAAAAATAAAAATAGAGGGGGAAAAGTCAATCTAAGCCATTTATGTTTACTGGTTAAATTCCAGCCATCCATTATCTCTCAACCCTTTCTGTCTCATGATATGGTTATTCTGAAGGCAAAATGGAGACCGTAAGGTTGTGTATTTCATCTGGAAGAAAGGCAGGCTATAATTCTAACAAACAATAACCAAAGCAAGATTGATCCTTTAAAGAACTTCCAGTTGGAATGGCACAGTAGTCAGACAAGCATCAACATACTCTGGCATTCCCTGCAGTTTTATTATCCTGACAATTGTTTAAATGTTACTGTTGGAAAAAGAAACAGGTGATTAACTCCAGTTTTATTATCAAAGAGGGCCTGTTTGTTGATTGCTTGGATGGCACCCAAGAAAGTCCTGCTTCTACTTTACCCTAAAGGCAACAGCTGCACAGACTTAGAAAGATGTTGTGTCTGCCTTACATGGATCAGAGAGAGAGATAAAAGATATTAATCTACTGTTATCTCCATAACTACCAGATTGGATATGGTGAAAAACAGACTATTCTCACCTGGAAGATCATGACAAGTCTGTTGATCCATCTAAAACTGATTTAATGAAGTCTAATAGGAGCCTTTAGGAAAAAGGCAAGTACAGTACCTAAATCTCTGTCTTGTCATCCAATGTTCACATGGTGGGAATTTAAGAACAAGATGGAAATGGTCAATCTGTTCCCCTTACAGAAGCACGAATATATGGAATATTAACATTTTTAGAAGATTTTAACAGAATTTCAGTCTCTCTTTTGCCATCACTTTTTCATACTACTGGTAGGCTTAATTATTGTGAAGTTTCTCCAATTTTATATGATGGATGAAAGGAAGCCAAATCTACTGAATAAAGAATAAATCCTGCATTATGTGTTTTAGGGTGGGGGAAGAGACAATAATATAGAAAGATGTTTGGTTTTATGAAAACCTGCCTTATGTGATGAATTTTAAATATATTATTAGGTATTGAAGAAAATGTGGAAAAAATATTCAGCCCAAAATGTTCAGATACAGAAGAGTTAAAGAAAAGCTTAAATCTCATCTGTACGTCAATCAAAACTAACTTATTAGTCAAGGTAGTGAACAACCAAACCTAGGAAAATTAATTAATAAAGGAATTGAAAGGTTTTTCTCTCATAGGAGCTTTAGATAAAAGACTGAGACGGTTCAAATTTGTCTTGTTTTTGATTTTATAGTTCACAAAAAGAGCTGAATTACCTCTTCTTGTGTTGGTGCCAAAATAGGTAAACTGAAGCTCCACTCCCAAAAATCTGGAACTGGAGATTCAGGAACAGTGTGTCAGTCCAGGGAACAATGGAACTACAGTATGGATTTTACATTTGGAAGAGGATGTAAATTGTATTTCTTTGTTATACTGTCTGAAATGGTTTGGGGTCTCCTGCTGGTCTACAACAGGGGTCCCCAACCCTGGTCCATGAACCAGCACCCATACGTGGCATGCTGACTGAGGAATTCTGGGATCTGAAGTCCACAAGTCTTAAAGTTGTCAAGGTTGCAGACCCCTGGCCTATAGGGAAACAATCAGCTCTTCACAGTCTTCCAGAAGGCCAAATGGAATACAACATGACATGACATGACATGACATGACATGACATGACATGACAAGACATGACAGACAGAGATAGTCTTATGCAATGGAATAAAAAAATGTGAAATTCACATTTAGCAGAGATCAATGTTTTCTATCAATCTAAAGTTGGATGAGATCCATAGATAATTCTTAAATAATCCTTTTTCTTCTCTAACAATTTAAATTTAACTGTTGTTTCTTTTAGTTGAAGGATATGCTATAATATGATTTCAAATAAAGATTTTGGTGGTGTTCCATTAATTTGAAGCATCATTTCCTGTTCCACTTGATTATCTTTCAGCAAAGATAAATTCAAAGATTCCTTAAAGTATGTAAATTATCATCAGATAAATCAGTAAGCTTCAGAAGCATGGCCTGAATTTAAAATAGCATTTATACTGTATGCTTTAACTTTATTTATTAAAAAATGAGAAACCATCTAGCCAGAAATCACTCCTATATGTGGAGAAAGAAATGTATGAATATATTTCAATGGATTTTTACTTATTTTTGTTTTACCCAAAATGTTATGTTGTGGATGAATGTGATTTATTCAGCTTCTAAATACATGTGATTAGCAATAGTGCACTTTGATCTTTGTTCACCCTACATCTCACCTATCAAAAATGGTCTCATCTTTTCTTTTTAATTTAGTTTTAGAACTCTTTTCTTGAATTGTCAGATTTTTTAAAAAATAGCAATGGAATAGTAGAAAGCACTTTGTCCAAATTTATTCTTTGGTGGTAATATTTCACGTTTTATAAATAGTTTCAAATTGTTTTATTTATAGTCTTACCTTATTAATACATGAATTTAAAATCCTGCCTGGTTAAATTATAACGTGGAATAAATAAAATTGGATGCCAATAGGTCACAGTAACTATTAAAATACATAAGATTAAGACATTATGGCATATTCCAAAGTCTTTTTCTTGCATTTAAAATTCCAGAAATTCATCTCAATTATCATTGTTTCAAAGACATTAAATATCTAATCAGTATCATTAGGCTGAATACAGGTAGTCCTCGACACATGACACAATTGAGCCCAAAATTTCTGTTGTTAAGTGAGACATTTGTGATATTTGTTATGTGATCTTTCTTGCAACATTTGTTAAGTGAATCACTGCAGTTGATAAATTACTAATCCAGTTGTTAAGTGAATCTGGCTTCCCCATTGACTTTGCTTGTCAAAAGGTTGCAAAAAGTGATCACATGACCTTGGGACACTGAAATGGTCATAAATATGAACCAGTTGCCAAGCATCTGAATTTTGATCACATGATCATGGGGATGCTGCAAAGGTTGTATCTCTGAAAAATGGTCATAAGTCACTTTTTCAGTACCATTGTAACTTTGAACGGTCTTTAGTGAACTGTGAGTCGAGGACTACCTATATAACGTATATAATATGTTTGATTTTTCTTTGGAGAAGTCTTCTGATATTGACGTCATCAGTTTACTTATGTGAATTTACCTGATACCCAATGAAATTCTGTAATACTTCCATTGTGTAAATTATGGTTACCTGTTAGGAAAGGTAGGTTTAAATGCTCACATTTTCATGTTCATCATTGGCCATTTATCCTAGTGCTGATATCCTAAAGAGCCATATAACTAGAACAAAATAAGAGCAAATAGCCCAAATCTGCAAGGACAGAATCAGGAAGTCAAAGGTTCAGAATGAACCAAGACATGCAATAAATACCAAAAACAACAGTAACAAAAAAGATTATTTCAATGTTTAAGGAGTAAGTTTAGAAAATGGATGTTGCACTAATGGGAGAAGATGGAAAGAAAAGGACATACAGTAGGGAGAAAACAGAACTACTTAATACCTTCTTTGCATCTGTGTTTATGCAAAAGGAAAAGAATATTTTTCTCAGCACTGAACTAAATCTTGTTGGACAAGGCCCAATGCCCAAATCTGTCAAGATCCTTCTGATTCTTAAGTCTGTCTTCCAAATCCCTCAAGCTTGGTGTCATCTACAAATTTGATGAACACCCCGTTCAATCCCATCGTCTAAAACATTTATGAAGAAGTTGAAGAGCACTGGACCCAAGACTCAACCTTGTGGTACTCCACTGCATGCTTCCTTCCATGTAGATGTAGATCCATTGAGGATCATATGCTGCATGTAGTTGGTCAGCCACCTGCAAATTCATCTGGTGGTGATAATGTCTACTCCACATTGTTCTATCTTACCAAGAAGTAGGCTGGGATTTACTTTATCAAATGTCTTACTAAAATCTAAGTATGCTATATGCACATAATTTCTTCTGTGGCTCTGATTCCTTCTTCTATGGTTGTGATTCTGTGATTCTGATTCCTTCAAATATGTTTTTCTACGTCCCGACCTTTCTTATGGCCCCACTATTTCCAGTAGTCTCTTATACTATTGAAATATTACACAAAGCTGATATTATTGAAATGAGCCAAGGCTGGATAGGTGTGACCATTTGGCTAGAGCCACAAAACAATGCCAATATTGTATGTATTTTCCAAGGGTGAATCCCTCTGTAATTTAAACAGTAAGAAAAGGAAGGGATTAATTGGTGCTTTCTAGAACTAATAAAAATAGGAACAAATGTTCTCATCTGGAACAGCTTAAGAATTATTTGAGTACTCATTGAGCATGGCTAATGGTAGAGAAAACAAAAAATGGAAATGAGATCATATGATTGGAAGGGCTCATAAAGGCCTTTTGAGTTCAGCCTCTTGCTTAGCCTTAGAGTCCAAATTAAAGTATTTCCTGCTTAGCCACATCCTAAACTTAGCCAGTGAATGAAAACTATTAACTCTTGAGTAATAAACGCTAGTAGGCAAATTCATTTGGAATTTGCCTTTCTACAACCAAACTACTCTTCCCTGTCCTGCATTCTGCAATAAGGGTTCTTCTCTATGGCATTGAAGTATTTGATTATTGTTGTTTTAATTCTCTTCTATCTGCATTTTTCAAGTCTTAACACACCAAGCTGCCTTGGTATCTCTTAATAAGTTCCATCTACATCTTCCCTGCCCTTTTCTGAGTCTGTCTGACTGAATTCTGTATCCAGGCTTGCAGCCACATGACACTGCTGATAGATAGTTTATGATCAGAATTATTGTTAATTCCTTTTCATATGTTTTATCAAGGTATGTATCCTTCATTCTGTACCTTGGTTTTAATTTTCTTAAGTAAAAACCTTGACTTTTGTTAAATATCATTGTTTTTTTCAACCCCCAATTCAATCATTTTGAATTTGTTTTGTGTCTTTTAGGGTACAAACTGTTCTTCCTACATAATATTGTTTCCCACTGAGTGTTTACTTAAGCAAACATAGTTAAACCAAGCAGGAACAGAAGATCACGGACTTCAATGAAAAGAGAACAGTTATAAGGCAGTTCTCTTCCCTAGATGCATGGGTTGTGGCGGCAACTATGCCCACATGAATTGCAGGTTCTGGATGGCCATGTGTCGGGCCTGTGGAAGGACTGGACACATCGCAATCGTATGCCGAACTTGTCAAAGAGACAGTCAACACAAGCAGCAGTTGGGGGAGCTGACAAGGAGAGGTACCGGGGCCCATGGTCCAACCAGTGTGGGGGTTTTTAAAAGCCGGAGGAGTATCTGCCGCACAGGGGCTCGTCGTCCCCTTAAATCCAAGCTTAAACTTTCAATCAAATTACAAGGCATTCCATGTAAAATGGAATTAGACTCTGGCTCAGCAGTCTCGATCATTTCACATGAGACATTTAACTATGTTTGCAGCCACAGCAATCACTGGGTGGAATTGTGGCCCTCAAGCATTATTCTGACTGACTTTCAGAACGCCCATGTTAAAATCAAGGGGGAGGCCACCCTGTCAGTAAAATTTAAAAAGTTTGTAGGGCACCTGGATATCGTAGTGGTAGAGGGCCAACAAACAAGTCTGATAGGACTTGACTGCTTTGAGGCATTGGGAATCCAGATAACAGGCATAAATCGAACACAAAGTATTGACCTCAGAACTGTGTGTGAGGAATTTGCAGACGTATTCGATTCTAAGTTGGGAACTTACACAGGGCTGCCTATTTCATTTAAATTAGACCCTAATGTAATGCCAATCAGAGTAAAACCAAGAAGAGTTCCATTTGCGTTAAAACACAAAATCGAAGCAGAAATAGATAAATTAGTGGAACAAGGACTGTTGCAACCTGTTGAAGGGGGGGAATGGGAAACCCCTATCATTACCCCACTTAAGCCAAATGGAGAAGTTCATATTTGCACAGACTATAAGTGCACCCTAAACAAAGCTTTAAACCAGCATGCTTACCCGGTTCCAATAGTCAGCCATATTTACAGGGAGCCACCATTTTCGCTAAGCTCGATTTGGCACAGGCGTACCAGCAGCTGCCAGTAGACGAGGCCACAGCAGTGGCTCAAACTATAGTCACACACAAAAAGGTCAAACGGTTGCAGTTTGGCATAAGCGTAGCACCTGGCATATTTCAAGAAATTATGGAACACACTCTTAAGGGCATTCAGAGTGTTTGCCCATACTTTGACGATGTTCTCATTGCAGGAGAATCTGAAGAGGTTTTAGCTACTAGGCTCAGGGCTGTATTACACAGGCTACGCAACGCGGGCCTTAAATTGAAAAGAAACAAATGCAGTATAGGGGTCACTTCAACAGAGTTTTGGGGATTCTGTATAGATGCCAGTGGAATCCACCCTGCAGAATCAAAGGTAAGGGCCATCAAATCGGCTCCTAGTCCCAAGAATAAAGCAGAATTACAAGCATTTTGGGGTTTATTGAATTTTTATTATACCTTTCTGCCTCACAAGGCAGCCACAGCAGAGCCCCTCCACAGGCTGCTTGATAAGAAGGCTGTCTGGAATTGGACCAATGTACATGAGAGGAGTTTTCAGGACCTTAAGGGCCTGTTGTCAGACAAATCTACTGTCACACATTATATAGAATCTAAACCTGTTTGCATTGCTTGTGATGCATCTCCCTGTGGAGTAGGAGCTGTTCTAAGCCACTTAGAAAAAAATGGGAAGCAAGTCCCCATAGCATACTATTCTAGAACCTTATCTGTTGCTGAAAGAAATTATGCACAAATTGATAAGGAAGACTTAGCCATAGTGGCTGGGGTCAAAAAATTCCATGATTATTTATATGGAAGGAAATTCACTGTATTTACTGATCACAAACCTCTTTTGGGCTTATTCACAACAGATAAGCAACCCCCCCCACATATTATCACCTAGAATGTTCAGGTGGTCCATATTTTTGTCTGCTTATAATTTCAAGATGATTCACAAACCTGGAAAAGAAATGGGCCATGCAGATGGCCTCAGTAGACTACCCTTACCTCTTATGGATCCTGATCCGGCCCCTGCTGCACAAATACTGTCCATACAGGAGTTACCTGAATTCCCCCTCCATGCTGAAACTGCTACAGATAGAATTCTAAGCAAAGTATTGTCATGGGTATTCACGGGATGGCAAGACTTAAGTCCAGGCCCTGAATTCCAGAGTTATTTTATCAGAAGGCATGAGTTATCTGCACACAAAGGATGTTTGTTATGGGGTAATAGAGTCATTATTCCCTCAGTTTTAGAGATAGAGTACTACAGTCCTTGCATGAGGGACACCCTGGTATAGTGTGCATGAAAGCATTAGCTAGAAGCTACCTGTGGTGGCCTGGTTTAGATAAGGCTGTTGAGGAGCAGGTACACAGTTGCTATATCTGCCAAAGGTCAAGACCTGAAATGCCCAGGGCTTTTTTTCTCATAGAACGCTCAGAACAGCATTCCGGCACCTTTTTTTTGCAAAAAAAAAAAAGCTCCGTCTGAAAGCCTATTGCAGGGCTAGGCAACCTTGGCCCTGTTTTATGACTCATGGACTTCAACTCCCAGAAATCCTGAGCCAGCCACGCTGAGGGGAAAGAGAGAGGTTTCCAAGCTGAGCCATGCTGGCTCAGGAATTCTGGGAGTTGAAGTCCTTGAGTCATAAAAGAGCCAATGTTGCCTACCCAGCCATAGAAGAGGAGATTAAAATTATTTACAGGGTTACTTCTTTAGGAACTAAACTTTTAGAATCTAAAACAGCTAATTCAAAAAAGTCAACAGGAAAGAACCTCACGTTTTTTGTCTGCTTCTGTCTTTTGGAAGGTAAAATTAGATAACAAAATAATCTATTTCCTATGTTAACATCTCTGCAATGAAATCAATTAAAGGTAACAGGAAAGAAATGAGAAACATTTTTCTCAATGTAATATGTTAGCTAATGCTAGAAAAAAATAGTATCTTTTGTACATACTCTATTACAACTAAACCACTTTAAATTAAACATTTCTTAAGAATGAAATATTCTTAATTTGGACTTTACTTTTACTGTTTGGACTGTTGTGTGTTTTGAAAAATAGATTATTTAGAATCTAGTTATGTTGCACTTCAGTCTTTAAATAATTAACCTAGTATATACATAACATTATATGATGTTTTCCATGGTGAGCTTAACATCAATAACAACATTTATTAAAAAGGCTAAAATAATTTCTGGTGGTATTATCTGTACATTAAAATTTTGTTTAGTCACAATCTTTCACTTTTCACATTCTGGACAAGCAACCTAGCAAAAGATGTTACATATGTGCATAAGCGTAGTCAGTAGCATATGCCTTTTTAATAATATCAAACATGCAAAAAAACAAAAATAAGTCCAAAATATCTGTATTACATCCAGAAATGCCAACTTTGCAACCAATATTTCTCATCCATAACTATAACAGCCTAAGGATACCTGTATACATGCAAATGCTTCTCTGGGATCAGTAACGCAGCAGGGATTGCTTTTTCCTTCCAGTAACAGATTGCTGGGAAATACCAAACATGGCCTTAAGAATTCCAATGTTTGTTACAATTTTTTCTGGATGTGGTTGGAAAGAGGCCTAGAAATGCCAGCACAAATACATCACACTTGTTGAACATGCACACCCAACTAATTATAATCTTCAATTATATGTGATATATCTAAAATGAGATGTCTCAACTGCAACTTGCAAACTTCTGTTTTGCGGCAAAACAATCCAGGACAAGCTGATCAGCTGAGCTTAGGGAGGACTCATTAATTTCATACAATTTCTGGGAAGGAAAGAAACAGAAGGACAGTTCAACATATTCCAGTTGATGTTATATTATGTATCATCTTCTGGGAGTTGAAGTCCATGAGTCATAAAAGAGCCAAGGTTGCCTACGCCTGGCCTATTGGCTTGCTGCTGAGCGTGCCAAAAGACCTGGCTTACAAACGTTGCACAGGCAAGTTGTCTGCAGCGAAGGCAGGAACTTTGCACCCCTCCCTGCTGCCCAACTACACCATCTTAACTAGGTAAGTAAGAGAGGACAAGAAGTGGGAAGTGGGTTCTGCTGAGTCCATGTGCACTCCTTCCTTGTGCTCACCCATGTCAGCCAGGCTGGTGGCCTACCCAGTGCTGGACCTGCACTACCGTCACCTCACCCTGTGCACCTAAGTGGCTGCCCTGCATCGCCTGGCCTGCACTGCCTCCGCTGCCTGCCCCACGCAGTCCCGCCATATAGAGAGGGCCCCGCTGCTCCCACAGCACCAGCCACACCAGCTCCTGCCCCGGGGAGCAGCACGCCAACACCCCTTGCACCCGTGACCCCAGCAGCACCACCCCCCACCTCCTGCGCCCGCCAAGATGAGAGTTCCAGGACCTTTTTTTTTAGAAAAAAGCCCTGGAAATGCCTCAGGCACCTGTTCATAGATGGGAGGCAACTCACATGCCCTGGTCCAGGATTCATAGTGATTACGCTGGGCCTTTTCAAGGACAGCTATTCTTAGTTGTAGTGGATAGCCACTCAAAATGGCTGGAAGTAGTTCCAGTCCCTAATATGACCACTGCTAGGACCATCCAGGTGCTGAGGAAACTTTTTGCTACACATGGGCTACCTGATGTTGTGGTTTCAGATAATGGGGCTCAATTTACTGCTGCTGAGTTTCAGGCTTTCCTTAGAGCAAACATGATCAGACATGCCACATCTGCACCATTCCACCCATCGTCAAATGGACAAGCAGAACGAATGGTGAGAACGACCAAAGTTGCACTCAATCACATCATCACAGGTGACTGGCACCACAGACTAGCAGACTTTCTACTTTGTCAACACTCCACACCTTGTACAGCCACAGGAAAAAGTCCTGCAGAGCTTTGCTGGGGCAGACGTCTTATCACTAAGTTGGACAGACTCCATCCAGACAGAGTGGTGTCAGATGCTGCTCAACCCAAACCCCTGAGGGGGCTACAACCTGGTGACTTGGTCTGGGCCAAAAATTATGGGCCAGGACATTTGTGGGTTCCGGGGAAGGTGGTTGACAAATCAGGGCCCCTATCTTATACAGTAGGTGTGGAGGGAGGGTGTCTGGTAAGACGACATGTGGACCAACTAAGGAAGAGATTTCTAGAACGGTCACTAAGTGAGTATGGGGGTACTAGTCCCTCTCGTAGTTATCAAGCTGGCACACAGGCTAGCTCTTATCCTCCCTATCAGTGTTTTCAGCACACAGCAGGTTTCGAGTCTGAAGAAGACCAAGACAGCATGGAGGTGCAACAAGGAACCCCTGATCAGTCAGATCAGCCAAATGCCAGTGACCACTGCGCTCACTCTGCTTCAAGTTTTGACTCTGGGGTGGGCCTACCAGTTGAGGCCAGCCAGAGCAATCCTCCATCCTCGGATTTTTCAGCACAGGAGAGCATGAATACACCTGGCGTGCCAGATAAGTTGGTAGACCACCAAGTGGGCAGAACTCAAAGACGTTCCTCAAGGCCTCACAGGCCACCTGCATACCTTGCTGACTATGTTGTCAAATAAGACAAAGTATTGTAAATGGTTTACCAGCTTGTGAGCATGCCCATTTTTTTTGGATTTTGTTAATCAACATATAATAGGTTGCATTGCATACTGAAAAGGGATTAACAGAGAGAAAATCTCTCAAGAAATCATTCTTTAATTTAGTTGTATTCCACTTGTACTTTAGGTAGTGTAATACTACTAGCAGAACAGCAAAGCTGTCTTTAGTCTCATTGCATGCAACCTATACACTGAACATCCGAGAAGGTTGCGTTATGATTATCCTACCTTAAATGGGGTCAAATATTAAATTAAACACTGGAGGTTGGGAGTGAATCATAATCCTTAAATGTCAAGGGTTATAATGTCTGTTCCTTAAAAGGGGAAGGGGTGTTATGTACTGAGCTTTTGGGAAGAACTTATCACGTGTACATTGGAAAGCTAACGGTTCTCCAGTAACACAAATAGGACTTTCCAGTCCAGGCTGCAGTCAACTTGGTGGGAAAGATGGGTTCAATCTGATTGGTTGTTCAGACTATGGGAGACTATATAAAGACTGCATGGATACCCCTAACCCTCAGTACAGTTACAGTTATGAATAAAGCAACTATTCTTCTGTACTCATCTGCCTGGCGTCTTTCCTGCTCATCCGAACCCAAAACATAACAAAAACCATGTCCATGTATCTGACAGTGGCAACCATTAGATGTTTAGTGGGAGGAAGGCAAGAGAGAAAGCCTTTAGGTTTATTATGATCTTTCAACTATGGTGTAACGAGACAACAGAAACCTGATAGAAAGAGAGCTGATTGCATTGTTCCCCTGTGGAGATATAAAATAATATGTCTCCTGTTCTTTAATGAACCCTACTCCCACAGCTGACTGCTTTTTGGCTGGAAAACCTCCCGCATCTCCTTGCACTTCCTCTCTTTTTATGCTGTGTAAATCATTGGTTTTGGTGATTCATCTTTCTGGGATGGATTTTTCTAAATGAGAATTTAAATGGCTGCCAGCCTATCTGCTGATAACAGAAAACAGATTGTAAGTATAACAGGGAGGCAATCAAGCCAAGCAATTTCAGGGAGAGTGGCAGAAGGTTTAATATTAGGATAACTGGCATTCACAGTCTTTGCTAATGAGTTAACAATTATTTGTGCTGATTTCTGCTGGCACTGATATGCAGAAAGACTCTCTTTCAACTGAAAATCAGAGGAAATTGTTAATGTACTGTTATCCAAGCCAAGTGTGATGCTTTATGTATTCTGACTTTAAAAAAATGCATGAGTTCCATTCAGTAAAGACTAAATCTGATGAAAAATTTAAATATCCACAGAAGAATGGATATTATTTTTTGTTTTACAAATGTATAAGCTGACTATTTCTAGTCAAAGTAACTAAGAGCCGAGCCATTCAGGACTTTAAAATTATTACCAATACTCTGAATTGGACCTGGAAGCAATTCAATAACCAGTGTAGGAACCACAATATTGCTTAGATGACTGTATCTTCTACTACTAATTAGCAGACAGGCTACTGCATTTTGGGCCAACAAAAACTTCTTCAAAGGCTGCCCCATGTAAAGTATGTTGCAGTAATCTAGGTAAAAGGTGATAAGGCATGTCAGGGCTTCCTGATCTTTGTTGTTGTTAGCTGCAAAGTCGTATCCGACCCATCGCAACCCTATGGACAACGTTCCTCCAGGCCTTCCTGTCCTCTACCATCTTCTGGAGTCCATTTAGGCTCACGCCTACTGCTTCAGTGACTCCATCCAGCCACCTCATTCTTTGTCATCCCTTTCTTCTATTGCCCTCAATCTTTCCCAGCATTAGGCTCTTCTCCAGTGAGTCCTTCCTTCTCATTAGGTGGCCAAAGTATTTGAGTTTTAGCTTCAGGATCTGGCCTTCTAAAGAGCAGTCAGGGTTGATCTCCTCTAGTACTGACTGGTTTGATCGCCTTGCAGGCCAAGGGACTCGCAGGAGTCTTCTCCAGCACCACAGTTCAAAGGCCTCAATTCTTTGGCACTCAGCCTTTCTTATGGTCCAACTTTCACTGCCATACATTGCAACTGGGAAGACCATAGCCTTGACTATACGCACTTTTGTTGACAGGGTGATGTCTCTGCTTTTTAGTGTGCTGTCTAGATTTGCCATGGCTTTCCTCCCCAGGAGCAAGCGTCTTTTAATTTCTTGGCTATAGTCCCCATCTGCAGTGATCTTGGAGCCCAGGAAAATAAAATCTGTCACTATCTCCATTTCCTCCCCATCTATTTGCCAGGAATTGAGAGGGCCGGATGCCATGATCTTGGTTTTCTTAATGTTAAGTTTCAACCCAAGTTTTGCACTCTCCTTCACCTGCAACAAGAGGCTCTTTAGTTCTTCTTCACTTTCTGCCATTAGAGTGGTATCGTCTGCATATCTTAGGTTGTTGATATTTCTTCCGGCAATCTTAATTCCAATTTTTGATTCATCTAGCTCTGCCTTTCTCATGATGTGCTCTGCATATAAGTTAAACAGGCGGGGTGACAGTATACAGCCTTGCCGGACTCCTTTCCCAATTTTGAACCAATCAGTGGTTCCGTGTCCAGTTCTCACTGTTGCTTCTTAGCCCACATATAGGTTTCTCAAGAGACAAATAAGATGGTTTGGTATGCCCATCTCTTTAAGGACTTGCACAGTTTGTTATGATCCACACAATCAAAGGCTTTAGCATAGTCAATGAAGCAGAAGTAGATGTTTTTCTGGAACTCTCTAGCTTTCTCCATGATCCAGCGTATGTTAGCAATTTGATCTCTAGTTCCTCTGCCTCTTCGAAATCCTGCCTGTACTTCTGGTAGTTCTCGATCCACATACTGCTGGAGTCTAGCTTGTAGAATTTTAAGCATAACTTTACTAGCATGAGAAATGAGTGCAATGGTGTGGTAGTTTGAACATTCTTTGGCACTGCCTTTCTTTGGAATTGGAATGTAAACTGATCTTTTCCAATCCTGTGGCCACTGTTGAGTTTTCCAAATTTTCTGGCAAATTGAGTGTAGCACTTTTACTGCCTCGTCTTTTAAGATTTTGAATAGCTCATCTGGAATACTGTCACCTCCACTAGCTTTGTTGTTGCTCAGCTTTTCTAAGGCCCACTTCACTTCACATTCTAGGATGTCTGGCTCAAGGTCAGTGACCACCTCATTGTGATTATCAGGGACGTTAAGCTCATTCTTGTATAGTTCTTCTGTGTAATTTTGCCAACCTCTTCTTAATCTCTTCTGCCTCTGTTAGGTCCCTGCCATTTTGGTCCTTTATCACAGACATGTCAAACACAAGGCCCGGGGGCCACATCCGGCCCGCGAAGTGGTTTCATGCGGCCTGCAAAGCCATCCTGGAAACAGTGAGGGAACGGCCTCCACTGCCTTGGCCCTGGCCCAGAGATCCTCCTTCTGCCAGAGACCCTCAGATCTGTCCCACTCCTGTCCAGGCCCCCATAGGCACCCTTCATGCAAACGATGTACAACTGGCCACGCCCACCCAGTAGGCCACGCCCACCCAGGCCATACCCACCCGGCCCCCTGAGAGCAACCGCAATGCTGATGCGGCCCTCAATGAAATTGAGTTTGACACCCCTGCTTTATCATGCCCATTTTTGCATTAGCTAGTTACTTACTATCCATTTATTCAACAAGTATTGAACAATAAACATGCATCCTTCAGTCATACTGTAATATTCATAATCCTGTACAATAAATAAGAAATAATTTTCTTTTTGACTATTGTAAACAGAAAAGTGACTGTTAGGCAATCCAGAAAACTTTTATCAAATGTCTCAGTATAAGAACATTGGAGCATAAGCAAGGCTCCACAGGATCCCAGGTCCATCTTGCCCAGCAATCTGATGTCAGAGTAGTCAATCAACTGTACAACAAAGCCAATTGGTCTCCAAGCAGATGGCCTTTAGAGATAGTCACACTGCTCATCCATCACTCATCCCCATTAGTGCTTCAACCCCCCAAGCCTGCTTTATTTTGAAACAGCTAACCAGGTAACCAGTACTGCATATTATGGTAGCAAACCCCAGAGGGGTTTTTTTGTGAAAAAAAATCTTTTTGTCTGTCTTGATTCTTCCATGATTGAATTTCATTGTGTGTTTTTTTGGTTCTAGAATTTTGGGAAGAAGAAAATAGCTTCTCCTTTTCCACTTTACTAACACCATGCATAATTTTCTACCTCTCAATCATGTCTCCCTGTCATTTGCTTCTTTGCTAGTTTAAAAAAAAAACAACCAAAGTCACAAATCCTTTGTCACAGGGAAGCTGTTCCAATCCCTTCATCATCTTAGTTGCCTTCCTCTAAAACTTCTACTACAATAACCAGGACTGTAAGAGCCAGTTTGCTCTAAAAATTGGTACATTTCTGCCTTAGGCACAAATCATCTTGGGCCAGTCACTTTCTCTCAGTCCTTTAAAGTAGGTAATTGTAAACCACTTCTGAAAAACCTTGCCAAGAAAACTGCAGGAATTTATCCAGTCTCCAAGAATTGGACATGAGTGAACGGAAGGTAAAAAAGATATAAAATTGCACACAATATTCCATTTATGTATAATGGGTATTATCATATTGGAATCTCTGTTTTCAGTAGTTTTTGGATGTACTACTTTATCATTAGTCCAAGATCTCTTTTCACATCAATTATAAGATAAGAAATCCTTCACTATTCCTTGGGTGAACATAAGCTGCAGATTTTAAAAACTCTATTGCTAATTGCTAGCTATAAAATTTCTGGTTTCTATATATTAAAATCAGACCCCTTTAGGCTATTGGCCCAGCCTGCTGAGTTGTAATGGAATGTTTATTAACTTTCCAACGGCTGAGATGGATAGAAAAAATCTGTAAGCATAGATATTCAGATATAGCTAATTGAGGCAAAAGATGCACAAAAGAGAGGAGGCAACACTATAATAGTAAGGTAATTCAACTAGTAAACTGAATGTGTGAATGGCATCGGTGTGAAGTTGACTGCTATGTGAATGGAAAGTGTGAGGAACTGAGATTCAAGTGTGAATTGCCTTAGTTATCAGAAAATGAAAGGCAAGTAGAGAAACAAATAGAAAGTATTTCAAGCAAGCGAGACAAAAAAACCTAGACCTTTTGGGCAGAAAAGACTAGATGAAGACTTGTTTATAATTACATCATGTAGATGAAAATAGCCTTTAACCTAGGAGGGAGTGAACTCATATTGCTATGGTCAGTGAGATAATTCTGGGAGAAGCTTCCATATGAAATATTACTTTGCCTGAAACACTACCTTCTTAGAGCACAATTCTGTCAAGTTACCTTCACATCAAGATTTATTTATTTATTTTTATTTTATTTTATTAATCCCAGTCTTGTGATTTATGCGGATCCTGGTGGTGTTCTGAAGCCTGCGGAGCCCGGGACAACTTTCTAGAGCTTGGTGGTGTTCCGGAGCGCCTTTCAGCTGCTTGGGAGAGCCGCGTGTTGACTGACTAACTATGAATCGCGGCTTGGAGCAGCGTTGGCGTAGAAGAGTTCAAGTGGTGGTTTATCAGCTGTTTATCGGTGCCGCAGGGACCCGGCGAACTCCGATGGAGGCTGTTGGGCACGGAGGAGCTGGGCGGAGCCCCGATGGAGACTGCTGAGCCTGCTGAGGCACCCGGAAAGACACTGATTTTTTTGCTGAAGCTCTGCTCAGCGTGGCTCCGACCGGCTGACCGTTTGTGCAACGGAGGTCCCGAGACCCCTTCTACGGAGCCTGGTGGTGTTCCTGAGATCTGTGACGCCTGGATTAATTTCTTACAGCTCGGTGATGCTCCGGAACGCCTTCCTGCTGCTTGGGGAGCCGCGTGTTGCTGGACTGACTATGAATCGCGGCTTGGAGCGGCGGGGGGGTGAAAATGCTGGAGTGGTGGAGACGTTGTCTAGCTGGTTCCCGAGATGGCTGACGGTGAAGGGAGTGGGCCTCTCTGATATGGTGACCTGGCCTGGTGGTGGAACGCGGACGCTGTTGCCTCGGACATTTGTGAGGCAAAATTTAATCTCTGCACCGCCAGAAAATCATTGGACCATGTTGTGGTTTCCTTCTTGACTGACTATCATCCAGTCCTTTTTTGCAACATGGAAGTGACTTATATAATCAGAATCTCTCCTACCATTTTGTGACCATGCCGGCTTATTAATCCTGATGTATTTTATAGATTTTTTTTTTGCTCTAACTCCCTCCCCTTCTCCCTCCTCCCCTATAATAGAAGGCCCGGGTTGTAACCACTGTGGGAGATTGGTTAAGTTTTTACATCTGCTGCCTCCCAGAGGTGAGAGCTCTGGGGGGTATTGCTCCCCCGGTTTGTATGTACCAGGTTGCCCCCCGGCTTTGACTGCTGTGAGAGGGCGGGATTCGATCTGTTCCGGGATTTCCCAGCTCTAGTGGCAGTGGAGCTGGGTTGGCTCTCTGGTCATTTGCCTTCGATTTATTTATTTTGAGATCCTCCCATGTTGATCTGGTCTGCCTTGCTGTTTTTTTGTCGGACTTGTTAAGATCATGCGTCTGACTTATTCTAGCACGACCTTATACGCTCTCAGGGGGGCCCCCCCATCCTGGGAGCGACCCGCCTTACTCTTTACACCTCCTCTTGATGAAGGGCCCGAGTGTTGGGACCCTGAGAGATGGCTGGGCATGGGTAGGGGCCTCCGATATAAGTCAAATAAGAGGCCCCTGGTTAGTTTTTTGGTTAAATTTTTTAGGAGGTTAGGGAGGGGGGTGGGAACTTCTTTTGGTTGTTTGGATACGGGGGGCAGTCCAGCAACCACTGTTCAGGCCAGGGCCGGGATTGATCGCGGATGGGAAAAGCAGGGGTCGGTCGCCCCCGGGGCTCCAGGGCAACTCGTGGGAATGCCTATTCCCACGACGTTAGGGAATGGCAGCAGGTGTAGGAACAGAGGGCCGTATCGATCTCAGGGAAGGCCTCTCTGCTGCTTACAAGCGGTGAGGCACTCCGACCCTCTGGTTCCGCCCCGAGGTCCCGGGAGTGAGGACGTGCAGCCTCCTGAGCTCCGGCTGGTGTACTTGAATGCCAGGTCGGTCGTCAACAAGGCTCCTCTCGTCCGTGACTTGGTCGAGGGTGAGCAGGCGGACCTGGCTTGCATCACAGAGACTTGGTTGGGCCCAGAGGGCGGTATTCCTCTGGCTGATCTTTGCCCACCAGGTTTCCGGGTGCTACACTGGCCTCGGGCTCAGGGTAGGGGTGGGGGAGTGGCTGTTGTTATGAGGGAGACCTTAGCTCCGCGGGAGGCCACCGTTCCGCAGATAGTCGGGTGTGAGTCTCTCTTCTTGAGATGCGGCCCTGGTGCGCAGTTGGGCTTGCTGCTGGTGTACCTTTCGCCTAGTCACGCAGCAGCAGCCCTGCCTGAGCTTCTCGATGTCCTCTCTGGGTTGGTGGTTGAGTTCCCGAAACTTATAGTTTTGGGGGACTTCAATCTACCATCTCTGGGAGGATCATCTGAGTTGGCTCGGGAGTTCATGGCTTCCATGACGGCCATGGACCTGACGCAAGTAATTTCAGGACCGACTCATGAGGGAGGCCACACCCTTGACCTAGTTTTCTTATCTGGTCGGTGGTTAGATGATCTTGGTGGGGGCTCCCCAATTATTATGCCCCTGTCATGGACCGATCATCATCTCCTGCGGCTGGTCTTCCGCTTTGCCACCCCCCGCCGTGGGTGTGTGGAACCAGTTAGATGGTACCGCCCCAGACGCTTAATGGATTCCGCGAGTTTCCAGGCAGCGCTGGGGTCCCCACCTGCCTCCCCCACTCACAGCTCAGCAGATGCCTTAGTGGAAGCTTGGGAAAGGGCAGCCACTGAGGCTCTTGACCGAGTTGTACCCTTGCGGCCCCTGACCCGATGCAGATCCCGTCAAGCTCCATGGTTCTCCGCGGAGCTCCGGGAGATGAAGCGCCGGAGACGGGGCCTAGAGAGCGGATGGAGGTCCAGCCGATCCGAATCCGACCGATTGCGACTAAGAACCCATATTAGGTCTTATCTCGCTGCGATAAGGGTGGCGAGGTCTAATCACTTCGCTACCCTTATCGCGTCCGCAGATAATCGCCCGGCTGCTCTGTTTAGGGTGACTCGCTCCCTCCTTAATCAGGAGGTGAGGGAGGAACCCTTTCAGGGTTGTGCCGAGGAGTTTAACAACTATCTGTCGGACAAAATCGCTCGGATTCGGACCGGTCTGGACTCTGACTGGGCAGAGTCTGGCGATCAGGACGCGGGTGGTCTTGTTGATATCACTTGGGAGGAGTTTGATTCTGTGACTCCGGAGGAAGTGGACAGGATTATGGGGAGACTGAGCTCCACCACATGTTTATTGGACCCGTGCCCTTCCTGGCTGGTTTATGCAGCCCGGGAGAGGACACGCAGCTGGTTCCAGGCAGTTATATCTGCTTCTTTGAGTGAGGGTAGCTTCCCTGCCGTCTTGAAACAGGCGGTGGTGAGGCCCCTCCTCAAGAAGCCTGCCTTGGACCCAGCTGTATTGAACAACTTTCGTCCGGTCTCCAACCTTCGCTTTCTTGCGAAGGTTGTTGAGAGTGTGGTGGCGCATCAGCTCCCTTTGGTCCTGGATGAAGCGGATTATCTAGACCCGTACCAATCGGGTTTCAGGCCCGGGCACAGCACGGAGACGGCATTGGTCGCGCTGGTGAATGATCTCTGGAGGGCTCGGGACAGGGGTCATTCCTCTGTTCTAGTCCTATTAGACCTCTCAGCGGCTTTCGATACCATCGACCATGGTATCCTGCTGCGGCGTCTCAGGGGATTGGGAGTGGGAGGCACGGTTTTACAGTGGTTCTCCTCCTATCTCCAGGGACGCTCGCAGTCGGTGTTGACAGGAGGGCAGAGGTCGACCGCGAGGTCTCTCGTTTGTGGAGTTCCTCAGGGATCGGTCCTCTCGCCTCTCCTGTTCAACATCTATATGAAACCGCTGGGTGAGATCATTCGTGGCTTTGGAGTTGGGTATCATCAGTATGCTGATGATACCCAGCTTTTTCTTTCTACCCCAAACCACCCCAGTGATGCCCTCAATGTGATGTCCCGTTGCCTGGAGGCGGTTCGGGTCTGGATGGGGAGGAACAGACTTCAACTCAACCCCGACAAGACCGAGTGGCTCTGCATACCTTCATCCCGGGTCTATTCGGATATTCCATCTCTTTCTATGGGGAGTGAATTATTACCCCCCGTAGATAGGGCTCGCAACTTGGGAGTCCTCCTAGATTCGTGGCTCACCTTGGAAGATCACATGGTGGCTGTGACTAGGGGGGCTTTCGCCCAGGTTCGCCTGGTGCGCCAGTTGCGGCCCTATCTAAACCGGGATGATTTATGCACGGTCATTCACGCGCTCGTGACCTCTCGTCTAGACTACTGCAACGCTCTCTACATGGGGCTTCCCTTGAGGACCACCCGGAGGCTCCAACTGGTACAGAATGCAGCCGCGAGAGTTGTGTTGGGAGTCTCCCGATACTCCCATGTTACACCTCTGCTCTGTGAGCTGCATTGGTTGCCAGTTGTCTTCCGGGTGAGATTCAAGGTGCTAGTAATGGCGTTCAAAGCCCTCCATGGCATGGGGCCGGAGTACCTCAGGGAACATCTGCTGCCGGCATCAAGCTCCCTGTGCCCTGTGCGTTCCCACAGAGAGGGCCTCCTCAGGGTGCCACCGGTCAGAGAATGCCGACTGGTGGCCCCCAGGGGGAGATCCTTCTCTGTGGGCACCCCGGAGCTATGGAACCAGTTACCGGTTGAGCTCCGGACGGCGCCCGATCTGCGCTCCTTTCGCCGCGATCTGAAAACATACTTGTTTGAGCAAGCCGGCCTGGCCTGAGGGGGGATTGGTGGGGTTTTTTATTATTTTTATTGGGGTTTTTTACTATGTATCAATTGTATTTTAATCGGGCATGCATTTAATTATCTTTTAGTTTTTGTAAATTTCTGTGTTTTATTCTTGCCCTGTACACCGCCCTGAGTCCTCCGGGAGAAGGGCGGTATAGAAATATTAATAAAATTAAAAAATTAAAATTAAAATTAATCATGATACAGAGGTGATTTGTTACTGCCTTCTTCCAGGATATTTCCTGGATATTTCCAGAGGAGTTCTGGGGAGAAAGTCAAAATAAAATGGCCTAGGAAATGAATGGCAGAGGTGAGAAGGCAAAAGGCCAAGGGCATCAAACACTATTTTAAGGGACTCTTTAGGATGATGGCTACCACTTGCCAGAAGAAAGCTTGTAAGATTGCCCCATGCCAAACCTCTAATACTGCTCTCAGTGCTGTCATTAGCTGATTATATTTTGGACAGATAGATCATACTTCCAAAAGGCTAGCCCAGGGGTAGGCAACCTCGGCTCTTTTATGACTCATGGACTTCAACTCCCAGAATTCCTGAGTCAGCTGACTCAAGAATTCTGGGAGTTGAAGTCCATGAGTCATAAAAGAGCCGAGGTTGCCTACCCCTGGGCTAGCCTAAAGCTCTGCCCCAATTTTTATTTTTCAAAAACTGCTTAGCAGGCCTATCTAACATTTTTAGAGTAAAAAACCACCAGGCCGATGCTATAGGATGGTACTCTGCTTTATTGTTTTTTTATTATTTTTTAATTTTTATTACATTTATATCCCGCCCTTCTCCGAAGACTCAGGGCGGCTTACAAGCTTAGCAGTAGCCTTCATTTTATGTATATGCTTGCTTGTTAGGGCTTTCACACACACCCCAAGCGGCATTATTACAAAGTCAGCTTATTGCCCCCAACAATCTGGGTCCTCATTTTTACCTACCTCGGAAGGATGGAAGGCTGAGTCAACCTTGAGCCTAGTGGGATGCGAACCTGCACTAATTGCAGGCAGCTGGTGTTACTTAAGGAGGCATTAGCCCACTGCTCCACCAAGGCTTTCATTAATTAGAAGGTAGAAAGAAAGAATTAAGTAGGTTGAGCAACCTGTGAATGCGGAGGTGGCTGCAGGAAAAAAGGTTAAGAGGAGAGATGAAATCTGAAAGGGATGCAAATAAAGAAGAAAAAGACATGCAGAGAAGAGGTGGCAAGTTCTTTGAAGTAGCTGGCCAAATTATTGAGTGGTGACCTTTCTGAAATTTGGTGCACCATTTTGCACAACAACGGATCATCTTAAACACTTCACAGGATTTTTATTATATTTATATTCTCTCTTTACTCCAAAGAAGCATTCTCAATTTTGCTCCCGCTAGGTGTGGCCTATCAGCTCTCTTTGCTGGTGTGCCAACATCATCCAATGGCTACTATGCTCCTTGGCCCACAAACCTGCCAACCATGGCTGCAGTGGAAGAGGATGGGTTGGATCTTGACAAAGTTGCCATCCTCTCTGTGTGTGTATTTCTCAAATAATTATGTAAAATTTTGTAATATTTTCAATCTATTATAAGTAAATAATTCATAAGTCATGATAAATATAAAGTTTCTCTCTCTCTCTTTCCTTCTGTTTGTTCTGTTTGTTCTTTTTTTCTTTGCTCTGTTAAATTAAATAAAGAAAAATAAAGATGGCAAAAATAATTTTTGACAAATCTTGGACTCCTCTTACAAAACAATTATAGTCATAAGCATAAAAATGGAGCCACTGAATAATGCAACGTGTAGTAGTATATTAGGGGCTTGGAGTCTGGGTTTGTTTGTTTGTTTTTGCATTAAGAGTTGTAACAACATAACTCTGCAAGGTAGGTAACAAGATTTATTCCAAGATATTATAAAAACAGTTTGGATTATAGCCATTCCAACAATCTATGAGAAACAAGAATATGAAAGACATCTTTAAACTAGCATTATTAAAACCAGTTATAACATTATAACACTGCATTCTTTATACAAAGGTTTTGATTTTAAAAAATATAAGTGAAATTAACAAAGATAAACTATATCGGTAGTTTATCTATAGATATAGATTACATAATTAAAACATTATTATGAACATCTGAAAAAAAGGAAGAAGATTCATATAGCAGAATTTCCAGAAAGGAATACTAATATAGCAAGCCCAACCTATTAATAAGTTATTACATTGTAGACCACACATAATGTTCCATCTTCTCATTTCTGAAGAAAAGGGTCATTTTAAAAATGTGTTTAAAAGAAAACACATCTCTTGAATACTCTCCTTAACATCTAAAACTTTTCCTTTATAAGTAAGATAATTCTGTTAGCTGATTCCCAGGCTCAGTAGAGCGAAAGTTCTTCATAAAATGTTAAATTACATAAGAATGCACCTAATTTTATGATCTTTTTTGCAGTAGTAATAAAGTAACCACAGACGTCATGAGAATGCATTGTTCACTATGAGACATTTTTGGTGAAAACCAGAAATAAATGCCAGGTTTTGGCAAAAATGTCATAAATAGTAGTCATGTGACTATGAGATGCTGCAAGTGACCACAAATGCAGGTTAGTTGTTGAGCATCCAAACTGTGGTTACATGACAAGAGGAACAGCTGTTGGAAGTTCAGAAGCAGGTTGTAAGTACTTCAGGGGGAGGACGGTTTCCATCATAACTTCAAATGGTTGCTAAGCAACCATTTAGGACTACCTGTAACAGGATAACAAATGGAACACCAGGATGCGATTCTTGTCATTCAGTTATTTACTTGGCTTGGCTGTAAACCAAATAAGTCTACATATGTCTTCTGCTACCTGCAGCAGAGGTCTCAGGGTGTGTTATAGTTAACAAAATCATATAGCAAAAATATCAGTATTAAATAACTCACCTTAAATGTCCTAAACCAGGAAGCATTACATTATGTCCTTTTTGGTTTACTTTGAATCACATTTAAGAACATGTAGAAACATCAGGGGAAATCTGTTCGATATGACATCTCATTTTTGGATGGCTTATTACTCTTGCTATCATTCTAAAGAGATTTCCAGTTATCACAGACTTTATTGTACCCAGTGCAAAGCATTTACAAAGCAGCTGTATTCTGGAAGTTACCATTGGCATGGATACTCAGTCAAGAAGCTGCCAAAATATGGGTCTGAACCAGTTGTATGACCACGGTATGGTCAATTAAAGGGTATTTTCTCTTGCATTCAAATGGGACTGAAACATGAATACATATTAGTGTATTTGCTGATAATGCTCCGAGCAATGGGTTCCTCCAATAGACGACAAGGATGCTATGTCTTTGAGTTTTCAAAAGAAAAGGCAGCATTTTAGAAGAGTAGTGATAATGCCATGTAGAATTCATTTGGGCATTTCCTCAGTCTATTGCCTTACCCCCCTCTCCCCCCAGGTTTTCCTATTATAATGAATCTCTTTTATTCATGCCAGCAGGTTTGTTTGTGAGAAGACAGATGGACAGACAAATGTGCTAAAATGAATGATAAGTTGTTGAAGATAACCTGATATGGGATAAGAAAAAGAGGTATTCACAAAAGAAGGTAGGTAAAAGACTCAAAGGTTCCTTTCTGGAAATGAAATATAAGGACTATGGTCCAGAAAATAAATGTTCAATTTTTAAAGTAGCATGCCACTATTTTATTTTTTAAAAGGTATGCAGCATCAAAATATACGATGAATGCTATTTCCTGTTTGACCTTTACTAAGAATGATGTGTTTCTACTTAAACGTTAGCTGCCTTATTTCATGATGCTCTTTCTCTTCGATGAGTATCAAATTGATATGGTGTACTTATTTACTCATAGTATAAATAGAAACCATCTTCAAGTTTCATAGTCTTTTACAGGCTTTTCTAAGTGACTATATGGATGAAAAACATTTTCAGTCAGCACAGCTTTTGACTACAGGCTCAATGTGATGATTCTGCATTAATTTGTTTTATTATTTATGAAACAAATTTATACTTTTGTCTATCTTAACCAATATAATGCATGAAAACATAATGAATAGATACAAACTGTCAGAAACCCAATTCAGGCATCTTTAAAACTGTATCCAATAACATAAAATAAAACACACCTGTGTTGGGTTAGTCCTGAAAAAAGTAGATTAAGTTTTATCTCTTTTACATTTATTTTATCTGCTATCTCTCATTTTTTCCTGCACTTTGCATATCTTGTGTCAGGGAATCGCGCAGCAGGTGTCCAAATGGAGTCAGAGATGCTGACACAAACTTGTAGTTTTATGTAAATAAATATATGTTACATGTATATATACAGCAAACTAGATATTCAGGCCAACAGAAGCATCATGGGCTAAATCACAGAGCACACAAGGCACAGAGAAGAAAGTCCTCCTCCACACCCACAGCAACCAATCACAGCGCAGATTGCCTCATGCAGGAGCCAGCACTCTCCAACCAATCAATAATTGTGTGTTCTGGCTCACTGCACAGCCCCACTGCTCCAGCTACTTAATTTAAATTTCTTAACATCTTGCTTGTGCCAAAAGGGAATAGCAAACAAATACATATATAAATACATACATACATACATACATGTGTTACCAGTATTATTTATCAATTTATAAATGGAATACAGCAAATGCCTTGAGTTACAATTCCCCAATCAGCATGTGAAGTGGAGATGATGTCTTCCAACACATGTAAATGTTATTGGATAAGGGAGGATGAAAAATTAATCAAAGAACTCAAATTACTAGTGCTAGTTTTGCAGTTCCTGCAGTTATTTATATGAATGTTAATCAAGAGCGATGTCACCTTGTATGTCAATCTCTTTTTTGTTTTCTCAAAATGTGAAATCTTTTCAGGATTATAAAGATTGAAGTCCAGCACCAGGAGACATCATAGGCCAGGGGTCCTCAACCTTGGCAACTTTAAGACTTGTGGACTTCAACTCCCAGAATTCTTCAGCCAGCAAAGCTGACTGAGGAATTCTGAGCATTGAAGTCCACAAGTCTTAAAGTTGCCAAGGTTGGAGACCCCTGCCATAGGCGACTCTACTGATGGATCTATTCAGCTGGAGCCTGAGCTTTGAGAAACCCTATTTTTTAAAAAAACAAAACCCACCCTAATTTCTCAAAAATAACATTGTCACTTTCCCTTTAATAATGCATAAGTGATGAAATACTCCAGGTTTTTTTATTTATTTATTTATTTATTTATTTGTTTTTATAAACCGCCCTTCTCCCGAGGGACTCAGGGCGGTGTACAGAATAAGATAGGCATACAGAATGAACCGTAGTGAAAAACAAACAATAGTAAAATACAAATTGGGACCCCAATAAGAGCTATCAGGCCAGGCCGGACTGCTGGAACAGGTAAGTTTTTAATTCGCGCCGGAAGGTGCGGAGGTCGGGGGCCATCCGGATTTCGGTTGGCAAGCTGTTCCAGAGGGCTGGCGCACCCACTGAGAATGCCCTCCCCCTGGGGGCCACCAGCCGACATTCCTTGAGCGGTGGCACCCTGAGGAGGCCCTCTCTGTGGGAGCGCACAGGACGGTGGGGCGTTGACATTGGCAGAAGGTGCTCCCGCAGGTAGTCCGGACCCATGCCATGTAGGGCTTTGTATGTCATTGTCAGCACCTTGAACTTCACACGGAAGGCAACTGGAAGCCAGTGCAGCGCACGGAGGAGAGGTGTGATATGGGAGTATCGGGAGGCTCCCAAGAGTGTCCGCGCCGCTGCACTTTGCACCAGTTGAAGCTTCCGAGTGGATCTCAAGGGCAGCCCCAAGTAGAGAGCGTTACAGTAGTCTAGGCGAGAGGTCACAAGAGCATGGGTGACTGTACGTAAGGCATCCAGGTCCAGATAAGGCCGTAATTGGCGAACTAGTCGAACCCGGGAGAAGGCCCCCTTGGTCACAGCTCCTATGTGATCTTCCAGGGAGAGCTGCGAGTCAAGGAGGACACCCAGGTTGCGGGCCCTATCAACAGGGGGTAGTAACTCGTCCCCGATGTTAAGGGATGGGATGTTCTGAGTATCCTGGCTAGCCGGTACGTACAGCCATTCAGTCTTGTCCGGGTTCAGTTGAAGCCTGTTCCTCCCCATCCATTCCCGGACCGCTTTCAGGCAGCGGGACATCACGTCGAGGGCATCACTGATGTTGTTTGGAGTTGAGATGAAAAGCTGGGTGTCATCAGCATACTGATGGTACCCTACTCCAAAGCTGCGAATGATCTCGCCCAGCGGTTTCATGTAGATGTTGAACAGGAGAGGCGAGAGGACCGACCCCTGAGGTACTCCGCAAGCGAGAGGCCTCGGGGTCGACCTCTGTCCTCCTGCCAACACCGACTGCGAGCGACCCTGGAGAAAGGAGGAGAACCAGCGCAGAACCGTGCCTCCCACTCCCAGTCCCCTGAGGCGTCGCAGCAAGATACCATGGTCGATGGTATCGAAAGCCGCCGAGAGGTCTAATAAGACTAGGACAGAGGAATGGCCCCTGTCCCGGGCTCTCCAGAGATCATTTATCAGAGCGACCAATGCCGTCTCCGTGCTGTACCCCGGCCTGAAGCCCGATTGGTACGGGTCTAGATAAACCGCTTCGTCCAGGATCTGAGGGAGTTGGTGCGCCACCACGCTCTCAACAACCTTCGCAAGGAAGCGAAGATTGGAGACTGGACGAAAGTTATTCAATGAGGATGGGTCCAAGGTGGGCTTCTTGAGGAGAGGTCTCACCACCGCCTCCTTCAAGGCGGTGGGGAAGTGACCCTCACTCAGAGAAGCGGAGATGACCGCCAGGAACCAGCCTCGTGTCCCCTCTCGAGCTGCATATGCCAGCCAGGAAGGGCACGGGTCCAGTAAGCATGTGGAGGAGCTCAACCTCCTCATAATCCTGTCCACTTCCTTGGGAGTCACAGGATCAAATTCCTCCCAGGTGACGTCGACAAGACTGTCCATGTCTTGTTCTTCCAACTCAGCCCAGTTGGAGTCCAGGCCGGTTCGGATCCGAGCAATTTTATCCAGCAGATATTGACCGAATTCCTCGGCTCGACCCTGCAAGGGTTCCTCCCTCACCTCTTGGTTCAGTAGGGAGCGAGTCACCCTGAACAAGGCAGCCGGGCGATTATCTGCGGACGCGATGAGGGTGGAAAAGTAGTTGGATTTTGCCACCCTTATCGCAGCGAGATAAGACCTGGTGAGGCTTCTTAATCGCAATCGGTCGGATTCGGATCGACTGGATCTCCAACGGCTCTCTAGGCCCCGTCTCCGACGCTTCATTTCCCGGAGCTCCGCGGTGAACCATGGGGCTCGCTGGGATCTGCGCCGGGTCAGAGGCCGCATGGGTGCAACTCGGTCCAGAGCCTCCGTGGCTGCCTTCTCCCAGGCTTCCACTAAGGCATCCGCCGAGCTGTGAGCAGGGAGTGCATGTGCGTCCCCAAGCGCTGCCTGGAACCTATCAGGGTCCATTAGGCGCCTAGGGCGGTACCATCTGGTTGGCACCGTGCACCCACGGCGGGGGGTGGCAAAGGGGAAGTCTAGCCGCACGAGGTGATGATCGGTCCATGACAGGGGCATAACAGTCGTGGCACCCCCACCGAAATCATCGCGCCACCGTCCAGACAAGAACACTAAGTCTGGGGTGTGGCCTCTCTCATGAGTCGGTCCAGAAATTATTTGCGACAGGTCCATGGCCGTCATGGAAGCCATGAACTCCCGAGCCAGATCGGACGATCCTCCCAGGGACGGTAGGTTAAAGTCGCCCAAGACCATGAGTCTTGGGAATTCAACCACCAACCCTGAGAGGACATCGAGTAGCTCGGGCAGGGCTGCTGCTGCACGATTAGGTGGTAGGTATGCTAGCAGCAGGCCCAACTGCGCTCCCGGGCCGTATCTCAGTAGGAGAGACTCACACCCGACCATCTGAGGGACGGTGATCTCTCGCGGGCTAAGGGATTCCCTGATGATAACTGCCACTCCCCCGCCCCTCCCGTGGGTCCGAGGCTGGTGCAGCACCTGGAAACCTGGCGGGCAGAGGTCAACTAGAGGGACACCACCCTCTTGGCCCAGCCAGGTTTCCGTGATGCAAGCCAGGTCCGCGTGCTCGCTCTCCACTAGGTCACGAACAAGATGTGCCTTGTTAGCTACGGACCTGGCATTCAGGTAGACCAGCCTCAGCATAGGAGGCTGCACACCTTCGCTCCCGGGTCCTCCGGGGAAGTACAGAGGGTCGGAGCGTCTCACCGCTTGTACAGAGCGGAGATGACACTCCCGGTCATTATTTTACTTACAAACCTAGGGCCACCCATTGACTGTTGAAAAATATGATCAAGTATGAAGAATACTAAAAATTGCTGTTCAGTGTCATTTAGGTGGTCACAGAGTATTAAAAAAAAATGCTTCAGAGGAAGAGTTAGATTCTTTTTTTCATTTGTATACAGTATATGGGAAATTGTGATTCTGCTCAGCCAATCACAAACCAAATACTTTTGGTGTTCATTATATGTGAATGTTTTCACATACTGTACAAATGCATTAAACTATTTACTTTTAACTGGTTGAGGTGTATTATATCATTTTAGCACTTGTCTAAAACTGCAGGATGAAGGTCTCTTCTGCATATTTCCAGCCAATAAGTCTTGAGCTTTCTTTTTCCATCTGGGCCTGCAATATTTGCTGATGTTGTCAATCAATCTGGTTTTAGGTCTTATATCTTAAATTATGTCATTTTGCTTACATGGAGACCAATTATTTGCTATTGAATTCACAGTCAGCTTACCGATCAAATTAATCAATAGAATTAATATTATTAGTACTTTACAAATACTTATAATAAACAAAAGAGAATATTTGTTATATGTATTTGTAAAGTATTAATATTAATTCTACTGGTTAATTTGATAATGTAACCTGACTCTTAATTCAATAGAAAATAATTGGTCTGCATATAAGCAAAATGATGTTATTTAAGATATAGTCCTATGCAAGCTTCTATGGATGTAAGTTCTAGAATTGATTGCATATTATTAATTTTTACTTGTATAGGCTGAGATTCTACACATCCCTTCTTGGATGTTAATCCTCATGACTTTCTAAGTAGATTCATAAGTAGATACTGACAGACATATTTAACAACTGTTTAATAAAAACATTCTTGGCAACAATTTTTAAAATTAGAAATACATTTAAATTTTGAAGGATGAATGTGTTTAACAAGATACATTGGCATCATTTCAGCTTAATTTATGGTGCAATATTTAAAATATACTGGATATCTTCACTTATTAGTCAGCATTTCTGAATGATTCAAACCTGGAAGGATATGATTGGCCAAAGTTTACATTCTGCTATGACATGATACTTCTATGCATTATATATTGTGTTAACAAGAGACCTTAGTTTGTAAGCTGCCTAAGGCTACTATAAACCCAAATTAGTCCTGTTTGGAAATAAGTAGGGCAGACTTTCATTGAACTCTTATTTTGAGGGTCTGAATAAGCTTCAGTGAAAATGAAGTACTTCATTCTATAATATGTCAGGGTCCTTAATGAGGAAGGAAGGTGGGAAGGAAATGTACAGATATTAATCGAAATATGTGAAGTCAGCCTGGAAGTCAAGCTACTTCAGGAAAGCATAAGATGTACACTTTGTATTAAAGGGCTAATTTCTGTTGCTTTTTTGGGTTATTGTAGCTTTATCAATCCTTAAGAAATAAGAATCTTATCACAAGAACCTTCTTAAAAATAGCCAGGCCAAACCTACAGAATAAGCATTTCAAGAATGCAGTCACGTTCTGCTTTTCAAAAATAAAAGAAAATAGGTGAATGTATTTTCTTTCATTATGTAGCAAAACAAAATTATATCTTATGTTTTATAGGAAGTATGTGATGTTTTTAAAAAAAAAAATGAATTGCAGGCTACATAGGTCATAGCAACTGCTTCTTTGTGGATGGGAGGGGGGAAAAGGCACAAAAAAGATCAGCAGATGTCATGGCATAGATGGAGAAACATTGGCAAGAAAAGGAGGATAGGCTTCTTTCCAAGCTGGAAGAAAGCCAAAGAAGATTTCAGACAGACAAGAACCACCTGTTAGAGAGAAGGGCGGGCAGAGACTTCGAACATGAAGAAAAGGTGATTTTACTGATTGCTTTACTAAACATAATGAAAATGAATACAGAAAGCAAAGAGAAAAGAATGGTTAGGGGTGACTTGTTAGTTTTCTTCCAGTACATGAGGGGCTGTTACAAAGAGAAGGGGGTCAACTTACATTCCAAAGGACCTGAAGGCAGGAGAAGAAGCAATGGGGTGGGTGGCAACTCACTAAAGAAAGATCCAATCTGGAATTAAGAATACATTTCCTGACAGAACAATTAATCAATGGAACAACTTGCCTGCTGGAGTTTTGGGTGCCCCATCACTGGAGGTCTTCAAGAAAAGATTGGATAGCCATTTGTCCAGAATACATTAATGTCTCCTGCCTTGGCCAGGGGATTGGACTAGAATACCTCAAAGGTCCCTTCCAGTAAAATGATTCTACAGGCCTATTTCTCCACAAGCCCCAACACTGAATTGCTCAGGATATGAAGAAGCAATCATGATTATTATTGCAGCAGGTTCACTAAAATAAATTAGTTGTTTATCTTTGTAGTCATATTTCAATTGTGAAAGTCAATGGGGATATAAGGAGGAAAGCACAAAATAGGAGCAGGAAAATCAAGACATAAAAGTGACTGGGTGATATTGGGTCAGTTGCTGTCTCTCAGCCATAGACTGGGAAGAAATAAAACATCTGTATGGTAGCCTGTGCTGGACTATTTTAATAGACTATACTGTAGTATACAATCTTTAGTGAAGAAACCTCATCCTGGAGTGGATTGATTCAGGATGATGATAATGATAGTGGATTGTACTGTCAAATTGTAATCCTATGCATTTCATTGAGTTGCAGCATATGCAGCCTTTTGAAAATAAAACCTGAACAATAATGCTGAATTTTAAACCTGGGATTATTAAAGTCTGTGAAAAACATAACAATGGCAGATATACTGTAGATACAAAATAATTTGTACAGTTTTACAAGGATGTTTTTCTATAATTATCTTTCTAATTATAAAATATATGCAGTGGCCTGAATTGTCCTAGGAAATTGCAAACCATGTTAAGTTGAAGGTTTTTATGAATAAGGATGTCTTAGTGGATGGTAGCCCTGGCCAGCCTTGCCTGCAACTGGAAGCTAAGGAGGGTTACACCTGATTAATACTTGGAAGGGAGACCTTGTGGGATTCATTGGGCTCTAGATCAGGCTGGGAATTTTTTTAAAAAAATAAACCCGCTACTATATTATTGCCAAGAAATTTGTATGGATCTGTTCCTGAAGTCACCAGGATTCAAGCTGTTTCTGAAGCATATGTGATTTTAAAAACACAGAATAGAAGAAATTCTGCATCTCATAGCAACCACTTTTTGAAAAATCTATAGGCACATAACACATTACTACAGGACACATTGTCATTATTGTTAGGACTGCTTCTAGGCAGTGAAAGCTTATACTTTCCTACTTATGTCAGTCAAAAAAGTAAACTCCACAGAATACATTAAAGCTTTCTCCTAGAAATATGAAGTTGTATAGTCTGGAACAGGGGTCTTCAAACTTGGCCCTTTTATGACTTGTGGACAGGCACACTGGTTGAGAAATTCTGGGAGTTGAAGTCCACAAGTCATAAAAGGGCCAAGTTTGAAGACCCCTGGTCTGGAACAACTTTCGTGGATTTGACATTTTTAACCCACCATGTCCAAAGGTTAGTTGAAGAATAGGCAGTGTGGTGCTCCCTCTCCAGAAATTTTCATCTTTGCAAAGGATTGTTTGACTGTGCAAAATGGGAGGGACACCATGTTTTCTACCACTGTTTTCCATCCTTACAGAATAATACATAACATACTATCTATTGTAATTGTATATGGCATTACTTGTAATCTTCTGTAGCAAAGCATTAATAGCACACCTTAGAAAAATATATTCAGAAAAAAGTCTGGTGCATTCCCAGATAGGCAATTGTGAGATTGTGCTGTAAATCTATTTAAATCTCAAAAGAGCACTCATCAACAATTTATAAAATAATAGTTATTCCTAGTTACAATGTGCATCTCTATTACTTTGTTTCGATACAAAGTTATCAATTGTTATAGTCGAAAGATTTCTATAACATACCACTGTTCTGCTTAGGTTTGATAGACAATAGAAACAAACCGTAGAAACATTCTAATATAAAATATTGAAACATTTTGTGGACCATTTCGACCGAAATCTATTATTTCATTTTCTTTATCTCCTTAAAGTTGTCATCAACTCTACGTTACTGCTAAGAAATTGTTAATATCAACTTGCAGTTCTAGACAAGGACCGCCGGCAACAGGAACCCCAAACTTACGTCGCTTTTTTTTTTTTAACCCTATACCAGTTTTGCCAGCTTGTCAAGTCTCTGCACCGACTTGGACTTTCTGCCCAACGAAAGACAATAGTTAAATCTCGATTTCCTCCCCCCCCCCACCCCACTCCGCGCCCCATCTATTTTGTCGGGTTTTATAATATTCAATTCGCCAGAAAGTATTCGTGCTAGATTTTCGATTAAAAAAAAAACTGGTTTGGAAAGAAAGTTGGGCGAAGGAGAATAATGCTTTCCGTGCAAGGGTAGTGGAAGCGGGGGGGAGAGGGAGGGGAACGCAGAGAGCTTAGGGAAGTGGCACAAAAGGACGCGTGTGCCATTCGACCGGCGCAACTAATTCACAAGGAGTTACTCTAAGCCAGGGGTCTTCAAACTTGGCCCTTTTATGACTTGTGGACTTCAACTCCCAGAATTCCTCAGCCAGCAAAGCTGGCTGAGGAATTCTGGGAGTTGAAGTCCACAAGTCATAAAAGGGCCAAGTTTGAAGACCCCTGCGTCTAAGCGAGACCTCGTCGACTTTGGGGAAGTTCCGAGGCAACCTTTGAAAGAGACACACCCCCCCCCCGAGTTCTCCCGGAGACTCTCTCCACCAATGAGCTCCGACTATGGAAATCGATGGGCGGGGCTTGCGAATGGGATGACGCTGGGCAGCGAGCCATTGTGGAAGCTTCCTTCTGCTTAAAGGGAGCGAGGATGCGTGTGTGTGTGTGTGTGTGTGTGTCCCCCCCCCCGCGCTCCGCACCCCTCCCGCCCACCAGGAAACAACATCTGTTAGGAATGACAGCTCCTTGTTTGGAGCCCTTTGTTTTGCAAGTGTCTCCCGCCGCTGGAGCTCCAGCCAGCACTCGTTTTAGGAGACCGGTTCTCCTCTCCTTGGCGTTTTCCCCCCTTTCCAAGCTATTTCTCCGCCCTAAAGTTTGCAAAGTCCGCAGCTTGGCGGACTTTGCAACCTTCGCCCCCCCCCCCCCCCAATACTAGAGAGTCTACTGTGCAGCCTGGACGGGACAAGTTTGTGAAATAATTCCCACCCACCCACCCCCATAAAAAAGATTTTCCGGGAAGTAGTTCTTTGGCTTTCCCTGGGTAGGCTCAGCAGAAGGGGCTCTTCCCCGCCCCCACAAGGAGACAGTTGCGGGGGTCGGCCTCTCGCCCGCCCCGGAGCCGGCAGAAGCGGCGGCTCGTCCCCTTCCACCTCTCCCCGGCGGGTCTGGGAACTCGTTCGCATGGCAGTCACGTCCGGCAGTGGGAGCGTCGCTGGGGCTTCATCGAGTGATGAGAGAACAGACGTCAAAACGGCCTTATGAATATTGATGCGGAGGCAAGGCTGCTTTCGTAAAGGAGCAGAAGGAAGCAAGATGGCTGCCCTTTAGGATTGGATCGAAGGCAGGCAAGATTGCTTTGGCTGGAGTCGACGAGGCGGAGGGACTGCCGAAGGAGGTCAGAGCCCTTCTCACGTTCTCTCTCTCTCTCTTCTCTCTCTTCTCTCTTCTCTCTCTCTCATTCACCCTGCCTTCTCCAGCCTCTCCCTTCCCTGCGTTATCTGTCGAGCTTTGTGGCAATGACTTACAAGACAGTTTTGGGGGAAAAAATGGGGGAAGCTCCCCACTCAACTCTCCAAGCCTTGCAGTACTAAGTACAAAGGTGGGAGGGGGGGCGAGGAGAGAAGAGAAAATTGCAGGTGTCAAATAGGAACAGGGCTGTCAAGTAGGATTTTTAAAGCGAAGGTTTGAAAGAGGTTCCTCGCTCGCTCGCTCGCTCGCGCGTTTCTCTTCCCCTGTTTTCTGTACGCGCCGCCGTCGCCTTGAGAACTTTTGCTACTGAGCTCTGCTCCGCAACCGTGGAGGGGTGGCTGGTTATTTCCGTCCGTTTCTAGGGAAGTCACTCTTGTCATTTTAAGAAAGTTCTTCGTTTTATTTAAGTTGCGCTTCTCCTTTTTTTTTGGGAGGGGGGGTTTGCCTTCTTTCCCTTCCTCCGCCCTTTAAATATATGTTTCTCGTTCACACACGTGCGGACTTCTCCATCTCTTTGGCTTTATTCTGGAAAGCGTCTCCTAAGAGGGGCGTGTGGGAGCACTTTGGACGGTAGCTTAAAAAAAAAAACCCGGGGAAATCAATGGCTGGGCTAGCTGGACAAAACTTTTCAGAATTTTATCTTTTTTTTTTTCTGAAGTGGCGGGTGTGCGATCTTTCAGCAGAAAGCAAACTCTAGAGAAGTCTCTTGAGCGTTATGGTTGCTGGGCCAGAAAGCGAGATAGCTGGGCGATTTTATTATTATTATTATTATTATTATTATTATTATTATTATTATTATTATTATTATTATTATTATTATTATTATTATTATTATTGTTTATACGAAGGTTTCTCCTGCCTTTGTATTTTTCATGACTGCACCTTCATTTTGGTTTACCGGTGAGTGACAAGCAGACACAAAGACAGGCGCAGTGCAAGGGGAGGGGGGGAGGTGGCCGAAGGGGAGAAAAGAGGGAGATTTGTGGAGTTTTGAGGACTAGAAGGTCAGCGCGCCTGAGGAAACTGAGGTGCCATCCTTGAAGAGAAGAAGAGAATTGGAAACATAAGGTCTCCCCCCCTCCATTTAACAGTATCGTCTCCATGATCTATATATTATGGCTTTACTATTTTGTCATAATAACTGCTGGCCTGTTTCCATGTGGCGTCCAGAAAAACGCAGAAACACGCGTCCCTCAGAAATGACTGCCTCGTGACAACCTCGATTATAAATAATATTGGCGAGGAAGGTTCCATTCAGATGCAGAATGTTTCGCTTTAGCACGAAAAAGAATCCCAAGCCACCTTTACCTCTTCAAGTGATACTTTGGACCTGTAATGGAAGCCTTTTATAACATTGTTTCAATCGAGCTAAGTTTTTCCCCAAAGCTAATTTATGTGCGTGTCAGCTTTGTCAAGAGAAAAAAACGTGGAATCAGCTCTCTCTCTCATGGGTACAGTATTCTTTTTGTGGCTGTTGGTGGGAGTTGGAGATAAGGAAGGAAGGGAACTGAACCGAGGCTTACAGACGCATCCACTCTTAATGATCTCATTTTGAGTGTTTCCTCCCTCCCTTTCCACAGTGAGCATTTATTTGCAGATGCAAAATCTGATAGCACAACATGGCAAGTGATGTAAGATAGAGATTTGTTTCACATTTTTTAAAACGAAGAGAAGTCTCTCTGTGTTAGAGAAAGGCAGGGCTGTTGTTTGTCAGCTAATGGGGCCATTGCATTTGCATTTTAATGGCCAGCTAAGATTGGAAAGGGGTGGGAAGACAGAATAGTAGTAGCTTGTAAATTCAGTGGCTTAATTGAATGTGTATTTTGTGATGGCACGTTCAGTGAAGAAGAGGACATCACAGGGCTTATTTGTCAAACAAATTCAGCAGATAGATGTTAATGATGACGGATCACAAAAGGTCTGTTATAGGGCTAATAAAAAGGCAAAGGAATTCACGTTACCTGTTGAAAGTCACCTTTCTCAGTTTGGCCATCCTTCTTGAAGTTGACAAGCTGCCGACTTTTTAGAGTACACCCTTGAATGGCTGAGATAAAACTCATTGGACTGTTTCAGTTACAGTATGCTGGCAATTATTCTGTGAATTTAAGAATTAGCATTCTCCCTTCTTTCTCAAAAACAGCAATATAAGTTGCTAGATTTATTTGAATTATATAAATTATAGATAGGTTTCAATTTTGAAGAAAGCTGTTTATGGTCCCTTGGTACACTGAACTTCTCTATCAATGACTGAATTGATCACAATGCTGTTAAATGTATATCAAGCTTCTTTGAAACTTAGGTATTAAAATCTTCAAATATTTGGATATTGAATGCTTCTGTCCACGCACTGCCTTTTTTTAGTTAGAAAAAGGAATTGATTGAAGATCATACTTGAACTCAGTATACACAATGATCCTGTGCATTACAATACAGTCCATGTCCTCAGTTACTGTTGTAGATTTCACATGCATGGCTGCATAGAGATATGTCTGGATATTAATACATGTAAAATAATTACTTCCAGCTCACTGTTTTCTTCGTTAACCTGAAATTAAACTGACAGGAACCTGTGTCCAATCCTGGGGTTCAGTCAGAACATGCTCATCAATTCTTAGTTGCTTTTTCATGCTTATTTCCTCCCAAGCTTCCTCTACATGTTCCTCATGTTTCTTTCGAGGTTTAGTGCAATTGGTTGTTGTTCTCTGTTGATTGACAGATTAGAAGAGTCTCTGTTTGGAATCTTAAGAGAATGTTATTTTTTCTTAGTTTGGATTTAATTTTTTTATTGCCTCTCCACCAAAACTAATACTTGATGGCACCTTTCCCTCAAACACTTCTAGTTTTTAATTAGCGCCTGCACAATTTTTGTGACTATCTACATGGCCCTTGGCTGTAAAGAAATAAACAGATGTTCTCCATCTGAAATGGTTGAGTCCAGTGTTCTTGAAGTCCTAAAGAATACACCAATATACAATTAGTGTATACAGTACATATCAATGTAAGAAATTTAAATATTTCCTTCTTATCACAGAATACCATTGAAAGCTTTTCTTTAATAGGAAAAGGCTTTATCATGGTATGAAACATGTTATAGAGTTTTTTGAGGATATTTAATTTATTTTATATTTTACACACACACACACACACACATGTACGTGTGTTGGGGGAAGAAAGGAATATACTACTTTTTTGAAGAATGTTAATTTTTTTTACTAGGTAGGTTAAAAATAGTGATTTTTTCACCCACTAAGCATAAGATAACTGCACTGTTCTTGTTCCAGAACAATATGAAACTATTGCTTTGATGTTCTGGCTCATGAAGCCAAAAATGTTGCACTTCATGAACTATTATTATAAGCAATAATTTTGTCATTGGTTAACATAATGATTTAAGTTGCAGTCAGTGAATCTTTCTTTTCGATCTTTAACTATCCTGAAGCTGACACCATCCAAATTTATTGGGAAAATGACATTCAGAATATCTATACAACATGGCTAGGAAGGTTTTGGCAAATGAATGTGCTTTGGGCTTCCTGCTATTATTCACTCACTCACTCACTCACTTTATAGCCCACATATTGTTCAGCAATTTTCCTTCCATTTTCTTCACACCAACAACAATTCTATGACATAGTCCAGGGGTAGGCAACCTTGGCTCTTTTATGACTCGTGGACTTCCACTCCCAGAATTCCTGACCCAGCTGGTGCAGAAATTCTGGGAGTTGAAGTCCACGAGTCATAAAAGAGCCAAGGCTGCCTACCCCTGACCTAGTCCAAATGGGAGTTACTGGCCCAAAGTTATGCAGTGAGCTGCAGGGAGACGGATCTTCCCAGTTCTTGTACAACACCTTAACTCCTACACTGTAGTAGCTTTATTGTTGGTGTCAAAACATTTTTACCACTAAGATTCCATTGAAAACAAAAAATTCACAGTTATGTGTATTTTATTGAATAAAATGAATACTTCGAACTGTACAAACTGTACAACTTGATTAAAGTTTATCTTTACTATATAATTAGCCTCTAATTTATGACCACAATCATCTTCTACTTTATGATTATCGAGACTTCATGAAGCTGCTTTATTCAGAATTACTTTTGAAAGTCTGAATAATTGTTTTCTTGGCAGTAAATACCACAGAAGAAATGTAAACTTAATAGGTTGCCCGTTTGAAATTCAAACAGGCATAAAAAGTTTTTAAAGTTAATGTTCGCAAAAAGTTTTATACTATATATTATTCTTATTTTAAGGATAATTTTTATATTACAACCATATTCATAATTCAGCAGGAACAGCTTTGCAACCTTATTCTTTTACAAACAAATCTCTATATGTAATTAATGGATTTGTTGACTGGCTTGTTCCTTATGGTTTGGCTATTATTTAAATATACTACTTTCCTCAAACTCTTAAAAATAACCCAACAACAGAAAGCTCATAAAGATAACAAACCATATATGTTTTATAGTTGTAGTGATCTTGCTGTCTTGGACAGATGAGCTTAAGCTCTATCAAGTTTTTTTTTGAATAATATCCATTATGTCCATGAAAATGCCAATCCCAGCAAGACCCATAGAGATTATTGATATTTATTTCATGTATATTTTATTCTTCTGCTAAAATTTTATGTTCAAGTGTGTTACTTTCTTAACCTTCATGTTACATCCAAATGTGCAACACACAAGTGAGAATCAGCCCTGGAATTAGAAAATTATATTACTTCATGAAAGTAAGTATATTGAAGAGTTGTGGTGACACAGTGGTTAGAATGCAGTATTGCAGGCTAATTCTTCCTCCACTACCAGGAGTTTGATCCTGAACGTCTCAAGGTTGACTCAGCCCTCCATTCCTCCAACGTCGGTAAAATGAGGACCCAGATTGTTGGGGGTATAAAGCTGCTTAAGAGAGTGCTGTAAATCACTATGAAGTGGTATATAAGTCAAAGTGCTTTTGCTATACCAACTGCTATATTATCACTACCATTACATATATATCATTATATTGAGCAATATAACACTACTTATTAAATCTTGTTGAAAATAAATATGACAAAATGCTGTAAACTGCTCAAAAGTAACTGACAAATAGTCTTTGCCTATCAAAAATTAGTAGTTATGTTTTTGTGAGTGAAGATAGTCTAGATTTACTATATCTGTAATTACTTTGGATGACCTCACTCGGCTGCTATAGCTTCAGAAATTTTTCCCCTAGGATTTCCATTGTTATAGGATAGCTTTCTCACTTTAATATGGGTTATTACTGGCCAACTCTGTATATTTGCATAATCATAGAAAAGGTCATGGAGGCCCTGAAGGCCATCCCTCTGGTTAATTCAAAAATTCCAATTAAAGCTTCACAATGGATGGCTGTACGACTTTAAATGCACCCAATGAAATGAATGCTTCTTTTCCAGGTGGCATGTTCAGCTGTCTGACTTTTATGGTATTAGGAAGGTTTTCATCACATCTAAGTGTAATTTGATTTCCTGTATAATTCTTTATTCCATGTCCTCCAGTCTGGGATAATAGAGAATAATTTATGACCATCTGTGTATCTCCTTAATACAGACATGCCAAACACAAGGCTCGTCGGTCGGATTCGGCCCACCATGTGATTCCGTCTGGCCTGGGGACCTGCTCTGGAAACAGCGAAGGACTGGCCCATGGTACCTTGGCCTGGCCCAGGCTGACCGGTGCCAGCCATCAAAGCCAGAAGATGCTCAGCTTTAGATCCACGGAGCAGCCCTGGAACTAGCGATAGGCAGCCCCATCCTATCCCCTGGCCATGCATGCCAGAGACTGTGAGCAGGTGGAGTCTGTCATCCCTGCTGGCTGTCTTACCCCACAGGCTGACTTCACCCAGGACGTCAACGTTGGTCGTCTCCTGTGCTCACACCCAGGGGACAGGGCCAAGGCAGTGGGGCAGCTCCTTGCTGATTCCAGGGCTGCCCCATGGATCTAAGGCTGAGCACGTTCTGGCTTTGATGGACGCAACCAGGTTGTAGATCAGTGCCACACACCCCCTCTCCCACCAGCACCTCCATGGCCCACTCGCTGACTTAGCCTCGTAGCCATGAGGCTTCCCTTTCACCGGGACCAGCCCCGCCCATGTGGGATAGTGATGGCCAGTGGCAGCATGGACACCGGCAGTGCTGGCAACCTCTCCTCCTCCCATCACCCTTTCCTGAGCGCGGAGGAAGGAAAGAGATGAGAAGGAGAAGGGAGGGAGGGAGGGAGGAAAGAAGGGAAGAAGGAAGGGAGCCACCATTTTGACAGTTTTGCTATACTGTTGTCTGTATAAACAGTATAAACTGAACCTGGTTTGTTCTCAGTCTTTTAAGTGGCCACAGACTACTAGCAAAAGTGGCATTTGATCACGATGTAGGTTTCCCCTTTTCCATTTGAGCATCCAAGAAGGGACAGGAAAAGAGAAAGTGAAAGAGGAATGACAAAGAAAAATAAGGAAAGAGGGGGAAAGAGCAAAGAAGGAAAAAGAAGGAAAGAGGGGAAGAAAGAAAAAGGAAAGGAGTATGAAGAGGGAAGGAAAAAGAAGAAAAAGGGAAAAGGAAGGAAGGAAGGAAGGAAGGAAGGAAGGAAGGAAGGAAGGAAGGAAGGAAAATTATAATGAGAGGGAGGAAGGGTCTGAGGGAAGTTCTGCCTTAGCACTTGGCCACAAGCAGCCCTGCTGCCCTTTCGCCATCCCCTTGTCTCCTCCTGACCTCTCATTGTGGTCTCCCATCCTATCGCTGAGGATGGTTTGGTTACAAAGCTTGGTCTTCTTGCAGGGAGAGGGAGTGGGCCTCCCTCTGACCCACACATTTTGCCCTCCCGCACACACCATGAGCAACTTGGCCAAGGAGAGCAAGCCAATCAGCAGCAGGCTCGAGGAGAAGGTAAGCGCAGCCAGGTGCCCCCTTGGAAAAGGCTGGACTAGGCGCTTGCCCTCCACTGCCCAGGGTTCTGGGCATCCTGCATCTCTGGGGGTCCTCTGCAAGGCCTGAGAGGGACAGCAAGGCTCCTCTGGTGGACAAGGGTATAGTACTCACCCTGGTCTTGTCTTCCTCGACTGAAGACGATCCCCCCACCCCGGCCTGGGCCACCATAGGTCCCTCCCAACATGAGAAATGTTGAGTTGGTCACGCACACTCCAGCCACGCCCACCCCCACTATGCCCACCCCGGCCACGCCCACCCTGGCCCCCAAGGTCCACCACAACCCTGATGAAACCCTCAGTGAAATCGAGTTTGACACCCCTGCTTTAATGTATTTGAATAGTGCAATCATATCTCTATTCTGTGTTCCCTTCTTGGTCTTTTAAAGACTTTTGAGTCATTTTTAGTTTCAAAAAGACTTGATAACCATCTAAGAAACATGAGGCTATGGTCACAAATTAATTTGTCTAACAAGATAAAATTATTGATTTATTTCTGTTTCCTGATTGCTGCAAAGGCATTTTGCCAATTCTTAGTGCTGTGACATCATTCAAAAAGGCAATTTGCTAGATATGCTGGTTCTGAAACGCAGTGGGATGCATTATGAATCATAAAAAATTGACTGCAGTCTGAATCAGAAATGCAGTAATCATATGACTAGAGAGAAACTAAAAGGATTTTTACATATGTATATCTAGTTATTAAGACTTGCAGGTAACAGCAAATATACAGTATTTTACTTGACCTGTAGAAACTTAGTTAAGAATTTATTTTTAAATGGTCCTGATATTACTGATTCTATATTGTGTATTGTACAGAATTGAAAAGTCTCTTCTCTGCATTGGAGCTGAGATGCTATTTTCCACTTCCAGAACTTAGCTGCGTGAATGATAAGCACCAACATCTGTCAGTCCTGATCTATATTAGTTACTAAGAATTTGAAATATTGAAGAGGAGCTATCCATTTATACACTAATGAACCTATGAAGTGTGACTTTAGGCAAACTATTTTCTAGATTCTCCTATTATACAGAAAGCTACTTGATAAGGAATTATATTGTTAGGAATATCCAGTATACAGTAGTATTAGATGGCTAAGGTAGATATTATCTACCGCTGATGGATAGGGATTTATAAACAAGAGACTATCCTATCCTGGCATGCCATGATACAACTTGCAAAGTTCTGCAAAAACAGAACTTTCTATTATACGAGGGCAATTTGCAGATACAGAATTTTTATTATACACTACAGAAAACTTTATTATACCCTATTAGAAAACTACAATATTCCAATTACTTTTCAACATAATCACCATTCAAGGTTTGAAATTCCTTAGTAGTACTTACTTGGCACCAAATCTGGGCTGGGGGGGGGTTTGATCAAAAACATCCCAATGGAACTGCTTCAAAAGTTCTTGAGTGCATCTAGTGATGTGTCATGAACCAACCCCACACCAGAAGTCAGCATGCCCCAATGCTTGTTATGGATGGCTCATCTGAGTTTTCGTAACGTTTCACAGTAGACTTCTGAATTGATGGTCGAACCAGGCTCCATGAGCTTCACTTGCAGTACTCCTTTGGCTTCTTCATATTTGGCAGGATTTTCTATGGCACCACTTCTGGTGTGTTGGTTCATGTTAATGCCCGCACACCGCTAGACACACCCAAGAACTTTTGAAGCAGTTTCATTGGGATGTTTTTGATCATACACACACACCATAGCCCAGATTTGGCACCAAGTGACTACTACTAAGGAATTTCAAACCTTGTAAGATGTTACGACAAGTGCTTCAATTTGAATGGCAATTATGTCAAAAAGTAATGGAATATTGTAGTTTGCTAATGTGCATAATAAAAATTCTGTATCTGTGAGTGTCATTGATAACCAAACAGGTTTATTTTCGAATTGCCCTCATACTTTGAGTTTCTTCATTATTATACACTTTTGTTCAAGTAATCTAAACAGTTTTCCTTTAGGTTATCTCATTGAAGTAAGCCTGTAGTATCTGGACAGTTGTGAAATAACTGAGTTTGTATGACATAGAGAATATGGACTATAGAACTTGATAGTCAGTGGATCTTGTGCACATCTTTATAGAATCACAAGGCTGATGGACTCATTTAGAATACTTAGTATATATCTTGCTGCCCAAGTTCGAATGAATCTCCATTAGAAGGAAATTAAGTCTTGCTTTTCAACAGATGGTGGCCTGAAAAGCCTTAATAAATTGATTAGGTGTCTTGACAGAGTGTAGACCTTTTGTGTATCTATATTATGATTATTGTCAGTAATAATACAGCAGTAATGTATATTATACAGTGCTTTGCCATTGGTGTAATTACAAAACAAGGTAAATTGTTTTGTTCATTTGCCTGAGGTATTTAAGGAAACTATAGTGTATCCCAATTGGCAGAGATATTTAGGTCTAATACAGTATATTAGAGAGTAAGCTGCCAAGCAGGCTGCAAAATTTGGATGAAAGGCATTGTGGCTATAGCCATATATAATAATACTCTTGAATGTATTCTTTTATCCCATATTGATAGCTTTCAATCTCTTTCTGATTGAATTTTGAAGACTTTAGTGTGAACTGTGAGCAGAAAACATTGAACTTTTATTTTTCAATAACATTAAATAATGGTTAATAATATACAGAGGTTTGGATAGAAGTGGTAGATTAGTAATCATCCTATTTCCATGCCTGTATTTTCCATGCTTTAAAGATAACTCCAAAAACAGAACCCATTGAAAATATGTGTGGTCAATGCTTCAGTTGAACTGGAACATGGAAAATATACAGGGAGCATTTATGGGAAATAAATACAAATCATTTGTTATAGGAGCCCTTCTCCAGAGTCCTGAACCTGAAAACACCTGAGGGTAGAAAAGTAGGAATCTTCAAACATTTAGTTTCACAGAAGTGAAGAGAATACAGGTTAACCCTCAAATTACAGCCATTCATTTAGCTACCAAAGTTTCAATGACACTGAAAAAGTGACTTATGACTTTCACACTTTACAACCGTTGCAGGAACCCCATGGTCACATGATCAAGGTTTGGGCACTTGGCAACTGGCATGCGTTTATGACAATTACACTGTCCCGGAGCCATGTGATCACAATTTGTAACCTTCCCAGCCAGCTCCCAACAAGCAAAGCCAATGGGGAGAGCCAGATTTGCTTAATGACCACATGATTCACTGAACAGCTGCAGTGATTAATTTAGCTGTGGTAAAAGTAGATTGCAAAATGAGACAAAAATTGCCTTGCTTAACAACAGAAATTTGGGCCTCATTGTGGTTGAAAGTCGAGGACTATCTGTAAGGAATAATGGCTTTAAACAAAAAAAAAATCTCCATTATGAATTATCCCAATTCATAATGAAATTAGTTGAAAGCAAATATTCCCAAATAAATATAAACTCTACAGCTGAATCTGAATATTCTTTAGTGTGTTCAAGTTCTACTGTAAACATCTTTTGGAACAACTCGGTGCTTGGAAAAATAAAACTTTATTCTTATTTTAGTTATCAGGGAGTAGGATCTGTTGAATTCAACTACTAATTACCCTGCCCGTGTCTTATGCCTGACTCACAGGAGAGAGGTTTTAGTCTCACTACATTCAAAGTTTTGCTATCATTGTTACATATGTACACAGTGTAATTAATGTGTGTACACAAAAACACATTTTATTTAATAAAACATCAGCAAAGAAGAAAGTAAAATGTTAACCAAAATCATCTGTATAAGAGTTTCTCACACATATATGTATGTACTGCACATAAAATTTTATGCAACAATTTAAATAAAGTCAGACTTTATTTCATTATAATTCCCATATATAATCTATGGTAATAAACAACATGTACATAAATTGTACATAAAGTAACATTAAAGTAGGTCTTCAATCCACAGAGTATGGCCCATAAATTTATCTTTCCACCACCGAAGGACTAATCTTTTGGTAAAGATTACATTTCTATTATCCATTAATAAATAATAAACTCTCAAAATAAATTCCAGGCTTTTTGTTTCAACTGATAATTTTAACCCCCACCCTCTCAAAGCACAGGTAACCCTTGCAACTTTTTGCTTACCTTTTTTATCTATTTTGGCATTAAATATATTTGCATTGTAGTCTGCCTTCATGTAACCCATTTAGTAATCATTGAAGATCAGTACTCAGTTTGGTCTTCTTTCAGAGTGAGGACAGCAAAACTAGTATTGAAAATGTTTCTTGTGCTTCCAGAATTCAAATACCTTCCAGGACTGACCTTTCTGTAAAAATTGTAAGATGTATTGCCTCTGTTCTACTATGGACTGAATTTTGCCCTATTCAGCATTTCTTCAGATCCAGACAGAGTAAAGACACCACGTGGACTTTGCGCACATGGCTACACTGTTTACAAACACCCTCCCAGAATCCTCAAAAGCTGTTGTGTAATAGCCAAGCAGGCGCAACATATCACTAGTTAACAGCATTAGTCTGCAGTAGTGTACAATTTCTAGTGTGTTGTTCGCTACTGCCCACAATCAACATTTATTTAATGCAGGCTGGATGATATACAGTATATTCTAGGAGGGTGGGGGATGGGGAAGTTGCCTTCCTTTAAAACAAAAACTTGTTCTGGTGATACTCGGCTGTGTAGCATACAGTAAGGTCATCTGTGGTGAGCCAAAAATAGAAGCGTCACTACTTGACACAGAACTGGGCAGTGCAAGCTAGAGACCGTGTGACATAGTGAGTAAATATTTGTTTTAGCTTGCCAAAAGGGCTAATAAAAAGCCTGCAATTACAAACACATGTAAGTCAGGATAAGTAAATTCTGGATTGGGGAATTGTAAAAAGTATGGCACAATCCAATTGGCATATGTTAGCCAGAGCTGCAATATATTTGAATGCTATAAATAAAAGAAACAATGGATATTGGAAAGCAGGAATGTAATCTGTCTTATTAAAAGCCTGTATTGTTGTTGTTGTTGTTGTTGTTGTTGTTGTTATTATTATTATTATTATTATTATTATTATTATTATTATTATTTTGGGATTCTCTTTAGCTAGAATGTTTAGTGTGTATAAGCCAGTGAGATGGACAGGATAGTACCAATTTAAAGTTATTAAAGCAGTCAGTGCTTTCTCCTATTTAAACAGCAAGCCACAAATAATAATACTTTTGAACCAACTTGCCATATATATTTTATGTGGCAGGCCCAGAGAACTATTAGTACCGGCCATCATGCAAGCACATAAATATATTTAATTCTCAAAAATCCTCCTTCCTTCAGTGGGACTTGATTTTGAAACTATGCCAAGAGTAATAGTTTTAATTGTTCTTTAAAGTATTTATTAAAACAAACATAGGTATGCAATATCTTATTACATTTTCTGCACTTTAAGTAACTTTATTGAATGACCACTGTTTAAAAATATCCCTTTTAATTTATTATACTCTGTTATCATAACACATGATCACTGCTGGTCTGTGAGTGAGATGGAGTGAGAGTCCTTGACTTGGCTTGATATGAAGGCTATAGATTTTCCTTGTTCCAGATTTAAATAGTCTAAATCAGGGGTCCCCAACCTCTGGGCCATGACTTATTACCAGACCATGGTCTATTTGCAACCAGGCTGTGTGAGCTATAGGCCGGCGCACATGCACACACGTGCAGCTCAGCTTGTGCAAGGGGGCAGCCCAGTTCCTCGTTCCCACTCCAGCCAGGTCACCAAGCTGCAAAGGTTGGGGACCGCTGGTGTAAATTACTCATGCTCAGTAGATTTAATTGAGAGAGAGAGGAGAAAGAGAAAGAGAATTTATAAGGATGCCCAATTCATATCACTGGGTAGCACACATATACAAGCATAAAAACAATATATTTTAAAAATTCATATAAAATAAAGGTAACAGTGCATAATCACATACTTATTCGCTCCTTGTTGTCTAAAAATTTAAGCTTATGACATTTCAAACTAATGGAATGAGACAAAGATAGATAGATAGACAGACAGACAGACAGATTTTACTAAACCATGGGTAGCCCTGTGGAACAGGTTGAAATAAAATAATCCTATGATAATCTCACTAATTTATTATAAGATAAATGGTGGATATGAAAACTTTAATGTTGAAAACACTTCCATTTAGTAAATAGAATACAAGAAAATAGAAAAGGTAATGTCTAATATTTGAGTTGTTTTAAAAATTAGGGTTCCTTTTGTTTCTGTATTTGTTAAAGAAATGTTGCCAGGTTTGTTTGCCATTCTAAAACATTTGTACTGATTATAATTGCTTTTTAAAGTTATTTTTTCCTTGAAAGGTGAGATTTAGCAATGGACCATTTGTATGTACAATAAACTGACTATAATTAGCTACATTGAAATTGAGCAGAAATAGTTAAAATGTTTTCTATATTATTTGCTAAATAAGGCTGAATGTTTTTCTTTGGATTAATCTTCTTTCTCTAAGTGCAAATTGTTTTAAAAAGCTAATTGTAATGGAAGAAAGCAGAGAACTTAGCCTTTCCTTGAACTTAGACACATTTTAGAATTAAAAATAAAGTTAATTGTTTTTAAGAAAAATTTTTGACAGCGTCTTATCAGCTATGACAAGAGAACTCGTTGACCTCAAATAGAACCTCACATTATTCTGTGGGACAAAGACAGCTTACTTATATGCATAAACCATGTCACGTCAGAGTACCTCCAGAGCTCCAGCTCCAGGTCATTTTGTCGTCTGACAACGTGGCCGCCGCACATGGCTATGTTTACAAACATGATCCCAGAATTCCTAAGGCTGGTTATGTAATAGCCAACAAGTACAGTATCAGGCTGGCCAAATGATCTGGATCGCAGATGTTGGTGTAGTCTCAGCAAAACTGTTGGACGAGAAAAAAAGCAGAGCCTGGGAAATTCCACATTAGATATACCTGAGCAGATAACGTTCCTTTTTGCAGCTATTTTCGATGTCATGAGCAAAAGCATCAGGAATATAGAATAAATGTAATGATGTATTCTCCGTATTGTACTGTAAGCTTTTGTGATTTAGAATATTTTATGAACATTTTCTCAAAAGATCTTCTTAGTTATTAAAATGTATTTGATATTTAAATTGTATTTTGGAAAGAAAGACTGGAAGAGCTGCTTGCAAATGCAAATATTTGCCCAAGCCACAAGCTATGTAAAGGACTTCATCTTCAACAGACTTGCTCTGCGTGCAGCATGCTGAATATTGTGCAGGATCATATGTAGTTATTAGAAGTCTCACTGGAAATCATGCAGTATTTACACAACCTGTGGTAATAATGAAACCAGTGAGTGTTAATCAATTCATTTGCCATATGTTAAGGTTCCATACATGCTGTGAAAAATCCTAAAAGTTTATTGTGAATGCCATGTTAATGATAAGAAAAGCTGGTCTCTTGTATTTATAGATATAGTCATAACAGATTTTTCTTTTCTTATAGCATATTAAAAACAACTTCTTGTCATAATACATTTATTTTTGTTTGCACTCCTGGAACCAGTTTTACATTTTCAGTGTTATTTTTGTGGCAACATAATTCATATTCTTTCCTGCCACTTCTAAATTGTAAAAGTAACATAAATTGTAAAAGTAAATATTAGAGATATTTTGTAGCTCATCACAGATGTAAACTTAAATGTAGTGTTTAAATTAATACTGATTTTCAAATATAAGTGTTAGCTATTATGGTATTAGATTAAAATTAATGCAGGGGGAAATGTAAATGACTAATGCGAATGTTGCCCAACATTATCATACCTTGAGTGAACAACAGTCATTGATGTTAATCAAATATGTACACTGAATATGACTGTGTGCATCCTTTAAAGAGCAAAAGCGATGTACATATACACTCATTCAGAAACCAAGGAGCAGCTTATGAAACAGCTGTGCATTCTTTTAAAAAGGCATGGCTGTTTTATTAATCTGAAGAAATGTTCTTTGTATAGACTTCTGCCCTTGGCAAAATACTTTTTTCAAAGGATTTGCACAGTGCTAATGTTGAACCCTTAATTACTCCAGCATCCATATAGTATCCCATATAAAGTGTGTGTAAAGCATTATTATATGATGTTTTGTAAGGAATGTGGTATACTTACCCATTACTTTAGAAGTTCTGAATATAGAATCTCATTGATACCATGAATGAATTTAATCATTATAGCTTAGCATTACAACTGACAGAGGAAGCTTCAAGTTGGATGTTTGTTCAAATGAATTCATAGTGTGTAGATGGTTTGCAGTTCTATTACATTGTTGTATCTCATTTTAGTTGCTTCAGAATATATATTGAAAGAAAATCAGCAACACATTTTACTCTTACTTTAAATGGAAGTATTAAAAAACAGAATAAAATGTTATGAGATAAAGTTGGCACCACCGTTATCAAAAGCTCATGAAATTGTATATTAAACCGGAAAAGTTCAAGGGCAAAATCTATGATAAATTCAGAACATGAAATATTCTTGTCATTTTCCATACATTTTAATAATATCTCTATCATATCTTTCATTTTCCCAGATTTGTTGTGTTCAGTGTCCTTAAATATATGCAAACTGTAGAGGTGAATCTCTGCTGATCCCATTAGATTATTTGCTAAAATAAGTTGACTGTTTCAACTGTTGTTTTATATGAATTAGGTAACCAATGGTATATGCACTGCTGACATCCCATGGTATTTATCTATTTTTAAATGCTATGAGCCCTGCTACAAAAGGCTATATTTTAAAGCATTAGTTCACTATCATAATCAAATAGTTTTGAAGATACAGTTGTAAAGTCCCTTAAGATTCAGGAATGATAAAGGCAAAATCATTTGCACAGAATTAAATGTTTGAAGGCTGTAATTGTGAACCTAGAAGTAAGCTTCACTGAGCTTAATGAGACTTATTTCTGGCTAGACATGTAATACTGGAAGTATTTACATCACTCTTCTGACCTCAAGAGCCTTTGAAGTAATGTACTATTTTAAAACAACATAGTTGCAACTTGGTAAATAGAAAACAAAACAATTACTATTTCAGTAAAAGCAAAATATTAAAATCCATCAACTGTACAGTAATATAGTGCAACTTTTTTACCCAATAAAATTCAGTGCAGATAGAGCTTATCTGTTATTCTTTTCAACTCCTGTAATAAAGGCAACCCTATAAAGCATACATTTAGAATAATTATGACCAAAAGTAACTAATATACAATTTATTGTTTTTTGAGGAATGGTATAATTTTCAAGGGCTTTATTTTTTGGTAGCATTAGAACATATTTGCAAGTTTTTCTATGCACTTGTGAAGTTAACAGATCTCACTCTAGGATATATCATGGATTCAATTCTTTTGTTTTCCTTGTGTGGCTATGTTAGTACATTTAGATTTCCAAGGAAGCAGTGTTTAAAATGATATTCAGCATTTCAACAATTTTATCAATCTTGATGAAGGTATAAGTTGTCTCTAAAGATCATAAAAAGATTTAAAAGTTATGCTATTTAGGGACCCGTCTAGGACCAGTTTTTTTACAAGCAGCAGATGCAAGGTGTCTGTTTTTATGTGTGTTTTATTGAGTCACTTGAAATTGAAAGTGGGGGTTTTAAATTTGAATATTTCTACATTGGAAAGAGATTCACTTTAAGTGTAAAAATAGACTGATAAGAAAAAGGTATTTCTATAAGTAGGCTTTTATTCAGTATCTGTGAGAAACTGTAAAGGATATACATTCTATACATGGTATCTTCTTCATTGTTTGAAAGTCTGAGTAGCAACCTAGTGCATCTATAATGAAATAATTGATTTTTCTGAGGATTCTGCCCCTTATATTAGTCTACCAGGAAACACTTCAGAAAATGTAAAGCAGGGCTGCTGTATCAGAGCTGACAGGGACCAAATTACAATAACTTGACATAGCAGTCTAACCCCTTGCTCCCATGTAGAAGTAATCCATATTTTTGGAAGTAGTTTTCTATTAGTAGTAATAATCTACTAAGTATAACAGTTAGGGGACTCAGGCAATATTCAGAGGGAAAAATACATCTTTTTAGATTTCCAAAAAGCAACTGCTGCGTGTCAGTTTAGATTTGTGTCCCAGAATAAATACAGATGCCGTCATGGGTTTGTCATCTAAACAGTAAAAAGGAAGAATGAATTCTTGTCCAGCAGGTTTAGCAAAACCACACCTTAAGCTTGAATGATCCATCCTTTTGCTGTAACAGAAGTGAGCTGCAGGTATTGAAGGATTATGTTTAGAAGCCAATTTTATACAACAATTTTCTTTCTGTAGAAAAGGTATCATTGAACAGATCTGAAGGCATTCTAGAAGGCTTCGGAGGATGGCTTTTCATACGTAGACTGCTGAGTTCCTGAACTATAAATAAAAGCACCATCTTCCAACAGATGATATTTCAGTAGTCAGAATCTAGCAATCTGGGATATAAACCTCTTATTCTGAAAGTCCTGCATTGTTCATTCCCTCTGCAATAGTCCTTGAGTAAGCTTATTTCTGACTTTTTGAAAAGAACATCTAGATTTCTAGATAACCTTGTTTCAGAGAAATGGGAAAAGGAGTGATGGGAGCAGAATGGACTAAAAATATAAAAGCAGAATCCTTTTCCTGGCCTTTGATTTCTAAGGCTTGGAGCATAAGATTTCCTAGAATTGTAGGAAACAATGCACAGGAGCCTTCAATAATCAAAAAGTACGAAATGTCAAGAATAAAATTGCCACATTTAAAACAGAAAAAAACCCCTCAATGAATAATACAAAGAGTTGCTACATAAGTAAGTTAGATCATTGGGAAATAATTTGAAATTTGTCCATTTGATTGCTTAAATCAGCTCTGTGAATATAAAAGATGTTATTATTAAAGGTATTGTGTAAAGGTCTACTATAATCTTACATTTCTAAAGAGCTGAAACCAATTCCAGGAAATTCCAGCAGACATTACAAATATTCAAGAAAGATATTGTTGACTCCTTTGTTTCCCATTTTAATATTTCATGAACATGTGATATTATTTTAAATCCAGCAGTGATGGGCTTGCAAACTTTAATATTTAAAGCAGATGGCTGCTTTAATAAGATGGTTGCTATAGGAACTGCACTGTGAATGCAGTGGTTAGTATAATGACTGTCTCCTTGCTAAATAGCTGAAATGCTCTTGAAGCAAACACTTGGAGTAGTAGCATAAGATGGAATGTAATGGTAATATGATCACATGGGTGGTCTCTTTATTTTAAGTGGGATGCACTTGAACCAGACCCTTGATATTTCTGAGCTTTGCTCGAGTTTTCCTTGAGTCTACATAAAATGCAAGTGAAGATACGTTCTAAAAATAGCTCAGTTCAGCTGCTGCTTTATGATATGGTAACTGGGATAATTCTGCATACATACTTATTCAGGGAGAGAAAGGAAAAGAGGAAGCAGTGCATCAGAACTTATATTTTTATGTTTTAAAAATGCAGAACTAGTCACAACTCAACGTACAGCTTTTGTTCATGAAGAGGTTACCAGTCAGGTTACCTGAAATCTTCACTTAAATCTTCATTGACAACCCTAAAGAAAAAGAAACTTAGTAACTTTAAGCTGGAGTGAAGTACTGGGGCTGAGATAGTCTGGATCTAAAAGACTGAGCTTCAAGTTGAGAAAATATCTTGGTGATAAGCAACAATTTGGTTCAATACTGTACTGCTTATTGAAAGACACAAAATAATGGTAATCTTTACAGCAACCATGGATGGGTATTTTTTTTTCTGCCTTTGAATTAGTGTTGATTCTTGGTGACTGCCTGGACCAGTCCCTGTAATTTTCTTGGCAAGATTTTGGATGTGGTTTGCCCTTGCCTTCTTCCTAGGGCTGAGAGAGAGTGACTGGCCTAGGGTCACCCAACTGTCTACGTGCCTAAGGCAGGACTAGAACAGTTTCTAGCTGGTGCCTTAACCACTAAACCAAACTAATTCTCCAATATTTACTTAGGTTTAAAAATGCCTCACTCTCGGCACTGTACACTCTACAGGTAGTTCTTGACTTAAAACCATTCATTTAACGACTGCTCAAAGTTATGCTGCTGCTGAAAAAAGTGATTTATGACTGGTACTCACACAACTATCTCAGCATCCCCACGGTCACATGATCAAAATTTGTGTGCTTTGCAACCAGCATATATGTACAAGGGTTGTAGCATGCTGGGGTCACATGATCAACATTTCTCACTTTCCAAGCTGGCTTCCGACAAGCAAAGTCAATGAAGCCAGATTCATGTAATGACTGCATGATTCAATTAATAAGCCAGTGTTCTGCTTAAGAATTGTGGCAAAGGGTCATAAAATTGAGTGTGACTCATTTAACAAGCACCTCCTTTAATGACAGAAGCTCTGGTCCCAATTGTGATGATAAGCTGAGGATTACTTGAAATAAAGCTAGAACAATAAAATGAAAAAAAACCAAGGAGATGGTCTTCCCCACCTCTCAAAAACAAAACAAAAAAAACCCACACTCCAACCCATATAAAACAACCAACCAGCTTTTCAAAGCCTTCTGGAACGTCCTCACAGTTGGCACCATATCTGGGGGTAGGTGCAGAAGACAGGTGGTGTAAAAATGAAGGTATACTTCTAAGGTTCCACTAGGTTCCACTGTTTAATTGAGAGAACCTGAAGTGCAACTATTCAGAAATTGGTAGTCCCTCAAATAACCAAGCATTATGCCATAAAAGGCTTTATATGTAATAGCCATCATCTTGAATTCTATTCAGAAGGCTAATGTTAACCAATGCAGCTTAAAGTGTCACATGGGTCTACTATGACTTGCGCATTCTGGACTAGCTACGGTTGGTTTCCTAGTGATTTTCCAGGGCAGCCTAAAATATAGCACATTGCAGTAATCCATACTTGCAGTGATAGGGCAGTAACTGTCCAAAGGGCCTTCTGATCAGGAATGAGTACAATTGGCATGCTAGAGGGATCTGTAGAAATGTTCTTATGACCACAGCTGCCCAAATGTGTTCTTGAATGTGGAGATGCATCTCCCATCCAGACTTGCACAACCTCCATACATTAGGAGCATGGAGTATCCATATGCGTTGCACAGGGTTGAGGTGTATAATTGGGTATCATCAGTACTGATACCAATACCAGGCTCTGGATGAGTTCCTCAGCAGATTCATGTAGTTGTTGAACAAAGGGTGGGGGGAAGAGTATTGAACCCTGCAGTACCCCAAAGACGAAGGTCTGTAGACTTGACTATGTTTCATTCACAGTAATTTAATTTGACTGTGGGGAAAAAAGAGCCTGTCTGCCCTTACTTTCAATAATAATATAAAATAGCAGTAAAAGTCTGTGGTAAGAGAATAGGCTAATTATAGTATCCCTTGTGACCGCAGAGAAACTCAATGTATGTGATGTGTTGAACGTCCTTTGGCTAATGTGGCTTTCTTACTTTGCACATTTGTGGAACTCTGGTGGTGCCTTGATCTTTAGATTAAAGCAGTGGTCATTGACACTTTTGACAAACTTCTGTCTCATGAGAAGGGATTCATTCCTCTCCCTCCATACCTGTTAACTATCATTTTAGCTTCGCGGCCTGAATATTAGAATGAGAACTCTTAATAGGCAATCCACAATTATATCTCAGAAGCATAGAACCCATTCTTTTCATGAAGCAGTCAGGATTCTGGCAGTCTTAACACATTTTCAGAAGAGAAGTAGTCCTTGACTTACAGCAGTTCATTTAGTGACCATTCAAAGTTACAGTGGCACTGAAAAAAGTGACTTATGACTGTTTTTCAGAGTTACGACCTTTGCAGTATCCCCATGATCACGTGATCAAAATTCAGATGCTTGGCAACTGGTTCATATTTATGACCGTTGCAGTGTCCCAGAGTCATGTGATCACCTCTTGTGGCCTTCTGACAAGCAAAGTCAATGGGATAGCCAGATTCATTTAACAGACAGCTTAGTAGCTAATCAACTGCAGTGATTCACTTAACAACTGTGGCAAGAAAGGTTGTAAAATGGGACAAAACTCACTTAACAAACATCTCACTTTACAACAGATGTTTTGCACTCCATTGTGGTTGTGCGTCAAGAACTAGCTGTATATTTTTTAATCTTTTAGGCAGCAAAACTGGGCTTTGCAATATTAAAAGCTAGCTCATCAGATAAACGAAGAAATTCGTAATAGTATCATTTAGCTTTTAACATATCATTTACTTTCCCCCTTCTGTGACTAATGAAAACAGAATAATTTACCCAACACAAACAAATAAAAATAGAAGTATTATTTGGTGTCATAGTGCAATTGTATGTATATTACAGGCCAACTGGCTTGCTGGCTTAAACTCTTGGATAGAATGTTCTTGACAGTACCACCAAAGCACACAAAGATATCTTAGGTTTTTGCAATATTAAAAATAAAAGAACAGCAGTTACTATCTTTTCACAGCAAGAGGTTAAGAACATTTTGATCTATGATTGGGACTTTTATTTTGGCAGCATGTTTGTGAGGTAATATAGCAACTTGCTTGATAAGAACTGAAATTCTAGATATGATTTTGCAAGTAACAGTTAAGTTCTCAACTGTTTTTTCTTGCTCTGTATTCCTTTAGGGAACTGCTAATAGAGGCGTAGATATTTTTAAGAGTGCAGATTTTGATTTGAATGGAAAAATTATTCATGAATCTCTATTCCAATTAAAAAGAATAAAATGTTCACCTATGCTTAATCTTTTGGAAGAAGAATATTAAAATGGCTGAGATCTGATGCTTACAAAACCAGAACCAGCCAAGGAAAGATGTTTTGAAGAAAACTCAGAACATAACAAGAAAATGCTCTGTTAATGCTCACTTAAAAAAGAGCAGAGCTTGCTTCCCTTTTCGCACTCTTTACCTGTGTTCAGTAAGTCCTGTTTTCTTAATTTGTCTTAAAGGATGAACTTTCATCATGTTCGTGCTGAGAGATTGGGAAAAAAATAGTGTGCTTGGAATGTGGCATGTATTTCTCATTAGATTAGGTTTTCATATCCTCTTTTCCCCCCCCCAAATAGGCATTTTGCTACCTGAAAGATTTTGGGGGGAGGGAATGTACCTCAGTAATGTTTATTTTATTTATTTTATTTTTTAATCACATTTATATCCCGCCCTTCTCCGAAGACTCAGGGCGGCTTACAATCTAAAGCACAAATCAATGTGCTTAGCAATAGAACAGCTAAGAACAACGGTTACAGATGAAACCAGTAGTCAACAAATAAGAAAAAAAAGCAGCAAGAATGAGAATTTTGCTTTGTTTAAAATCTGAAAGGAGTTGATAAATCCTCAATTGTTCAACCCTAAAGTCTAGGGCAATTATGTATAAAGTGATCTCTCACTAATACTTGCCAATATAACCATTTTTTGTTGTAGCCAAGTAGGAAGATCTTGTGTTGTAGATGTACAAAGAACAGTAACAACTTTTTTTTCAATTCAGGAGATTGCCAGATATGCAAAATAGCTGCCTTGTGTAAATTAAGCTACAATTACTCCTTATTTATCCAAAAATTGTATACAGGAGGCAGAGCTAAGAATCATCTCTGTTTTGCTAGTACTTAAGCCAATAACGTTGAATAGTATCACAGAGTCAGTGCATTAAATTCAATGCAAGTGGAGTTGAGGAGAACCAGTTCTTTTCCCACATCCTCTATTGTTTCTATCTGAAAACGAGGTCCAAACCTAGATTACCAGCATCATCCAATTTCATTAAGATGTGACTTTACAGTAGCAACATTTTTAAATTGGATGATAATTATCCAAAATCATTTTATTTAAATTAGGCATCTTTAATAACACCATTGAGACTTCCTAAGACAGGTTATCTTTTCTTGCAATGGTACTTTGGTCATATTCACCTCTGTTTCATTTGTAAAAATGGCGTAAATGTAAACAAATTTATTTGAAAAATACCCTCCAAATTTCTTGGATTTTGAGGTCCTACTCCAAAAATGCTCTCTTCTGTCTTCAATAAAAGCTCCATTTGATTCAGAGGTTAAGGTGGAGAATCTAATTAGGTGAGTTGTGAACATTTGTATTTAATAGCATTGAGAACCTGGACCTTGTGTCCTTCCAAAGTAGCATTTAGGCTACATCAAAATTATCAAGTAAACCTGCTGGAAAAATCCAAAAGATAAGGAGGAAAGATTGTTTTAATCTTCTTCCTTGACAGGGTGGAGAAATTGTTTGATATTGAGAAGATATCATATATCTCAATTATATCTATATCTTAACATAAGATATCGTCAAGACCACAAAACCAAGAAAGACGTGTGGAATTACTTCTGAGCAGTTTCATTTTTTGTTCCTTACCTATAGACATAAATTTTGCCAAACTAAAGCAACTATTTTCATCACTATAAGGGTACTTAGAGAACCTTCTTGACTCTTTCTTCTGACCAAACTGTCCATGCTTTCCTGCCTCTTTGCCCTCTGGAATACAACCTTTCCTCCTGCGAATCCAGACTACATTTCACCACATATATAGTCTCTGAATGTTCATACATATAACCAGACCTGGTACTTGTTGAAGGGGAATGGTTCCCTATATTTCAAGACTACTGTTTTTCTAGGTATCTTCAATACAGGTAGTCTCAACTTATGAATGGTCACATAGTGGACCCACAAAGCTATTTATGTCCTGGTTCCAAAGTTATGGCTGCCCCCACTTCCAGCTCCTGCCTTTTGTGCACTCAGCAACTGGCTCATATTTGCAGCCATTTGCAAGATCCCACAGGTACGTAACAACAAATTATTATTGTTTCTGGCAAAAAAAGCCCATAGTGAGCAATGGATTTGCTTAATGACTACAGCATTTGCTTGATGACTTCAGTGATTTAACAACTGCCAGAAAAAAGGTCAACAGATCAGGTCATGATATCTTGGCCTGCTTTATGATCATCAAAACTTACAACTGTAATTGCCAGGTTCAATTATGGTCATAAATCAAGGACTACCTGTATATCTCAAAAAGAATGAGTCCTACCCCTTCATCCTATGAAAATTGAGTAATACAGATCATATCAGTATGTTCTTCTGGAATTAAGATAAAGCACTCTGGCCAGTTTAATTGACTTTGCAGAAATCAGAATTATCCATTAACATGCACTTTGGATCATTTGCGCTTAGACATGATTTCAAAGATGAGCTGGCCCATAAATGTTTCATCATGTACTGTACATTTCTGGACCCTTTTCTGAATGCCAAAACACACACAATCGTGTTCACTATTTTTAATCTGTTGCTTGGCTCTAAAGATATAGACAGATTTCTCTCTACTTCCGTTTTCAGCATAAATATTTATTTTGATTATGGAAGTTACTATTGTGGGGAGCACATTTAAGTAGTTGACATACTTTAATTAAATGCAGAATCCTCTAGACACATTTAGTGACACCTCCAGTTAAAATATGGAACGGAAAACTCTGTGCCTAAAGTCTTAACAGAACTTTTGGAGACAACACTCGGCTAGGGGCCTATGCAGCTCATCATGTAAGAGAGCTTCCTAAGATCTCATACGAAATGCATTTCGTAGAAAGGATTTGAGAGCTGCAACACAAATTTGTTGTCTTCAAAAAGGTTATTTATGTTACTACTGACCTTCCAGTTGATAGCACATGAACTCATTTATCATGTTTGGTCATGATGCATACTCTCCTCTGTCCTTATGTGAACTTGGTAGGCTTTTTTCCAGACTTCTGTTTCATAAATCACCCCGTAGTCAGGCTGCAGTCTGATTTTTAACAACTTTATATATCAATTACAGATGGCATATTTTTGCCCTATTTGTTCAGCCTTCTTCAATTTAATGTTCTTATGATACCTTTCTCTACAGTACATTACTGCTGTTTTAAAATAGGCACTGATTTTCCTGCTTACCGGTAGGTTTTAATTCATATAGCTTCATTCTTATGTGTGCTGAGCAACTATAAACTGGAGGCTGTAATTGTAAACTACTATTTCAGTAAACATAAGCTCCGTTCATGCATCGCTGTTTTATGTGTCTGGAAAATCCTCCCCCTTCCACTGATGTTGCTCAGTCATGCAGACTCTTGGCAAATGTGGAAGCCAACTCCTGTGTAGGCATGAAGCTTTCTTCCTGTAGATAGCCATGCTGAACGTACAATTGACTACAGGTTGCTGGCATGATCTGAGCAACATTGTCAGGGAGAGGACTAATGTGGAATTCTTTCACATGTAGTAGCATATTAACCGAACTATATTTGTATTTTGTCATACTACAAAAGGCTAGAGATTCCCATTGAGTTATTTGTGAATTTAAATTACTTTCTTTAATAAAATATGAAAAAGTTTGTAGTCTACCTATGGTTTTACTTGTGTTCTCCAAATTTTTATCTATCTATCTATCTATCTATCTATCTATCTATCTATCTATCTATCTATCTATCCACACAAACACACACACACACACACACACCTACCTTGTTTTCTCACCTTAACTTCATCGTTTTAGGTCAATCTGGTAGAGCATAGGATGACACTGTTGTCCCAATTTCTGTTATGTTTCATTGGAGCCCAAGCCTAGAGATTATCAGAGGTTTTCTTATGCAGGGAGGGACAGCCAAATATTATGGCTATCTTCTTTATATTTTTTATTTAGTAAGGATGGAAAAGTAACCAGACTAAGAACTCTGCTGTCTTTCTACAGCTAGAGTGGAGAGGCTACTGCGTGTGCATTCTCTAAGACAAGAGAGTAGGCAAGTATCTATGCATAATGCTAGCAAATACAGTAAAGACTGGACAGCACAAAATACAGCTGATGACCAGATAATGATACTTTTTTCCAGTTTCCTTGTTACATGTTTATTTCAGGACATGGCTTTTGTACCATTGATCAGTGGCTCTTGATTTACGTCTTGCTTAGAAAGCAAACTGCAGGAAAAATAAAATCTCTGCAGGGGAATGTCAAGCTAGTTGAAAGCAAAAATTATATCTCTTGCAAGCACACATATACATATCAAACAAAATAAGATATTTCTTTCTCAAAGCTCTTTGGTTCAGGTATGTTTTCATTTTCCCTTAAAATAAAGAGGTTGTATCACAGGTAGTAAATCTGTGTATGGTCTTTAGATGTTATTCACTATCCTGAGGTTCTTGTGGTGGGCTACATCTCAGAATAAGCAAAATAAACAATAAATCACACCACAATAATACTGACAGAGAGGCACTTAAGGGGGAAAATATCACAATGGGGTTGTAGACACAAAATCTTGAATGTACAAGCAAAATGCTTGGTGTTCATTTAATGCTGAAATACATAATGTCAGCATCAACCTAGCATCCAGAGGAATAACATTGCAAAGCCAGGATACGACAGTAGAGAACCAGTCAAGCCAGAGCTCTGATGGTGCAATGATTAAAGTTCAGTATCGCAAGCAAATTCTACCCACAGCCTAAAGTTTTACCCTGACTGGACTCAAGATTGACTTAGCCTTCCATCCTTCTTGATAAAATGAGGACCCAGATTTTTGGAGGCAATAGGCAAATAACGCTGATATTACAAACCACCCAGAGAGTGCTGTAAAGTGCTGTAAATGCTATTGTTATCCACCCACCCACTCTCATATAATGTCTTTCGCAGCTCTGGAACACTGAGGAAACTCTTCCAACTCTTAATGTTTAGTAAGTATTAGTTTGTTTATTTGTATCCCACCTTTCTTATTTTTACAAATAACTCAAGGTGACGAAGATATCCAACATACCATCCTCTTCCTATTTTCCTCACAACAACCACCCTGTGAGGTGGTTTGAGCTGAGAGGGAGTGACTGGCTCAAAGTTGGCTTTCATAGCCAATAGGGGACTTGAACTCATGATCTTTGTACTGGAAGAAGCATTCCCCAAAGGGATGAGAGTCCAAACTGAAAAGGACCATAAACTAAACCTTGAAGACCAACAGCAAGAGCCATTGCTGTTCTTTATGACCAGTTTTGTGATCTGCAGCATTGCTGATAAATCCTAAACTATCTGGAATATCAAGCTCATCTTTAAGGACTAACCCATGCAGAGCCTTGGTGGCGCAGTGGGATAATGCCTTCTTAAGTAACACCAGCTGCCTGCAATTAGTGCAGGTTCGAGTCCCACCAGGCTCAAGGTTGACTCAGCCTTCCATCCTTCCGAGGTAGGTAAAATGAGGACCCAGATTGTTGGGGGCAATTAAGCTGACTTTGTAATAATGTCGCTTGGGGTGTGGGGTGTGTGTGAAAGCCCTAATAAGCAGGCATATACATAGAATGAAGGCTACTGCTAAGCATGTAAGCCGCCCTGAGTCTTTGGAGAAGGGCGGGATATAAATGGAATTTTTTTAAAAAAAGAGTGCCTTTCAGTAATTGAAATGGAAGGTTATCAGAAAATGGTCTATATTCTTTATCTTAATTGGAATTTTGGCACACAAAGGGATTTCAATAAAACATCAGGACAACATTATTCCTTATACCTATGAATTAAAGTTTAGAATTTCCAGGATATAGAGGAAAGTCTAGGTGAGTGAAAGAGAAAAAATGTTTTAGCCAGGATTATATGTTCCCTGTATGGTGCAATTGTTTCTAACTTTCTATACATGTTACAAATTCAATCTGCATCTTGGCAGACTTTATTCTATATTTAGGTCAGGTCACATTCCAGAAAATATATTTTCCTCTGTAGCATCTTTTGATATTCAGTAATATTAATTTGGAGCTCTCATCTTTTAATGGAGTGGACAAGTGCTATCCTGTGGTCATTTCAGGGCACTGTATCTATTATTTTGACTTTTCCTTTTCAGTGAAGTTGCCAAGTTTAACTCAAAATAACAGGCAATTTTTCCCAATGGCTGTTATTATTTGTTCACAAAAAGGTGACAGTTTTTCTGAAGCCCAGTGGAAATTAGGAGGGGAAGCTTCTTGTTCTCTTTCCTTTTTCCTTTTAGCAGAATAACCTTAGGAAGAAAAATACCTGTTTAAAATAGATGTATTGTTTCCAGGCTTCAAAGAGCATAGGGCAGTGATGGCGAACCTTTTAGAGACCAAGTACCCAAACTGCAACCCAAAACCCACTTATGTATCGTTGGGTGCTGGGTGGGCGTGGCCCATTGGGTGGGCGTGGGTGCAGGGGTCATGGCAGACTGGGTGGGACTAAAAAGTTCAGTCAATCAATTCCAATTTTGCAAGATCTTTTTTCCCCCGCAAGAAGTTGAAATAGATTGATTGATTGAACCTTTTTATTTTTGCACATGGTGGCGGAGGCCTAAAGTGAAAAGGTTTTATAAAACCCAGCTGAAGGCCTAGGACTGGGGCGATGGTGCGCGTGCCCACATAGAGGGCTCTGCATGCCACCTGTGGCATGCGTGCCATAGGTTCGCCACCACAGGCATAGGGTACCTAAATATTAACAAACTTCCAAGTTTTTACATCCCATAGAACATCCCAGAGCTCATTGGAGTTGAGCAGTTAATAAATACGAATGAATGAATGGATGGATGAATGAATGAATGAATAAATAAATGACATTCTGTATCATTGAAAAATCCCATGGGACTATAGTAAAATGTAGTTTTAACTGGAAAACTGAAATTTTGAATTAATCCATTTAGAGAATATTATTCCTTGATAAGATTAAAAATGCAAATCCCAGGCATGTTAAAATTAACAAACTAAATGAACACTGGGATGGAATAAGAAAAAGTAAAACAGTTTTTATTGCTAAAAGATCAAGCTTTCGTTGGCTAACTGCCAACATCGTCAGGATGGAAACGCTGGGGTAGGGAGATCGCGTTTATACTGTTGGTGTCTGCATTCTGCTCATGGAGTGCGTCAACGGTCTGTTTGTTGAGGTCGGCCGTATTTGAGTTGTCACGCATCCGTTTTGGGGGGATGTAGTTGTTTCTGGGTATCTGTTGTCAAAAGTGAATTGCTGATAGTTCCATGTGTTGTAGCCATAGCTCTAGTCACTGCCCGTGTTCTCATACCAGAGATCGTAAATGGTTGTTGCTCTTCTTCCCTGTGTTCTGCATTGCAAGGTGGTTGTGTGTTGGTGCAATCTTGATTTTGATACAATGAGGCACTCTGTGAATGCTTGCACTGTTTGCCCCCATATCGTGCATGTCATTCCTCTTCCCAATTCCTTAGTGCCAGGTATGCAGGGGGAAGGTCTATGTGCCGGATGATGATGATGATGATGATAATAATAATAATAATAATAATAATAATAATAATAATAATAATAATAATAAAGTTGGAAGGGACCTTGGAGGTCATCTAGTCCAACCCCCTGCTCAGGCAGGAAACCTTATACCATTTCAGGCAAATGGCTCTCCAGTCTCTTCTTAAAAACCTCCAGTGTTGGAGCATTCACCACCCCTGGAGGCAGGTTGTTCCACTGGTTAATTGTTCTAACTGTCAGGAAGTTTCTCCTTAGTTCTAGGTTGCTTCTCTCCTTGACTAGTTTCCATCCATTGCTTCTTGTCCTGCTTTCAGGTGCTTTGGAGAATAGCTTTTTTTTTTTTAATTGCATTTATATCCCGTCCTTCTCTGAAGACTCAGGGCGGCTTACGAGCTTAGCTTGACTCCCTCTTCTTTGTGGTAGCACCTGAGATATTGGAACACTGCTATGTCACTCCTCACCCTTCTCTTCATTAAACTACACATACCCAATTCCAGCAACCATTCCCTATATGTTTTAGCCTCCAGCCCCCTAATCATCTTTTTTGCTCTTCTCTGTACCCTTTCTAGAGTCTCGACATCTTTTTTACATCGTGGTGACCAAAACTGGATGCAGTATTCCAGGTGTGGCCTTACCAAAGCATTGTAAAGTGGTATTAGTACTTCACTTGATCTTGATTCTATCCCTCTGTTAATGCAGCCTAGCACTGTGTTGGCTTTTTTGGCAGCTGCAGCACACTGCTGGCTCATATTGAAGTGATTGTCTACTAAGACTCCGAGATCCCTCTCACAGTTACTACTATACTATACCTATGCATTTGATTTTTCCTGCCTAAATGTAGAACCTTACTTTTTTCACCATTGAATTTCATTTTGTTAGATAGTGCCCAGTGTTCGAGTCTGTCCAGATCCTTCTGTATCTTAAGCCTATCTTCTGGAGTATTGGCTATTCCTGCCAGCTTGGTGTCGTCTGCAAATTTGATGAGTTCCCCATCTATCCCCTCATCCAAATCATTAATGAAGATATTGAAGAGCACTGGGCCCAGAACAGAGCCCTGGGGCACCCCACTACACACTTCCTTCCATGTAGATGCAGTTCCATTGAGGACCACACGCTGAGTACGGCCTGTCAGCCAGCTACGAATCCATCTGGTGGTGATGCTATCTAACCCACATTTTTCTATCTTATCAAGTAGTAGGTTGTGATCTACTTTATCAAATGCCTTACTGAAGTCCAAGTAAATTATATCTACAGCATTCCTCTGGTCCACTAGTTTTGTCACTTGGTCAAAGAATGTAATAAGATTTGTCTGGCATGATCTGTTTTTGACAAACCCATGTTGACTTTTAGTGATGACTTTGTTTACATCAAGGTGTTCGCTGATTTGTTGTTTGATTATCTTTTCCAGAATCTTCCCAGGTATTGAGGTCAGGCTGGTAGGTCTATAGTTTCCTGGATCTATTTTTTTCCCTTTTTTGAAGATGGGAACTACATCAGCTCTCTTCCAGTCCTCTGGTAGTTCCCCAGTGCTCCAGGATCTTTGAAAGATATAGTTCAGTGGTTCTGAGATCACGTCTGCCAGTTCCTTGAGAACCTTGGGGTGTAATCCATCTGGTCCTGGTTAAACAAGTGGCCGCCTTTAGTGTTGTCACTGGCAATTGCCTCGGTCCCTGTTAGATTAAAGAGAATATTATGTATTTCATTTGATTTTGATTTTGATTTTGATTTTTTGATTTTGTTTTTTTGATTCAGAAAAAAAAGACCACAGAACAGATATTGTGAATATCATTATTCATTTTGGCTGGGAGAAGTTCATTCAATTAGTCATTTCTTTAAATGAGTTTTTCCCAGTAGAAGAGATACTAATTAAAATAAGTGCATTTAAGAAACTATCTGTATCTTTGTTTCTTTCCTAGTCTCAGAATGCAGAGTTCTCATTTCTGCTTTTATTATAATTATTGCACTATTTCCATATCAACTGTTTATTGGGGAAGCCACCTGCCAGTATTTATGCAGCTAGTGATTCAGTTCATTGAGGTCAATTTGGATGCATGATAAAAATGCTGATCACATTTTTTTAGTTATATGTACTGCATATTTATCAATATTCATTAGCTGCTCAGTTCTGCTCTGAATGTTTGGTTATCCTGCCTACAAGCGTGATTTCCTGCTACTGTTAATGCTTATTTGGAGATGCTTTTCTTTCAAAGCAATAAGCCTCTGAATGTGATTAAAAGTGAATAAAATGTTGTCATTCTCTGAACTGCCAGCCTCCACCCTTGAAACAGGCACTGTGTTAACACAGTTGTTCACACGTGTTAAATCTATGTTGGTGTATTCAGTGTGTATTGGTCAGAATGATGCTTCTTCTCCACAATGTCATTCTGCTCCATCTTTCACTGAGCACATTTATTGTTCCCATTTTAGATGTGTGAAATAGGATAATGAAACTACATTTAGAATGATTATGCTCAAACTAATCCAATACCTGGGCTTTTGATGAACTCCCCTAAAGATATTTATACATGCCGTTTGTGAAAACAGTTTTCTATTCAGTGACATATATACATTGCTGGCTAAGTGCCAGAAGTATGGAAACTATGGGTGGAAGATCCTTTTTCATAATTTATTGAATGGTACTTACTATAGCCTCAGTCAATCTAGTTCTCTCTGACAGTTTCAAATAACCCCCAATTCCGCTGTCAAATATTGGAAGATTCTTTTAATGAAGATTAGATTTAATTTTCTGCAGTTGAGCATTACAAATTCCAGTTATTTTGTAAGCAATATTTGCAGCTATACTTCAAAGTGTGGAAGAGAATGGGAATGAATAGATAACAATATATAAATCAGTTTAAGTTGGTGTAGAACTAAACCATCATGCTGAAATATCAACAAAATTCTTTGTAAGGGTTTGTAAATGCTTCTGAACTCCAAGGGAAATTTTTTTGAAAGCTTATCCCATTTTGTAATTCTGTGTTCTTCCATTTACCAAGGAATATTAAAGGGAATTGTTGTTGCAATTATAGTATGATCCATTGCAAAGTAAATTTCCGTTATTTATTTCATGTTCAGTAAGTCTGAAGTTCCTAGGGTGCCCAGCAGAACTAAAGTGCTTAGTGGACTGAGCAGTTTCCAAGTGCCTTCTCTCCTATCTGACTTCTTATATTTAAATAAACATTTTAATTAAAAAGGTTGGTATACTGTAAAGCAAAATGCCAGCCTCCATATCACTTTGGAGATGAATAGTCAAATAATAATAATAATAATAATAATAATAATAATAATAATAATAATAATAATAATAATAATAATAAAGTTGGAAGGGACCTTAGAGGTCATCTAGTCCAATCCCCTGCTCAGGCAGGAAACCCTATACCATTTCAGACAAATGGCTGTCCAGTCTCTTCTTAAAAACGTCCAGTGTTGGAGCATTCACAGCTTCTGGAGGCAGGTTGTTCCACTGGTTAATTGTTCTAACTGTCAGGAAGTTTCTCCTTAGTTCTAGGTTGCTTCTCTCCTTGACTAGTTTCCATCCGTTGCTTCTTGTCCTGCTTTCAGGTGCTTTGGAGAATAGCTTGACTCCCTCCTCTTTGTGGCAGCCCCTGAGACATTGGAACACTGCTATCATGTCCCCCCCCCTCGTCCTTCTCTTCATTAAACTAGACATACCCAATTCCAGCAGCTGTTCTTTATATGTTTTAGCCTTCAGTCCCCTAGTCATCTTTGTTGCTCTTCTCTGTACTCTTTCTAGAGTCTCAACATCTTTTTTACATCGTGATGACCCAAATAGGATGCAGTATTCCAAGTGTGGCCTTACCAAGGCATTGTAAAGTGGTATTAATACTTCACGTGAAATTTTGTGTTAAAATGGCATGTGTATATATGTGTGTGGTCAATTAAGCATATAGATAACATCTATGAGCATTGAAGATTTAAACTCAGTTTTGAAAGTCAGTTTCTTACTGTTTAACTAATGGAGAAAACCCAGATTTAAGACTTAAGTGCTTTAATCAATAGTCTCCATTAGAGAAATCCAATTGAACACTCTCTCCCTCTCCCATGCCCTCTCCTTCTCCCTCTCTCTCTCTGTTTGTGTGTGTGTGTGTATGTGTGTGTGTGTGTGTTTGTGTGTGTGTGTGTGGATGTAGAGTATATGTTCTAATGGAATGGATTTCCTGTTAGGTCTCTTTGTTCAGAAGGTTTGAAATTTCTTAGAGAAGATTAGAACAGGAAAAGAATGTAGGGTATAATTAGAAGTGCACAAGTGTACAATTAAGTGTGTGTGTCCATGTGTGTGTCTGTGTATATTTTAGACTTTCTTCTACAACACTTGACTGGATCAATAGGAGGATTAATATCTTTTGGGGCCACCAAAGAGGAATCAGTTAAAGATGTTAAATTTAGTGCCAAGGAGCCCTACTATCTACATTGAGATACATGTGTGGAGGGAACTGACAGTCAGTGATAAACCATTTTTGGTGACTGACAGTTCCTGCTGAGTAAAAAGGGGCTGTAAAAGTTCATTGTAGAAGTGAAACTAGATTTGCTTTCAGTAAATGAGCAAGAGGATGTTTGTGGGACAGTTAAAGGGAGAGTCCCAAACAAATTTTCCCCGTAACAGATCAACAGCCACTTAGTTAACCTGAGAAAGAAAAATGAAGAAATAAAACCCAGTTACCATTGATGCCTTCTGAAAATTGAAAATGAATTGAGAGGTGTCAGACAGTTTGTAAGGGGAAGATCCTGCTCAATCAAATAAGAGAATTCCATTGGAATAAAACAGTAGTATGAATTCTTTAAATGTGGGAAAAAGACCAAAAATATTAAGCTGGTGGCTAGGAAAATTGTGACATTTAGACTACAACCTCTGCTAATCTCATTGGGAATTGTTGGGAATAACAATAACTAATTTAAAAGATTTAATACTTGACTAATGAACGTGAGCCATTTATTTAAGCTAGTAACATACCATACTTACAAGACACCCTTCATTTGTGACCTTATTGGGGACGAACAAGACCTGGCCGACACCAGAGGGCCGGTTCCCCTTTTGGAGATGAGTCAAACCGGGTTTAAGGTTTGGCACCAGCCAAGGCCTCAGGGCAAGGGAAGGAGAGTAGCAGTTGACATTTGAGAATCTCTTTTGGCCTTCAGGGGCCACACTTCTCAGGTGTCCAGGTATGAGATGCTATTCCTGAAGTTGGGCTGATGGGATTAGTTGGGAGTCTTGCTGTTGCAGCCTCCTTGCTGCGTAACAACCTCCCTGCCTGAGCTACTGGAGGCTATCTCAGGATTGGCAGTCAGGTTTCTCAGACATATTGTCTTGGGGAACTTCAATCTGCCATCCCTGGAATTGGCCTCAGAAGGGACTCAGGAGTTCATGGCCACTGCGATGGTCATGGGCCTATCCCAGATCAACCATCATCCATGGCAGTACAGTGGACATACTTCAAATAGGATCTTCCTGTTGGAGCAGGACCTGTCATGGTCAGACCATGTTCTGGTGTTCTTGAGATTTTCCAAAGCTGCCTTCTTCCCCATTTGAATGCACTCCCTCAGTGAATGATAGATCCACACAGTTTCCAGGAGGAGCTGGGGAATTTCCCGGAGCTCTGTTGCGTAGTCCTGGCAGCAGCCTGGAATCAGAAGGCAACAGGAGCCCTGCACAAGATTGTGCCTGTGCACCCCCTCTTGGGTCATCATTCCTGACACTCTCACAGCTTCACAGAGGAGGTTGAGAATGGTGAGGCTAGAGCAGGGGTAGGCAACCTCGGCTCTTTTATGACTCATGGACTTCAACTCCCAGAATTCCTGAGTCAGCATAGCTGACTCAGGAATTCTGGGAGTTGAAGTCCATGAGTCATAAAAGAGCCGAGGTTGCCTACCCCTGGGCTAGAGTGTTGCTGGAGGAAGAAAGAGAACAAATCTGAACAATCATGAGTCAGAACCAGTATTAAAGCCTACATCATGGTGGTAAGGCCGGTGAAATGTCACTATTTCTCTGCAATTATTGCATCAACAGAATGCTGCCTGGTGGCCCTACTTAAGGTATTCGGTGCCTCCTCGGGAAGGAGGGCTCAGATGAACATTTACAGGGCCATGTGGAGCAGCTGATGGATAAAAGTGCTCGAATTCATTCTCATTGACAATCCTCCTTTTCAACCATTGGTATCCAAGCATGGAGCAAGTACATTGGAGATTCCCAGGGAGAGGATTTACCCAGTTATCTGAAAACAGTTTGACCCTGTTGGACCTGAGAAACTGGAAAGGGCCCTTGGGGATATTAATGCAACTACTTGTTTATTAGAACCTTGCCCCTCCTAGTTGGTAAAAGCCACCAGGAGGGTGACTTGCAAATGGCCCAGACAGTAATTAATACAGGGAATATTCCTAGGACCTTTTAAAGAAGTCTTAGCCTGTCCTCTCCTTTACTGGATCCCACCTGCCTGGGCAATTTCTATCCAGCTTCCCATCTCCCCTTTTTAGGGAAAGTAGTGGAAAAAGTGTTTGGACTGCAGCTTCGGAGAGTCCTAGATTAAACAGATTATCTGGACCCTTTTCTGCCAGGTTTCAGGCCCAGTTATGGGATAGAGATGGTATTGGTCACACTTGTAGATGATCTTTGATGGGAGCAGGATGGGATATTACATCTATCCTTGCTATTCTTGACCTCTCAGTGGTTTTCAATACCATTGACCATCACATTCTTTTGGGCTAGTTGTGGGAGCTGGGCTGAATGGTACAGTTTTCCACTGGTTCAGCTCATTTCTTCAAGGCCAGTCATAATCCATGTTGATAGGGACCGAGAGGTCCAGGCTATGGCCACTCCTTTGTGGCCTGCCACAGGATTCAGTGCTCTCTGCTCCTTTTTAACTGAGTGAGTCACATCATCCAACACCATAATGTATCATTAATATGCTGATGGTACCCAACTTTACATCTCCATCCCTGGTGATCCAGCTGATGTTATAGGTATTCTTTCACAGTGCCTGGAGGCTGTAAGAGTTTGGATGGGGAACAACAGGCTTCAGCCGAACCCCTAGTAAGACGGAGTGCCTGTAGGTTCAAGGTGCCTTGGGATCTTAAGGTTTATCATCCTTGGTTCTTGATGGGATTGCACTACCCCAGACAGACCCGATGCACAATCTGGGGTTCTCTTAGACTTGTGACTCAAAGAGCAGGTGGCAGTTGTAGCAAGGAAAGCCTTTGTGCAACTTTGTGTTGTGTGCCAGTTGTGCAATTTCCTGGATCGTGAGGTCCTGCACACAGTCACTCATGCCCTGCTCATCTCCCAGGTGAATTACTGCAACACACACTACATGGGGCTACTGTTGAAGAGTTTTCGGAAGCTACAACTGGTATAGAATGCAGCCAGTGACACTCCTGTTATGTGAGCTGTGCTGGCTGCCAATTTTCTTCCAGGTCCAATTCAAATTGTTAGTCATCACCTTTAAAGCCCTTTATGGCACAGGTCCAGGCTATCTGAATAGGATTAACCTACCCTACTCATTCCAGCCTACTTCATATCCCATCTCCAAAGAATTTCAGCTGGTAGGGTCCAGGAAAAAAGTGTCATGATTCCGACAGACAGAGTTTTGTGTTCTATGGTCCATAGTCTCCCACCATAAATGGTCTGCCCCCACACTCCAGACCTTCCAGAAAAGCCTAAAAAAATGGCTCTGCTGTTGTCCACCAAGAGAGGCCTGCAATGTTGGAAGTGGTTGACCAGATACAGAAGATCTCCACCCTAGGCCACTCATCATCTTGGTTTTTATTTTTTCTAATCAATTTTTCTAAATTTGTTTCTAGTATTTTTTTCCTTCTATCATATTATAAGCCACTCAGTCACTGTATCAACGAAATGGGTGGCATAAAAATTTAATAAATAAAATATAAATAAATTTTTGCATTCCATCTACAATTTACTTTATAATTTAAATATGAAATGAATTTTGTGTTTATCAATGACTAAACATGCTTTATATGTTAATATATATTCACATATATAGCATGTTTAATCTTTAATAAGATGATGAGTGGCCTGGGGTGGAGATCTCTACCTGCTCAGCCAGGTGTCACAGAAGATTCCCAGGATGAAGGGCAGGCAGGCAAGTAGATCAGGTCTTTCCTGGTCAATATTTGTTAAAATCAAATACCTTTTTTGCTGTTTATTCCAAAACCATTTTTTAAAGTTCTTAAACTTGTAGGTAAAAATTTGTTTTGCTAAAGATTGAAGAAAACTCACCTGGTGCTGTCAAACTTGTTGATCCAAAGGTTTCTAATAGCTGAAAAGCAGTTAACAGTTTCTGAAAATGATTAGAAAAGGATGTATGCAAACCTCAAAGGCACCAACTGTGGTTTGAGCAAGACGGCTAATCTCCTTTCAAGGAGCAAACTTCTGGAGCACTTATGGGCGGTTTTAAGTCCTCTCCTTGTCTGGATGGGAATTACAAAGAGCTGATCTACTAGCTTTTTGTGGAACTGTCTTCACTCTGCCATTTCTTCCTCTGAAAACCCAGCTTTATTTATTTTTCATATAATTTTGAAGGAGCTGTTTGAGTGACTTTCTTTTTTTAAAAAAAAAATCAGGAGATTCTATCTACATTATTCTATAAAACCTTCATTCGGAATTGCTGCCTTAAACCTCCACCCACCTTTAAAAAATAATTTTGTGTAACAGGGGTCCGGTTCATTGTTAAAGAGAAAGTCAACCTCCCTTTTTTTAAAAAAAATAGTTCATTTTCAGCACATGAATACTACTGCACAGCAATGGTTACAGCAGTATTATAGGCAGAGGTTTTCCAACTGTGAAATAACATTGACTATTGGCAGTGTGTGAAGGGATTCTGTGTTAAAACTGACACAGGATCATTTTTCATTAACTTTTCATATATTGCCCGTAATAATAAAAATGGAGGAAGTAATTTAGTGCTATTTAAACTAGCTAAAGAGACATACTTGATGTAATTGAAAGATTACCACCTCAAGTGAATTCCTGTCCTATGAGAGGATAGTCAGGCAGACTGTTTTCAAAGTTATTTTAAAAGGAAAATGGGGGAATAAGGAAAGGTTTATGATGCTTGTTCCAAACTTTGCTTAGTGATGACCAAAACCAAGATGTTTACTAGCACCTTTTCTGACTAATATATTTCATTAAAAGGGATATGGTTTTTATGAGCCGCATCATCAGATGCACAGAATGGTTAAATTGATGTAGTACTGCGGAACTGGTAAGTAGAAATAAAAAGTCTTCTGCCCATTTTTGTGTTCTTTTAATTCAAATGCAGAGTGGATATGTGGGATTCTCCCCTTTGCCTACATATATTGTTGTATGCAATGTTCTCTCAGCTGTAGTCGTTAATGGCTAGACTAGGAGCAAGAAAACTGAGTCTTCCCTTAGACCAGGGGTCGGCAACCTCGGCTCTTTTATGACTCGTGGACTTCAACTCCCAGAATTCCTGAGCCAGCATAGCTGGCTCAGGAATTCTGGGAGTTGAAGTCCACGAGTCATAAAAGAGCCGAGGTTGCCGACCCCTGCCTTAGACACAAAATTCAACCACACTCTCTCAACCCAATGACTCTGCTGTGACAAGCGAGCTGTAGAACAAACATCACATCGCATCCTACTTTGATTCACCATATGAACTACACAGCCACAAAACAAAATTGTGCAGTCAAGCATGCAAATATTAACAACAACAAAAGGGCTGTTTTTCCTTAAAGGGAGTAGGCCAAAACAGGTAGCCCTTATTTAGTAACCACAGTTAGGACAAGCAACTCAGTCATGAGGCAAAATGGTTGGTAAGTGCAACTGCAACTGTATTTATGATCTTACTTAAGCTTTCCTTTGCTTTACAGAGCTAGAAAGGTCATAAATGTGAGAATTGGTCATAAACTTACTTTTTAATCACCACTGTTACTGCAAACAGTTGGCAAACAAGGATTACCTGTAAGGGGCAAGCAAGCTTTAAAGCTTTTTATTGTGATTTCAGTGATGAAAAAGTAACTTTACAACCATCATAAAAATTGAAGTTGTGTAAATATTGCCAGGATGAAGATTTACAAGGAATTAGAGTAGAATTTCCAATCTTGCCTTTTTGTTTTGTTTCAGTTTGCTTTTTTCTGAGAACAGTCTGATTCATTTCTGTCTGGTTCCATAGATCTGTTGCTGGTCTTTGTCTTAAAATGTGCTTGGTATGCTACATTCCCATAAAAAGATTGGCACCTGTTCTTTCTGTATTCCTTATATTTTTCTTTCTGTATTCCTTTGTGTATTCTGTAAAATGCTGTTGCCTCTACAAGTGACTATCAAGGAGAAAGAAAGCTCTTCCTGCATTTGCATATAAATGCTGCATATTAGTTGGGCTTAGTACACTTCCAAGAAGGCTACTATTCTTTTTCCAGCTAAAAACCATGTTGAATATGGTACATCACCATATACCAATGAAATTGAATGCTACTGATACCATCTCATCATTGATGAGACACGATGCAAGAAACAATTCTATTCAAGAAAGAAATTGCAAGGAAAAAATAAAATTTAGATGTTTAGATGTGCTTCAGACAGGGAGGCGGTGCAGAGAGTGGTGCAGATGGCCGAAAAGATCATTGGCAGTTCCCTCCCACCCATCCAGGACATAGCACAGAAGTGTTGTTTGAACAGGGTCCATAAGATTATCTGGGACACTACTCATCCTCTTCACAACCTGTTTTCCTTGTTGCCTTCCAGGAGGAGGCTTCATGGTATCCGTAGCAGAACATGCAGATTCAACCATAGCTTCATTCCATACAGCATTAACCTTGTGAACTGTCAGGCTTCCTCCTTCTGTTATATATTCATGATGGACAGTATTTAATATTTTATTGTTATGTATTTGTAGGGGTGGGGGTCTATACATATGATGTATGTAGTATGTTTTAGGTGTGTGTCATGTATTTATTTATTACATGTGTATGTGTTTCACTTTAAGAGTGGGCAACTAAATTTCATTTTTGACGTGTGCTATTGTGCCCACAGTTAAAAAATGACAATAAAGATTATCTTATCTTAAAAATTAATTACATCTCAGTACTGGATTTATAAGGGACGCGGTGGCTCAGTGGGTTAGGACGCTGAGCTTGTCGATCAGAAGGTCGGCAGTTTGGTGGGTCGAATCCCGAGTGCCGCGTAACAGAGTGAGCGCCTGTTACTCGTCCCAGCTTCTGCCCACCTAGCAGTTCGAAAGCACGTAAAAATGCAAGTAGAAAAATAGGGACCACTACGGTGGGAAGGTAACAGCGTTCCGTGCGCCTTTGGCGTCTAGTCATGCCGGCCACATGACCACGGAGACGTCCTCGGACAAACGCTGGCTCTTCGGCTATGAAACGGAGATGAGCACCGGCCCCTAGAGTCGGAAACAACTAGCACGCATGTGCGGGGGAACCTTTACCTTTACCTTTACTGGATTTATATTCTATCTTTCCAGCAATTACTATTACAAATAATAATAATTAAAACATGCTTAATTCATGTCTTTTAAAACATAACAATTCAAATCTTGTTAGCCATCTCAGTCACAACAGAAGTCTCTTTATATCACAAATAACATTTAGCTACTGGTCGAAGCCTTTTAGCCAGTTCCCTCTCAATTGCTTTTTAAAACCCAAAAGGTCAACAATTAGGTAAATAACAGGTGGTTCTTGGACTATGTAAATAGAATCATATTTATTGTAATTAAGCAAATTAAGACTTTATATGCATTTGCTGGACATCAGTAGTGAGCAAGAAGTTATGGAGGGATACAGATAATTTTATCTTTAAAATAAAATAAGTGGTTCAGGATACTGAGAGATATTTATTTTCTTATAAACTGAAATACAATAAAAAAAAAGAAAATGTATTAAACAGCTCTGCAGATTGCATTGGTGGCAGATTATTTTTCCCCTTTCTTTTCTATCATTGTTTAGTCACTTAAATGAGATCTAGCCTTTATGCATTTGAAAACTAGGGAACTTCCTTGGCTCTATTCAATAGGCCAGGAAATGAGACTGAGGAGTAATTATCACATCTACTCAGGCTCACTCCTTTATTCCAAGCAGGGTTTCAACAAAATTGTCCATTTTTGATAACAGGAAGAATAGCCAGGAATCAACAACAACCCTTTTTGGATCCATTAGTCTCCTGAGCCATACCTCCTTAATCAGCTCCTGCCCCCTGATCTTTCCCCCATAAGGATATATAAATATATAACATCTATATAAAATATATAAAATCTAACTAAAAAGGGTCTTCAGTGGTTTTATGGAATACTAGCGTTCTTCCATACATATTATATAGTCACACACCTGAAATAGAAAATGTGATAAAGCATGTGACCTGATTAATGAGTACAGCCAGATACTAATGGGACAAGACCATAGTTGACATTCAGGATATGATATCATGAGTGCCTCCTGGCAGGACATCTTCAACTGAAGTCCCCTAAACTACTATGTTTCTTAATTTCACTTCTTTTAAATTGAATAATAGTGATAAATAGCACACCAGAATCCTACTCTTATTGTAAGTTTTCCTGATGATACCCGATGAAGTCTCTTGGGAAATTTTCAAAAGCATATACAGTATACATGCATTCCCATCACACTATTTTATTTCAGGATAAACAGTATTATGCAAAGTGAACAAAAGGAGTCAAAACATAGTAAACCAATGAAATTAAAGGCACAGTAAAGAAAACATAACTACATATTATGACAAAATATTATAAGAACATACATAGAAGGAAATGATGCCTCTAAGAATTCTAACTGAATATTTGTTGTTGTTAGCTGCGAAGTCATGTCCGACCCATCACAACCCTATGGACAATGTTCCTCCAGGCCATCCTGTCCTCTACCATGAATATTTAAAAAGAATAAAAAATAAAAACACCTCGCTATTAGTAAAAAAATTGTTGGGCAGTGAAATCAATCCTTAGAGTGATGTTGAGGCCTTCTTTGTTGGACATCTTCAAATAGAGGTTTGTTGTTGTTGTTAGCTGTGAAGTCATATCCGACCCATCACGACCCCATGGACAACGTTCCTCCAGGCCTTCCTGTCCTCTACCATCTTCTGGAGTCCATTTAAGCTCACGCCTACTACTTCAGTGACTCCATCCAGCCACCTCATTCTCTGTCGTCCCCTTCTTCTCTTGCCCTCAACCTTTCCCAGCATTAGGCTCTTCTCCAGTGAGTCCTTCCTTCTCATTAGGTGGCCAAAGTATTTGAGTTTCAACTTCAGGATCTGGCCTTCTAAAGAGCAGTCAGGGTTGATAGAGGTTAGATAGTTGTTTCTCAGAGACAATTTGATTTAGATTTTTTTCATTAAGCAAATGATTGTTCTTGATTTAAATTGTTCTTTTCATCATTACAATTCTATTCCCCAAGACATTCAATATGCATTGAGTAGCACTTTAATCTCTGCTATGTGCAAAACTTCAAACTGGGTCATTTTAAAGTAAGTATGGTACAAAAACAAGAAAGGCTATAATATTTAGAGCTATGTAGAATATTTCCTAGTTAAAACACTTTTAGTATGGTTAGAACAAAAGAATTGCAAAATATATTTTGCACTTATAATAATACTATTATTTTATATAATTTGAATGGACATAGGGATCTCCATTATATTCTTTCACATTTTACACTGTTTACACTAAAAGAACACTTTTATGTCTTAATGAAATCAATTTATTTTCCTTTCCATGGCATGGTCAGATAAACCAGATTTCTGAACTACTAAGCTTCATTATTTTAATAAAATCTAAATTATTTTTCATGTTCTCTAATACTTTTTTGAAATGAGTGATGATATAAGAACCAGAAGGAAAATAAGAAACACTTCAAGAAAATTATATGCACCAATCTTGTGGTTTGTGTTGATAGGCATGGAAGAATTGAGATGAATGAATGATATGGACCATGATATTGATGTTAGATATTGGAGTTAAAATTCCAGGCACGTAGGCTAAGATGTTACAAGTTCCTGTTGAAATATTTTTTAAAAAAAAAATACTGGAAGTACTGAAAGAAGAAGAAGGTCTCCAGGGCATTTGGGTCTAAGATCCATGGATGATAATGTGAATAATTTTAAGTAGTTTGTAAACAAAATAAATAATTGTATTCAAGAAAAATGAAGAAAATCAGAATTATGAAAAATATAAAAGTTCATTCTATCTGGATCATAAGAGAAAACATAGTTCTTTAAAAATTCTTCTTACAAACTGTAAATAATTTGAAAGTGAGAAAATGAAAGTGGCTATCAAAGAAGTATTTGACTACTAGGTGACAAAGAGTGTGTACTAGCGAAAATCTTTGATTTAAGAATGTTCTTAGTTGGTGATAATAATAATAATAATAATAATAATAATAATAATAATAATAATAATAATAATAATAATAATAATAATAATAAGAAGAAGAAGAAGAAGAAGAAGAAGAAGAAGAAGAAGAAGAAGAAGAGGAAGAAGAGGAAGAAGAAGAAGAAGAAGAAGAAGTTGTTGTTGTTGTTGGAAGGGACCTTGGAGGTTATCTAGTGCAACCCCCGGCTCAGGCAGGAAACCCTATACCATTTCAGGCAAATGGCTGTCCAGTCTCCTCTTAAAAACTTCCAGTGTTGGAGCATTCATCACTTCTGGAGGCAGGTTGTTCCACTGGTTAATTGTTCTAACTGTCAGGAAGTTTCTCCTTAGTTCTAGGTTGCTTCTCTCCTTGATCAGTTTCCATCCGTTGCTTCTTGTTCTGCCTTCAGGTGCTTTGGAGAATAGCTTGACTCCCTCTTCTTTGTGGCAGCCCTTGAGATATTGGAACACTGCTATCATGTCACCCCTCACCCTTTTCTTCGTTAAAGTACACATACCCAATTCCAGCAACCATTCCCTATATGTTTTAGCCTCCAGTCCCCCAATCATCTTTGTTGCCCTTCTCTGTACACTTTCTAGAGTCTCAACATCTTTTTTTACATTGTGGTGACCAAAACTGGATGCAGTATTCCAGGTGTGGCTTTACCAAGGCATTGTAAAGTGGTATTAGTACTTCACGTGGTCTTGATTCTATCCCTCTGTTAATGCAGCCTAGCACTGTGTTGGCTTTTTTGGCAGCTGCAGCACACTGCTGCCTCATATTTAAGTGATTGTCTACTAGGATTCCGAGATCCCTCTCACAGTTACTACTATTGAGCAAGGTACCACCTATACTATACCTGTGCATTTGATTTTTCCTGCCTAAATGTAGAACCTTACTTTTTTCACCAATGAATTTCATTTTGTTAGATAGCACCCAGTGTTCAAGTCTGTCCAGATCCTCCTGTATCTTAAGCCTATCTTCTGGAGTATTGGCTATTCCTGCCAGCTTGGTGTCCTGCAAATTTGATGAGTTCCCCATCTATCCCCTCATCCAAATTGTTGATGAAGATGTTGAAGAACACTGGGCTCAGAACAGAGCCCTGTGGCACCCCACTACACACTTCCAATGCGGTTCCATTGAGGACCTCATGCTGAGTACTGCCGGTCAGCCAGCTATGAATCCATCTGGTGATGATGCTATCTAACCCACATTTTTCTATCTTATCAAGTAGTAGGTTGTGATCTACTTTATCAAATGCCTTACTGAGGTCCAAGTAAATTATATCTACAGCATTCCTCTGGTCCACTAATTTTGTCACTTGGTCAACGAATGTAATAAGATTTGTCTGGCATGATCTGTTTTTTACAAACCCATGTTGGCTTTTAGTGATGACTTTGTTTGCATCAAGGTGATCGTTGATTTGTTGTTTGATTATCTTTTCCACAATCTTCCCAGGTATTGAGGTCAGGCAGATAGGTCTGTAGTTTCCTGGATCTATTTTTTCCCCTTTCTTGAAGATGGGAACTATATCAGCTCTTTTCCAGTCCTCTGGTAATTCCCCAGTGCTCCAAGATCTTTGAAAAATATAGTTCAGTGGTTCTGAGATCACGTCTGCCAGTTCCTTGAGAACCTTGGGGTGTAATCCATCTGGTCTTGGTGCTTTGAACTCGTCTAGGCTGGACAGGTGCTCACTTACCATTTTATTGCCTATCTTAACTTGCGTTTCTATTCTGTTTTTTATGGCACTGGTTTTGGTAGGTTGGACTGTTTTTTTCCCTTTGTGTAAAGACAGATGCAAAAAACAAGTTAAATAGTTCTGCTTTCTCCCTGTTGCTTGTCACCTTCTTGCCACTTTCCCCCACTAATGGACCAATCATTTCCTTAACTTTTTTCCTGTTTTTTATATGTTGAAAGAAGCTTTTTTTTGTTATTGTTGACTTTGGTCACAAGCCTTAGTTCATTTTGAGCCTTGGCTTCCCTCACTTCATCTCTGCAGGCACGGGCTATTTGCTGATATTCTGCCTTAGTTATGTTCCCCTCTTTCCACTTCTTATACTTGTCCTTTTTATCTTTCAATTTATCAGAGTTCTTTATGCAGCCATGCTGGTTTCTTTTTAGAGCTGTCGTTTTTCTTCTTTGTTGGTATTGTGCTAGACTGGACCTTTATTATCTCACTTTTCAAAATTTCCCAAGCTTCTTGAGTTGTTTTCCCCTTTAGGATTCTCATCCATGGAATTCTTCCCAAGGTCTCTCTAAGTTTATTGAAATTAGCTCTTTTAAAGTCCAAGACTCTAGTTTGGCTGTGTTCTATTGCTTGTGCTTCCAGAATGTTGAATTCCAATATTGCATGATCACTTCCCCCAAGGTTCCTGTGGCTTCGACACTTTCTATCATTTCATCTCTGTTAGTAAGAATTAAATCCAATATGGCTAATCCCCTAGTTCCCTTCTCTACCTTTTGGGAGAGAAAGTTGTTTGCTAGGTTTGTCAGGAATCTGTTTGATCTTCCATTTGGTGCAGTTTGTCTCCCAGTTGATATCAGGGTAATTAAAGTCCCCAATTACTATTATGATGTGCTTCCTACATACTTTAGTTAGCTGACTAGCAAAAAGTTTATCTATTTCCTTTGCTTGGTTGGGCGGCCTACAGCATACACCTATGGCAATGTCATTTTTTTCTCCTTTTATATTGACCCAAATGCATTCAAGTTTACAGTTTTCATCATTGTTGTGCTCTATTTCTGTAGAGATAAAGTTATTTCTTATATAGAGAGCAACTCCACCTCCTCTTTTGTTTAGTCTGTTTCTTTTAAATAATTTAAATCCCTCTAGCTGTGTGTTCCATTTGTGGGTTTCATCCCACCAAGTTTCCATAATGGTAACAATATCATATCCGCCCTCTTTTACCTGAATTTCTAGTTCACCCTGCTTACTGTTCATACTCTGCGCATTGGTGTATAGACATTTGAGTCCTTTATGACTGACCCTGCGTTTACTTGCTACATAACTTGTGTGGTGCCTGACTTCCCCTATTTTCTTAGATTGCCGGGGACAGTGATGTTCTGTATCAATTAACTCACTGTCCCCGTTGTTTAGTTTAAATGTTCCTCCAGAAAAGCTGTGAATTTATTGCCAAATAACTCAGTCCCTTTCTTGGATGGATGCAGACCATCTCTTTTGTACATTTTTTCATTGGACCAGCTACAGACATCGTGACTAATATAACCAAAGCCTTCTCCTTTACACCACTCCTTTAGCCACATATTAAATTCTGCTATACGCTGGCCTTTTCCATTTTGCTCCTTATATACTAGTAAGACCTCTGAAAAAGTGAGCCTACAGCCTATTCTGCTGAGTTCCTGCCCCAAGCTCTGGAAATCATTCTGCACACAGAGTACATCCTTTGGGGACAGAACGTTAGTGCCAAGATGTACAATAGCATCCACATCACAGTCCTTGATGGCATTGTTGACTATTTTGAAAATACGCTTCTTGTCCTTACTGGCAGTAGCACCTGGAAGATACCTGACCTCTTTTGAAATCTCTGTATCCTTTCCTAAATTTACATCCCTTATAATTGAATCACCAACCAGAAGGTGGCTTCTCTTTTTGGGTACCTTTCTTTTCTTGTATGACTGATGTGTAATACCTGATTCGCACTTCTCCCTGTCAAAAACAAGTTCATCTCAGACCATGGTCCCCTGCTTACAGTAATTGAGTTATCATCACAACTATCTTGACCTGTTTCCTTAATGTCGCTATTAAGGTCAGCAAGGGCACTGTATCTGTTATGCAGGGACACAGCAAAAGCTTTGGGTTTATGGTTCACAGCTCTCACCCTGCCAGATCCTACGGTTGTCCACACTGCCCTTCTCCTGCAGGATCTTTGCGGTAGAGGGGGCTGATAGCACGAAGGCTCAGTAGAGTAGAAGGGCTGAGCTGAACACCTAATTTCTGCCTGAAGAGCACAGATTACAGACCCTAGATATATAAATCTGTCCTTGTAGACTAGTGATTTGTGTACAGATAGGACATTTTCCCAGTTTGAAAAGAGTGCTGCGAAAGACAGCTGCAAAACAAGTGTTGCACTGAACTAAGCCAGACATACTGAGATGAAAGGAATCTCAGATGCACTTGCCCTGAATGTACCACCACTATTTTTGATTTTTAGTTATGTGATGGCGCACGGGCCACTACTATGCTCCTCACCCACCTTAACTCACAGCATTGTAGCTTTTCCCAGCAGCCTCTGGCAGTTTAAGAGCAAAGAGGGTCCAATTAGCAATCATGTGCAACTCTTCAGTGATAAGACTTGGTCAGAAAAGTTTAAACTTTCCTCATCACCCTAACCCAGGGGTAGGCATAGCTGACTCAGGAATTCTGGGAGTTGAAGTCCATGAGTCATAAAAGAGCCGAGGTTGCCTACCCCTGCCCTAACCTAATGTCAATATAACTATTTAAAAATACAGCAAACAAGCAAAAAAAACACCAGTAAATGCAAAAATTGATATGATTGTATCTACCATGTGATTTGGTTTTAGAGCAGAGAAAATAAATAGTAAACTTCCCTATTTCTAAACCCTCAGTCTAGCTAATATTTATTTATTTATTTATTTGATTTGTATACCGCCCTTCTCCCCAAGGACTCAGGGCGGTGAACAGTGACATAAATATCAAAATGAACAAATACAGAAATTGAAAACAAATTAAACCCTAATGCCCAAATGCAGAAGATAAGTTATATTAAAACAATAATTAAAACAAAACCCGTCAGACCAGACCAGATTGCTCAAACAGATAGGTTTTTAGGTCGCGTCGGAAGGAGCGAAAGTCGGGAGCCATCCGGAGCTCAACCGGTAAACGGTTCCATAGGTCAGGCACGCCCACAGAGAACACCCTCCCCCTGGGAGCCTAACGGCGGCACCCTTAGGAGGCCCTCTCTGTGGGAGCGCACTGGACGGAGGGAAGTTGACGCCGGCTGGGGTCTTGTCAGATATTTATTAACATAATATGTTGTCCTTTTTATTCACTGTCTCAGAAAAAAATGGTGACCCGTCAAAGAAAAACTTTTCTGGAAGTCAGATGAAGCCACGATAATCACAATTTATGGCTCACCTGTTTGAAGGAGGTCTTGGCATATTTGCTAATGTATTACCTGTTATAAGGTGTAAAAGTACATTTTTAAGAGTGAAGGAAGATGGAGGAAAAGATTCTTTTGCAAAGCTGCAGAAATATGTGCCTCTCTTGGTATGTACAGTTTGTATGAAAAATATTATACCAGCATTTCCTCATGTCTCAAAGCATCCATTGACGGGAGTAGAATTCTTAAAATGCATATTGGACAAATAAGATTCTCAGTCATTTGCATACTAATGTGCTGCTGTAAGTCATGCATCATGACATCTTCAAGGAGGCCA
>NC_139521.1:56356398-56591398 GCF_947247035.1 Vipera ursinii | reverse complement strand
GTTGATGGCAAATGATTAGAAATGATACTTTGGGGACCTACTGGGTGGCTAACCACAGAATTTGATTTTTGCCAAAGGCTCCGTAGGCTGTTTGCCAGACCACTGAGAGTCGCAATAGAAAACTCATGTGATTAAGTGTTTTGGCTGTACAGTCAAATATGATACGGGATATATAATATTTGCACATTTTTCAATATCGTTTTCCACTATGTCCTATGGCTGGAGGTGGGGTGGAGAATGACACCTGCCAAGATCTTATATTATTGTTAGAATGACAGAAAGCACATCAGGGTGTGGTAGAGTAAGATGGGATGGGTTGGGAAGACAGCTAGTGAAATAGCAGGGAATAGCAGCTAAACTCATTGGTCTTTTGTGGTCAGCCATCCACTTTTCTCCTAATGGCTATCTTTTGGGAGCAGCCATGGCATACACTCAAAATGCCAGATGTGTCCTCTGGCCTAGAAATGTGCTTTAGATATTTCTATTTTTCCTGGCAAAGGATGGGCAAGACTTTCACTCTATATAACTATCCGCATCTCTTCTTGAAAAGAATAGAAAAATGGATTGAAAATAAAGAAAATAAATAAACCCACCATATGGAAAAGTACAAAACTGGTAGATTAATTATTCTCATCTTTGTTCTTTCTTCCATAACTCTTCTGTACATAACTATGGAACAAAAGGACAAGTTGAAAATTAATATCAACAACCTTGCTCTGAAACCACAATCCACTTATTCTTTGCCCCACAAGAGAAAAAAGAAAATCATTGTCAAAAGGAAAATCACTCTAAAGATGAAAGAAAAGTACAGCTGAAATAAACTTGCAAGCACCACACCAACACCAAATATTAGAATTATGAAATATTTAAAAAGATGGAGAAAAGATGATTTTGTTCAGATGACCCATTTAAATGATCCGAAGTCCTTTCAAAATGATGTATATAATCATGATGAAAAGATTCATTTTTTTTCCAACCTGTAGTCAAATATTCCAAGAATGGTTCTCTGCATAGAAGCTGATCTTCAGACACTGATATTGAAAATGTAGGCCAACTGTCTGTAGTTAATAAGCTAAAAGAGCATCTTGGCCCATTAATGTTTTGGTACAGCACTATTATTATTTTGATCAGGCAATATGTTGTTCCTTGCCATTGAGGGGAGTGTCTTACAAAGCAAATAACCAGAAATTAATCTGATTTACAACTGGGAAATGTGATAATATAATTAAAACCTCTTTTTGAGTTGCTGCCCTGAATCAAATTGTGATAACGGTATATGAATTGTCAAATTCAATTCACTCTGAACAAAAATGAAAGCAGAGGGTGAATGAAAATAGGAAGATAAAATGTTATTATTCATCATTTACTTTGATGCAAGATGAAATGGATTACAATGATTCAAAGACAATTTGTAATTTTATGGAGTAAACAAAGAACATCATATCATTTCCAGCTTCCTTATCTCCGTATAGAACCTTTGCAGTGAGTTTTCCTTCCCACTTTGGCTTTCTCATGATTTAAGCTCATTGCAAGGAGCATGATGGCTTGAGTGGTTAGAACCCTGGGCAAGAGGTTAGCAAGCCTGCATTCGGGACCTGAGAACTGCCATGGGGCAGGGTTGAGCTCTTGGCCTTCACTTCAGCTTCTGCTGGGGACATGAAAAGAATCCCCTGTTTGGTGGTCCAGGGCAACCGTGATGTCATCAGTTAATCCTTTTGACCTGGAAGCACCGCAGTGCTTCTGACTTGAGTGCAAAAAGCTCTGTGCAAATTCTTGACACCTGTTTATTTGAAAATGCTAGATGTAACAATTGGTTTAAGTGATAGTAAAGCCACTTTTGTCTCTGGGTATCTACAGTACATAAAGACATCTTGTACAGAGGTGGTGTTAGCTCTTTGAAATAGTCCAGGAAAGAAGCATGGCGACGAATACTAGTTCTATCTTTATTGTAAAGCTACATCAACAGAATCTTGCAACTCTGAAATATCTTTCCCATCTCTCACTTTTACCTTTCCAAAAACTAGGGAAATCCCTTCCAAAATGCTTTCTCCACTCTTCCTCCTTTGTTTAAACTATGGTTTTTCCTTCTTTTTCCCAGGTCATTCCCACATACCATTTCAGGTAGTTTTCTATTCTCTTTTTCTGGGACTTTAAAAAAAAACACGTTAGAGTCTGGCCTACACTATAAGCTATTCCATGGTGGTCATTCTTCCAAATACTAACCAGACAAGGTTACCATCTTCTAAGACTGAGTGATGATAGGAACTGATAAATTAATGTTGAAACGAGGTTCAAGATCAACTTTTCATAATTTTAATTTAATTTAATTTTAATCCCATTTATATCCCGCCCTTCTCCGAAGACTCAGGGCGGCTTACAATTTAAGCACAAACCAATGTTGATGTACAGTTACCATTATCTCTCCAGCCTACATAATTTAAAAAAGTTAGTTACAAAGCCTCTGCATTTATTTCTGTGACACTGGAACTTTCTGGCTCTGAAAAGTTAATCCCATTCTGTTAAACACTAAAAAGAAAATAGGACATCTATCTGTAATTTTCCCATACTTGTCAACCAGAGGTATGATTTTTTACTTCATATTTAGGACCCAAGTTGGTGTCAGTCCAAGATGAGTTCGTTTATTTTCTGAAATCCCAATTCTGGCCCAAGCTAAATCTTTCAGTCAGTTTATTTTCCATTTGCAAAATCAGCTTTTAAAAAAAAATCAGTTGATTGATCACATTGTATGAAAGTTTTCATGCTAATATGTTTTTTTAAATCATTGATTAATGTGAAATCTGAATGGAATAGATTTATGAACAAACACAAATTGGACAAAGATTAATCCCTCTGTCTATCCCAGATCTAAGACACCCTTGGTGACTTTTCCTAAGACTCACCTTTAGATTGGAATCTCTCTTTCTGCCCAAGTGGAAATGCTATGAGGAGACAAGTGTTCCCAGAGCTTTTCTGGCAGTCCTACAACCTTGACTTGAATGGAAAACTCTGAAGTGCAGTGAAATAAAAGAACCTTGGATTGAAATAATTTGCTGCTCTGTGTTATGCACAGAAAGGCCTGTCATTATGATTTGTGTGTGTGTGAAAATAGAAGAATAGAAAACATTTTCAGCTCTTCTGTAGTCTGAAAAACAAGCTTCTTTGGAAGGGAAGGCATTCCTTTTCCCTAATAAATGGAAGGTGATATGAAAAAGAAACAAACAATATATCCATATAAATAGATTTCAGAAAATACTGTGTTTGAATTCAGTCTTTCGGATCCTAATGGCATCCCAAATTCTATTACCATCAGCTTCTCTCTTTCTTACAGAATTAATAAAGAGATTACTCTTTATTCAAAATTGAACAGCAAGGAAGGAAAATTTATATGTTGCTGTATTGTTCAAATTAATTTCCCTCAGCTGGTAGAGAGAGAAAGAATTGTGTGTGGATGTCAGTCTCTGCTTTGCACTTTGAAGAACATAATCATTTCTAGATCCTGAGTAAACCCTTCATAAGCATTCCTACATTCCATTCCTCAGCTTATGACTTAGCAGGGAGAAGGGGTTTACTGTGATACAGAGCAGTCATTCTGAGGAACACTTGCCTCTTTCAGTATGTGATATATTTCTAATAAACAATCCTCCCCTTCCCCCAAAACTTCCCAGTTTCTGTAACTCAGGTTCCTAGAGCAATTTGCACTGTATTTGACCTGCACTTCATGACATGTGAATGGAATTCATGTACACTGGGTCAAAAACCCAAAGCCCATGTGGCTGATCAAATTAGAGAGAAGTCACCAGAACTCTTCCAAAGATTTTTTTACGAAATTAGCTTTTTAATATTATCCTTTAACTAAATATTAGTTAGAGAAATTAATTAAATGTAATTCCACATTTAATTACAGTTAATATTATTCAAATTTAACATTTTAAAAAGCATGTCCCTTAAGAAGTCATTGAAAGGCTAACTGTGGCCTTCATAGCTAAATCTACACAAAGTGTTGCACGACTCCCAAATTAGACTCTCTAATGTCTCTTGGCAAAAGAATGAGTCTTACCTGGAAAAATGGGGGGGGGGGGGAGGAATGGGAAGGGATCATGTACTGCATTCATATTTCCTGGATAAAGTCAGTAGGATTAAGCTGTTGGACTCAACATCAGAGAGACCTAGATACAAGTCTACCTACTCTCTTTCTCTCCAACTTGCCACATAGGACCGTTGAGCTCCTCGTGGACTATAATTCTTACAAATAAACAGAGGGGAAAGAACTTGTGTACATGGGAGATCTAAGTACAGAACTGGAAAATAGTGTTATGATAGAAGAGGCTATGTTGATGGAGGCAGTAGTTATGAAATTGGAAGAGAATTTGAGAGATGAAAGTAGTAAGAGTCACTGAAACTAAAATTGCTTCCTGCTAAAGAAAATCCAGATTTTAGCAGAACATGAGTTTGCTCAAAAGGTTCATGTTCTTTGCATGAGTGAAAACTACAAAGAGAAGACTATGTTTATCTATGTATGTATGTTTTTGTTTTTTATAATGTTTGTTTTTGTTTTTAATCCATGCTCCTCTGTTTATGCTTTTCTGTATATATGCAAAGTGCCATATTATACAGATGTCACAGTAAATTGATTTATAAAGGCAAGATATATTTGTTTATTAGCAAAACAGTTCTGAATGGTTCTCCTGCGCTAGCAAACTTCAAGCAGTTTAGGAAATTATATCTGAAAGAAAAGAAATCTAGATGAGTGAATAGAATTCTTCCTAACATTGAGCCTTGTCTTTAAACAAGAGCTTGTACACCCTATCTGTATAACCTGACTTTACTGTTACTTCCTAAGTTCATTTTTTTTTTTAGTTAGACTACAATATTGAATTCACCAAATTAGAAGTTGGGAAGTAGTTTCATTCAAAGAAACCACTGGCAATTCTCTTTTGGGTGTGAGACAAAACTTCTTATTTCAAAATAACTTGAAATGGTTTCATCCTTGTTGTGTATTAAGGTTTAAAGTAACACCTAAGCACTTGTATAACAGTCACTACCATTTGAACTGTAACCATTTGGCGGGAGTCAATTATGGCGGGAGATGTAGGTTCAATCTGATTGGTTGACTGTTTACTCAGAAAGGTATATAAAGAATGCAAGTACGACTTCCGGTGGCGACGCGACACCGAAGACAGCCGTTTTCGGGCTGCCCGCTCCGCAGCTGTGTTTTTCCATCGTAAACAGCGCCGATCAGCTGTTTAGATGGATTTGAAGCCCCCTCCTTGGGAGAAGAGGAGGGGGTGAGGCCCCAGGTAGGGGTTGAGCTCTCCGGGGCCGCCTGAGCTGAGAGCTTGGGCGGCTGAAGGATGAGCCCCCCCGAAGCCTGGGTTGCTCCGAGCTGCCCAGCGCCTCTGCTCTGGGATTATTGGAGCAGAGCCAGGCGTTAGCAACCACCCCTGCCAAAAGGAAATACTTTTGATTATCAAGATGCAGGCAGAGCGGTACAGGAGGTCAAGGTGAAGTGGACTCTTTATTTTTACTCTCTAGCTCAATGGATTTTATAGCTTCAAAGTGAAAGTGTGTAATAAGTGAAAGTGGGGGAAGATGGCGGCTAAAACTTCTAAAGCTCTCCGGAATGCGGGGTCTTCCCTGGTGCAAGAGACCTCATTGCAAGCTTTGCTTCCTCCTGCATCTCCCCCGGCATTGACGCTTAAGGATTTACAAGACGCTCTTGGAAAGCATGCACAATTGATGTCTGATATGATGGATGAAAAGTTGAAAAAGCTGGAGGAGAAAATGGAGGAGAAAATGGAGAAATTGGAGAAGAAGATGGAAGAGAAGCTGAGAGCAATGAGGGTGGACATCTTGTCTAAGGTTGAATCCATAGCTGAATGTGTGCTACAGCTGGATATAAAAGTGGAGGATCTCAGTCAAAAGAACTCTATATTAGAAGCAAAGGTATTAGAAAATGAAAATATAAGGGATAAAATGGACGAAGAATTGAGCCTTGTTCAGTATAATCAGATGCAGTATGCTATTAGAATTAGGGGTTTAAAGGAGAATGGTAAAGAAGATTTAAAGCAGCTGATTTCTGAGGCTCTGGAAGGGGTACTGGGCCAGTCAGCATCTGAAATTGAGGGAAATATGGACAAAGTTTTTCGTGTAAATTCATGGATTGCAAGACAGAGGAAGTTACCCAGAGATGTGGTGGTCTATTTTACAAAGAGAGTAATGACAGATGAAGTCATTCAAGCTGCTTATGATACTAATTTGGTAGTGGCTGAGCAAGAAGTTTTGGTTTTAAAAGAGATCCCTCCGAAGATCCTAAGGAGAAGGAAAGATTTTGCATTTCTGGTACAGGGACTTAAGAAACGTGATATTAAGTTTAGATGGGAGATTCCAGTTGGATTGGTGGTGACGCATGAAGGTAAAAGACATCGTTTGGTTACTGTGGCTCAGGCACGTGATTTTTATAGTAATGTGTTAAAAGCAACCCCCTTATCATTTTTGGAAGCTGCAAAAGGATACGGTGGGGGAAAGCTTCAAGACGTTGCAGATAGACAGACAGAGGACAATGGTGTTGGAGGGGATCAAGTCACAGTTTCATCGGTTGCTGCAGGAGGCCAGAAGACGACGCGTGCCGCCCTAAGAAGAGCGAGACGAGAGCAAGAGCAAGACCAGCAGAAAGTTATGGAATCTTCAAAGTGTGCTTACAGTGAAGATGTGGGAGGAGAGCAGTCTAAAGAAGTTTTGGGGGTCATGACAGAGGTGCTCCAAAAGTTTTGGGGCGTTAAGCTTGCTGATTAATTTTTAGATTAGAATGTTAATGGAGTAAAATTATTATACAGTAGAGGAGAAAGAAAGTTTTTTTTCTTTTCTTTTTGTTAATATTTTACACAATTTAAGATTGCTTGCTAGAAAAGTATATTAGGGTTATGGACTTAAAGTATGTGTTGAACTAAGAATGGGTATGTAAGCTCCTAATTAACAACAAGTTGTCTTAGAGATTGCCTAAATCTTTTTTTTATATATATACTCTTTGTATTTGAACTTTTATTTGAACTTAAGGATGATTTGGAACTGCGAGACATTTGGTGTGATACATGCAAGAACTATTTTTGATCATAGTTTAGTTTGGTTGGAGATTATTAAGATTAATAGAGATAAGCGCTTTTGGTGCGTAACTGAGAATTTGTTTGGAAATTAGAGAAAGGTGGGAGAATGCAAATAGCAGGTGAAAGTTTTTTTGTTTTTTTTTCTTTTCTTTTTTCTTTTTTTTGAAATTAATATGAATAAGGACTGGGATTAAGAAAATTTATTTTGAGTAAAGCTCTTTTTCTGTTTTCCTCTTTTTTTTCTACTTTATTTGTAATATTAATATTGTTTGTATTCATTTTATATGAGCTAGAGAGAGATAGAATTTATAGTTTATTGTTGATAACATAGGGGTGTTTATGTTTGTTTTTTGATTTTATGCCCTGTATTTAGCTCTGGGAAGTCGGGGGGGAGGAGGGAGTGGGGGAGAGGGATAGGGAGGGTTGGATAGGGGTGGGGGAGGGGGATTAAAGTCAAAATGTATTGTAAAACTTTTTAAATAAAAAAAAGAATGCAAGTACCCCCTAAACCCTCAGTACAGTTATGGTCACAACAGTGGCAACGAGGATGGGATCCTGCTTCACCTCAAAGAGCTGAATTCACGAGGGGTCGGCTTCGCATGCTGGAGGAAAGAGGCATCTCCCCCCCCTACAGCCGGCTAGTCACCACGCTAGCGGCCACGTACTCAGAATCGCACGTCTGAGTCTGTGGAGCAGGATCTAATTATACAAGGAAGAAGATGCCTAAGGGCGGCCAGCCCAGAGAATTCGACATCCACCATCCCAGACAGTGGCCATCTCACCTCAGGCAAGTCGAAAACTACCTCTGGGTGAACCAGATTGCTGAGGACAGCCTAAAAGAGGCAACCTTGCTTTGCATAAGTGGGCTGGCAACATTCGATCTGGCTGAAAGCCGATTCACTCTGATGCCGATTGACTCATTCACCAAACTCAAGCAGAAGCTGAATGGGCACTTCAAGCCCAGAATGTCCGAGATGGCCTGACAGTTTTGGTTTGACCAGAGGGTACAACGGCCGGGTGAAACCACATCAGAATTTATCGCGGCCTTGCGACAGGCCGCCCGTCTCTGCAGGTTTACCAACCTAGGTGAGCGCCTATGAGACAGGCTTGTGTGTGGCCTAAGAGACAAGAGACTTCAACAGAAACTTTTTGCTATGCCCGACCTAACACTACAAGACGTACAAGACGGAATCATGGCCAACGAGGCAGCCGGAGGCATGGTGCAGGTGGTACAGATGCCAATACCCAGCAAATCAGAAGAATCAATTCTCTATGAAGGCTCTACTTACAACGAGATCGCAGAAGAAGAGGAAACCAAAGTCGACCAGATTCGGAAAAAACCAGAGCAACGAGAGAGAGGACGCGAGAACAGGGAAAACCAGCAGAAGGCAGCACCCTTTCCAAAATGTGGAGGTTGCAACGGCAACCTCGCACGTGTGAGCTGCAAATTCTGGTCAGCCATGTGTTGGGCCTGCGGAAAATCAGGCCACATCACGGTGGTCTGCTGTAGCCGGTTCTGAGAGGCCCTACACAAGCAACAGCCTGGAGAATCCATTGAGGAGAGGTACTGGGGCCCAGAGACTGATCAGTGTGGGGTCATTATACCCTCAAAATTGAGAGATAGAGTTCTGCAGTCACTACATGAGGGGCACCCTGTCATAGTTTGCATGAAGGCGCTAGCAAGAAGCTACCTATGGTGGCCAGGGTTAGATAAGGCAGTGGAACAGCAGGTACATGGATGCTACACTTGTCAAAGGTCCAGACCTGAGATGCCCCAAGCGCCTGTACACAAATGGGAGGCAACACACACACCCTGGTACAGGGTCCACATCGACTACGCTGGTCCATTCCAAGGACAGCTTTTCTTAATAGTGGTAGATAGCCACTCAAAGTGACTAGAGGTAGTGCCAGTCCCAAACATGACCACTGCCAGAACAATCCAAGAGCTAAGGAAACTTTTTGCCACTCATGGGCTCCCTGATATTTTGGTATCAGATAATGGGACTCAATTTACCACTGCTGATTTTCAGGCCTTCTTGAGAGCAAACACGATTAGACACGCAACATCCGTGCCCTTCCACCCATCATCTAATGGTCAAGCAGAAAGGATGGTGAGAACAACCAAGGACGCACTCAGGCGCATCATTGTTGGTAACTGGCATCACAGGTTAGCAGACTTCTTATTGTGTCAACACTCCACACCATGTACAGCCACTGGAAAGAGTCCTGCAGAGCTCCGTTGGGGCAGATGCCTTATCACCAAACTGGACAGACTCCACCCCGACAGTGGCTTCTGAGGCTACTCAACCCAACCCCCCAAGGGGACTACAACAGGGTGACTTGGTTTGGGCCAGGAACTATGGTCTGGGACATTTATGGATTCCGGGGGTGGTGGTTGACAAAACCGGGCCCCTATCATACTTACTAGGGGTGGAGTGGGGTTGACAGTTTAGACGGCATATAGACCAGTTACGAAAAAGAGTTCAGGAACGGTCACCAAGCGACCTCGGGGTAAATGACCCCTCACTGAATGCTCAAGCTGGCATACAAGCTAGCTCACATCCTCCCTACCAGAGCCACCAACAAACAACTGAGTTCACGTCTGAGGAGGACCACAATGACAGAACTGCAGCAGGAGACTCCTGATCATGCAGATCAACAACCCTTCAATGACCGCTGTGCTAACTCTGCCACAGGGTCTGACTCTGGGGTGGGCCTACCAGAAACGGTCAGCCAGAGTTTCCCTACTGACTCTCCTGTTCAGGAGAACTTAGACTTCCAGGGCACGCCTAGCAAATTGTCAGACCAACAGGGGAGAGAACCCATAAGGCGTTCATCTCGGCCTCATAGGCCACCCACTTACCTCGCTGACTATGTGGTCAACTAAGAGGAAAAAAGAAGTTTGTCATGGTCTTCATTGGGCACATCTTATTATTGTTAATTTCTGTAAAAATTGGGTCTGCCTAATCTATATCCTGGGGTCAGTGTGTATCCTAAATTGTACATTGCAACTGACAACGACAGTGGGTTGTTAAAGGTCTGTAAGAGCAACCCTCCCCTTGCTTGTATGGAAGTTACCACCTGGAGTGGGGTCAATCACTCATGCTACCTTGAGTGGGGTCAATCACTCATAAACAAATAGTGGAGGTTGGAGTGAGTTAAAATCCTTACATAAGGGTTTTGCTGTATTTAACCTTGAGGGAGGGCAATCCTTCAAATTTAGTATGGAATGAGGAAGTGGAATGTAAATATGTGTTGCATATATTGTTTAATCCTTAAAAGGGGAAGGGGTGTTGTGTATTAAGGTTTAAAGTAACACCTAAGCACTTGTATAACAGTTACTACCAGTATGCATTTGAACTGTAACCATTTGGCGGGAGTCAATTATGGCGGAAGATGTAGGTTCAATCTGATTGGTTGGCTGTTTACTCAGAAAGGTATATAAAGAGTGCAAGTACCCCCTAAACCCTCAGTGCAGTTATGGTCACCAAATAAAGAGCTGTTTGACTGTACTCATCTGCCTGGCATCATTCCTACTCTTCAGAACCCACTATACAACAATCCTTCTTTTAAGTAGGTGACGTTATGCACCAGTATGATTTATGAGAATGAATGTGAATGGCATTTCATCTGGAGAAAATGGACTAACAAATTAAAATTAACACTAAAACAGAAACATTTTTCATGAATGAAGGTAAAATATAAGTGTCCCAGGGAATGTTGCAGGATCCAATCTGAGTTGGTCAGCGGGACCAAAGATATATTCTTCCACGCTTTCATGCTGGAGCCCATTCTCAGGGAATTTCTCTCTAGAATATGTGAATTGGGCTGTTCTATATGTTGCATAAATATGGTTCCCTTTTACTTGTTAATTGGGATGGTGATGGCTGGCTATTAAGACATTAATTGTAATTTCCTTGTGACATTGAAAATTACAATTAGCAACTTAATAGCCAGCCATCAACACCCCAAATAACAACTAAACACTATATACAGCCAGGAACCATATAAATACAATGTGTAGAACAGAATGTGTACACACATTCTGGAGACAGAGAAGTTCCCTGATGGTGGGTTCCAACATAAACCTGAGAACTTGGGAGACTAAACCTTTGGTCTCAGTAACCAACTCGAATTGAATCCAGACACTTTTTATTTTATTTTATACATTTCTTGTTTTCTTATAGGAAAACCCAGTCATTTCACAAAAGTTGACCTAGATGTTGACCTAGCCCAGTGGCGAGCTAACGGACAACCAATTCCCAGGAGGGTGGGGAACAGCAGAAGGTGCACAAGCAGAGGGCCGTATCGACACCGGGAGGGTCATCCCCGCTTGCTACAAGCGGTGGGACGCTCCGACCCTCTGTACTTTCCCCGAGGACCTGGGAGCAAAGATGTGCAGCCTCCTGAGCTCAGGCTGGTCTACCTAAATGCCAGGTCCGTTGCTAATAAGGCTCCCCTTGTTTGAGACCTAGTGGAGAGTGAGCACGCGGACCCGGCTTGCATCACGGAAACCTGGCTGGGCCCAGAGGGTGGTGTCCCTCTGGTTGACCTCTGCCCGCCTGGTTTCCGGGTGCTGCACCAGCCTTGGGCCCATGGTAGGGGCGGAGGAGTGGCAGTAATCATCAGGGAGACCCTTAGCCCGCGGGAGACCACCGTCCCTCAGATAGTCGGATGTGAGTCTCTCTTTCTGAGATACGGTCCTGGGGCGCAGTTGGGCCTGCTGCTGGCGTACCTTCCACCTAATCGTGCAGCGGCAGCCCTGCCTAAGCTACTCGATGTCCTCTTGGGGTTGGTGGTTGAATTCCCCAAACTCATGGTTTTGGGCAACTTCAACCTACCGTCCCTAGGAGGATCGTCCGAACTAGCTCGGGAGTTCATGGCTTCCATGACGGCCATGGACCTGTCGCAAATAATTTCAGGACCGACTCATGAGGGAGGCCACACCCCCGACTTGGTGTTCTTATCTGGACGGTGGCGTGATGATATTGGTGGGGGCTCCCCAACCGTTATGCCCCTGTCATGGACCGATCATCACCTCCTACGGCTAGACTTCTGCTTTGCCACCCCCCGCCGTGGGTGCATGGAGCCAACCAGATGGTACCGGCCCAGGCACCTAATGGACCCTGATAGGTTCCAGGCAGCGCTTGGGAACCCACCTGCACTCCCTGCTCACAGCTCGGCGGATGCCTTAGTGGAAGCCTGGGAAACGGCAGCCACAGAGGCACTTGACCGAGTTGTACCCCTGCGGCCCCTGACCCGGCGCAGATCCCAGCGTGCCCCATGGTTCACCGCGGAGCTCCGGGAGATGAAGTGTCGGAGACGGGGCCTAGAGAGCCGTTGGAGATCCAGTCAGTCCGAATCCGACCGGTTGCGACTAAGAATCCACACCAGGTCTTATCTCGCAGCGATAAGGGTGGCGAGATCCAATTACTTCTCCACCCTCATCGCATCCGCAGATAATCGCCTGGCTGCCCTGTTCAGAGTGACTCGCTCCCTTCTGAACCAAGAGGTGAGGGAGGAACACTTACAGGGTCGAGCCGAGGAATTTGGTCAATATCTGTTGGATAAAATCGCTCGGATTCGAACCGGCCTAGACTCCAACTGGGCAGAGTCTGAGGAACAGGACATGGGCAGTCTTGTCGACGTCATCTGGTAGGAATTTGATCCTGTGACTCCAAAGGAAGTAGACAGGATTATGAGGAGGTTGAGCTCCTCCACATGCTTACTGGATCCGTGCCCTTCCTGGCTGGCTTATGCAGCTCGAGAGTGGACACGAGGCTGGTTTCAGGCTGTCATCTCTGCTTCTCTGAGTGAGGGTCACTTCCCCGCCTCCTTGAAGGAGGCGGTGGTGAGACCTCTCCTCAAGAAGCCCACCTTGGACCCAGCCTCATTGAATAACTTTCGTCCAGTCTCCAACCTTCGCTTCCTTGCGAAGGTTGTTGAGAGTGTGGTGGCGCATCAGCTTCCTCAGGTCCTGGATGAAGCGGATTATCTAGACCCGTGCCAATCGGGCTTCAGGCCGGGCTACAGCACGGAGACGGCATTGGTCGCTCTGATGAATGATCTCTGGAGGGCCCGGGACAGGGGCCATTCCTCTGTCCTAGTCTTATTAAACCTTTCGGCAGCTTTCGATACCATCGACCATGGTATCTTGCTGCGGCGCCTCAGGGGATTAGGAGTGGGAGGCACGGTTCTGCGGTGGTTCTCCTCCTTTCTCCTGGGACGCTCGCAGTCGGCGTTGGCAGGAGGACAGAGGTCGACCCCGAGGCCTCTCGTTTGTGGAGTCCCTCAGGGATCGGTTCTCTCGCCTCTCCTATTCAACATCTACATGAAACCGCTAGGTGAGATCATTCGTGGTTTTGGAGTAGGGTACCATCAGTATGCTGATGACACCCAGCTTTTCATCTCAACCCCAAACAACATCAGTGATGCCCTCGACGTGATGTCCCGTTGCCTGGAAGTGGTTCAGGAATGGATGGGGAGAAACAGGCTTCAACTCAACCCGGACAAGACTGAATGGCTGTACATACCGGCATGCCAGGATACTCAGAGCATTCCATCCCTTAACATCGGGGGTGAGTTATTACCCCCTGTTGATAGGGCCCGCAACCTGGGTGTCCTCCTAGACTCACAGCTATCCTTGGAAGAGCACATAGGAGCTGTGACCAGGGGGGCCTTCACTCGGGTTCGACTGGTGCGCCAACTACGACCTTATCTGGACCTGGATGCCTTACGTACAGTCACCCATACACTTGTGACCTCTCGCCTTGACTACTGTAACGCTCTCTACATGGGGCTGCCCTTGAGAGCCACTCGGAAGCTTCAACTGGTGCAGAGTGCAGCTGCACGAACACTTTTGGGGGCCTCCCGATACTCCCATATCACACCTCTCCTCCGTGAGCTGCACTGGCTTCCGGTTGCCTTCCGAGTGAAATTCAAGGTGCTAATGATGACATACAAAGCCCTACATGGCATGGGTCCGGATTACCTACGGGAGCACCTTCTGCCAACGTCAACACCCCTCCGTCCTGTGCGCTCCCACAGAGAGGGTCTCCTCAGGGTGCCACCAGTCAAAGAATGCCGGCTGGTGGCCCCGAGGGGGAGGGCATTCTCAGTGGGTGCGCCAACCCTCTGGAACTGCCTGCCTACCGAAATCTGGATGGCCCCCGACCTTCGCAGCTTCCGGCGCGACTTAAAAACTTACTTGTTCCAGCAGTCCGGCCTGGCCTGATAGCTCTTGGGGTTTCATTTGTTTTTACTATTATTTAATTGTATACCTACCTTCCTCTGTACACTGCCCCGAGTCCCTCGGGAGAAGGGTGGTATATAAAAACAAACAAATAAATAAATAAATAAATAAATATTAGAAATTAGCTAAACTTTATAATCATTTTTACTGTGGGCACAACGGCACAGATTAAAAATGAAATTTTTAGTAGTTGCTTGCTCTCAAAGTGTACAGATATATAACACACATTTAAACATACCATACACAACATATATAGACCTACACCCTTACATATAAGTAACATATAACTATTAACTACTTCTATGATAGATGGCAAATTTCCAGTGCAATCCTGTGTATGGTAACTCAAAATTACTTCCTTTGTATTCAGTGATTCATACTACTAAGTGATTATCATAAGAATTGAAATTTTATTCATGTTTTGCCTAAGTATAATTGATTTCACTTAGATCCATTCTACAATCTTTGTGGGTTTACTTAAATGAATTCCCCAATTTTAATCTGTAACATGCAACTTTGTGCTTTCATTAGATTTACAATACAAAGAGAACACAACTAATTGTAGTGGATGATTTAAAACAAATATGCTCCTCAGACTGTAGGCTTCACAAGACAAATATTACATATAATTCCCACATGCAGATCATGTTTTACATATTTGCAGATCACTGCATGCACCTGCAGTATTATATGTGTATATATGATTGCCACAAATTGTGACATAAATGAAGGATTTGCTTAATTTTCTACACAGAAATGAGTTTTCACATAGGACTTTTATAATGTATATAAGGCAGTCATTCTTCACAAAGCATTCAATAAAGTATCAATCCCCCAAAGTTTCAAATCATAATGAAATTATCACAGGAATGCAAAATTCAGTTTTCTCTACAATAAGGTTATAAGTTCAAATGTTTACGTTAACATGTCCTTGTTTTAAAAATGAAACAATTTAAGTTGTATTGGTCCGTATGAAAATTCTGAAATGCACAGCAAGGCCATAGGCATAAAGAATGTGAGCAAACTTTGAACCTCTTCAATCAGATAACATTATAGAAAATCAGAGAGCCAGAGGTTTAACATGGACAAGGAATCTGGTTGATTATATGAAAAGTATAAAGAATGCATGGTCAGAGTTTTGAGAGAAGTGAAGAGACATTCAGACAGTGGTCTGCAGGAATAATTAAAGAACTCACAATAACTGAGTTCTCTATTTCTGAAAATATATAGTTCTATAAAAATTTGGACTATTTCCCAGGGTCTATGAAAGTGGGCTCTTCCTATAAATTCTGTACATTCTGTAAAAAAAAAACCCTATCCCATTAAATAAAACAATGAAGAATTAATCATCTGTCAGAGGTTCAGATAGAGAGAGTAATATTGAACGAAATATAATGGTTTTTGGCAGCATACCAAATGCCAAAAGAGGGATCCAGGAAGACTTTAAGACCAGTTAATCGTTGAAATAAAAGAGAAAGGAACTTTCAATTCACCTCTTTCTTGATGTTTTCTGTAATGCTAAGTAGATGAGAGGGATGCAGTGGCTCAGTGGGTTAGGACGCTGAGCTGGTTGATCAGAAGGTCGGCAGTTTGGCAGGTCGAATCCCGAGTGCCGCGTAACAGATTGAGTGCCTGTTACTTGTCCCAGCTTCTGCCAACCTAGCAGTTCGAAAGCACGTAAAAATGCAAGTAGAAAAATAGGGACCACTACGGTGGGAAGGTAACAGCGTTCCATGTGCCTTTGGCGTCTAGTCATGCCGACCATATGACCACGGAGATGTCCTCGGACAAGCGCTGGCTCTTCGGCTTTGAAACGGAGATGAGCACCGGCCCCTAGAGTCGGAAACAACTAGCATGCATGTGCGGGGGAACCTTTACCTTTAAGTAGATGAGAAATTATTGAGTCAGGTATACTTGTATGAAGAAGATAAATCAAAGGCATTATCATTATCTCAATACGTGAAATGGTGCCATGGAAACAGAAACAGAAACCCAGGAGATTCCAGGTGACTTTGACTGACAAAGTAACATTGCTTACTAATTGCAATAAGTTCTGAATGTGATGTGTTACTTTTCATACATAGCCCTCTCTTCTGCACTTCCTTTTAGGAGATGGAGAAAGAATACCCAGACAAAGTGTGGAAAAAACATTTTAATATATTTAATCTTATTATACATTTCTTTCTAAATTACAAAGTCAACAAATTGCAAGTATAGTTTGCTACAAAGCTTTCTGTAGGAAACCTCTTCTATAAGAAAATACATCTCATTAAACATTTCCTGTAAATAAATTATTTCAAATACTAGATATGGGGGAAAATAAAGTGGGGAAGGGCATGCAGATAACATTTCAATGAGGCAGGGATGTACTTTATTACTATTAGCTGTGCTGAGAGGGTGAGGATTCTTTCCAATAATCTTGCTAAGGTAAAAGGATGTCAGTAACCTGCTTCCATTATTTAAGCGAAGGAAGTGATACAATTTGTCCATCTCCATCCTATTTTCATTGTATGGAAGTAAACTGAATAGAACTCAAACTCCTCAATCATTTGAACTTTCTAAAATTTAAATAAGCTTCTATATAAGTGTCCTATTACTGAGAAAAAAATTAAATATTCAATCTGGTGCTTCAGAAATAATAATGTTTTGGTAGCAGGAACAATTGATGTGCTTCTTCTAAAAACAGTTTTCTAATCTCTTCCTCAAGCTGATTTTCTTGAATGAGATTCCAGTGAGAAGTTTGCCAAAGAAAATACATATCTTAAACATAGATGGATGGGGCAATGTCTTGGGATATTTTAAGCAGAACAATTAAGCCAGAAAAAGCTAAACCTGCATTGTACCTCTAACTATCTGTCAAAGCTACTTTTTATTTTAAGCAATTTTGTCTAACATTCATAAAACAAATTTGCAAGTAATATCCATTTTTCCTCCTAGATCATGTACATTAAAACAAACTACATGAATAATATGGGAGGGAATTAGAACATATAATATCCTATTAATACTGGAATAAGGACTCTACCAACTGGACTGTTAGCATAGTTTCATGGTTACTCTGAATTCCATCAAAGGTTTATAGAATTGTTTCTAAAGCAAAAACTTAGAGAATTATCAACACCTCTGCCAAAATCCACTTTACTGCCTTTTTTGTGTATAAACAACGAAGGACAGGCTGTAGACCACTTTACCACTACCATATGCTTTTAGATAATTTAGGTACTTTTTGAAGTTGCAGTTTGGCACTGAAATGGAAAATGGTTTGAAAGTATTTTTTAATAGACATGAAAAACATGTAGCATTTGGCTGATATTTATTTGTGGGTTTTGAAATATAAATTAATTACAGATAAACTTTAATTTTTGCAAAACATGGTCATTTCATGGCTTCAGAAAGTCAGGGGAAAAATCTTGCTAGCTACAAAAGACATTGTTGCTATTGTTGTTGGTGGTTACTTTTGATTACTCCATTTTAAACAGATATTACAAATGGCATATTGCCTCAGCGTATTAAACTCACATGAAGGAAACCCCCAAATAAAACAAAAATGAGGAGAATTAGAAACACACACGCAAACACACACGCACACAAAATTCTTTTCTCCTTTTAAGCAAAGAGGAACCATCAGCCTCTTAAACTTAACCCAGATCATACCATGGGAACATCAGCACTGTGAAAGAACATACAAGGATGGTGAATGGGGAGGAAAAGAGAAGAAATTGGCATCCATTTTACTAGCCCATTAATACTGCTGAAGTAAAGTCCACTGGCATTCATTGATATACATACAGCAATCCAGTAATGCCAATGCTAACAACATTCCTAAGGTGCATTCAGAACATATTCACTGTATTCTTATGTCACATCTCCATATTAATCTTAGTACTTTTAAAGTTATTGCCTTATTTTGTGTTGTAACACTGATATCTCATGGTTTGTGTTCTGATCTAAGACCCTTATTAACATATTATTTTGCAAAACAGGTGTCATGATCCTGAATGCCCACTTTAAGGGCAAAAATGAAGAATAATTCATAATGCATATTTACAACCAGCATCTTAGCATATCATTCTATTTTGTATATAGTAATGAATAGTCTGTTTTCACTGTAAGTCCCTATGGCTATGAATAAACCAGTAAACCGTTAATGGCAGCCATTAGCTACAATAAATGAAGAAGGTTCAGTTTGAGTTATGAAGTCTGTTTATATCATTTATATGAATTTAGATCAGTGTTGTTGTTTTTTACTGTTGGCAATTTTAAGATATCTGAACTTCAAAACCCCAAATTGCCCAGCCGGTATAGCAAAGTTGCTAAGGTTGAGAAATATGAATCTAGATTGTAAACCTAGTTTAACTGCCTCTATTCATATATCTTGACGGGGATTAAAAATCCCTATGCAAGAGAGGGACTTGGATTGTAAAACAATAAAATCCATAGTCATACATGCAGTAACTTCTTCCTTTATTTCTAATACTTTTAGGTTTTTTTGTAGTTATTATTCAGTACACAATAATGTGTTGATAGAAATATATGTTGGCAAAGTCCTGCTCTGTATTGTAAATATATATCCTATTTTATTATCAAAATGGGATAAACTACCTAATGCAGAGAAATTACAAGACTATCAGTAGAGCTTTGTTGCAAATCTTTGGCCCCACCGTAGAATGGCGTCATACTAAAAAGAACATCCATCTGTTCTCAGTCGTATTTCCAAGCAGAATTATAACACAGGTAGGGATGATGCTTTTTTCTTGCCACAAAGGATACTTGGGCCAGTCATTTCTTATTTACAATTATTTTTTCCACCATAGTCTATGTAGTAGACACTTATCAAGGCCTGCTGGTGACAATTTCCAAATCCCGCATCAAACCTTCTGGCACATATGAAGTCTTGCTTTTGAAGAATAAGTGGCATCTTTCCAGATTTTACATGATAACCCTTTGGCACAGTCACATCGCTGGAAAATCTCCAAGCCATGGGACCCTTTCTTCCGCTGTTTTGTGCATACCTCTCCTTGGTGTAGCACAGGCTTGCAAATTTTGGTCCAAAAATGGCGAGCGCAACAAAACCCTTCTGTGCAATCAGAGGACCTTAAGCAAGGGTCTCCTTCATGACCTTAAAAAAAAAACCTTAATTAGTTTGTATTTAAATGTAAAAATTTCCTCAGTATTTAAAGATACGGGAAGGATGCCTTCAAATATGATCTTATATATAGCTGTGCACAAGACCAGCTTAGAAGATAAGAGAAATAGGCATTATCAACATTCAAAGAGATGCCATTTTTCTAACTGTCTCCTGTTTCTCACCTCAAGGGAGCCCATCATTGAAGAGAATCAAAATGTTAATACATGAATTTATTGTTTTTACAAAAAGATGTTCACCCCTTCTCATAAAACCATTTCAGACTGTTTATAAATCAGGCTATCCTACCTTTTGCGTGTGTCAGCTTAGACTGTCCTTTTCCTAGATTCTGCCAGCCCAAATCCTTGGTGGGATAGTGATTATTTTTTTTATTACGAGGTACTTCTAGAGCTGGAATATGGGGTGTGAGAATGCTCTCAGTCACTGGTATACAAATACCTAAATCAATGAATGAAGCAAGTTAGAGCTGGAAATGCAACAGTTAATGACATATCTGGAATGCCACAAACGAAGAATCTGTTAATTTTCATGAAGAAAATGAATACTCAAATTGATGCATGTTTGACATCTTCCATGGCTGTCCCATACAGCATTGGTTAATTTTATTATCAGGAAACTGCAGTTGGGGTACTGAGGCTGAGAGGCTGGTCTTTAGCAGGATTTCTGTTTCCAACCAATATAGTGTTTGGATTTAATGTATCAATCAGTCACTAAGTTGAGAACGAACAATTTGAAAGTAAGATTTAACAACCTGCAGGCAGTGGAGCTCATGCATCTGCCCAGTCTCATTCTGCAGTCCCCAGAGCATTCCTGAAACTGGTATAATTGCAATGTTGAGCCCATTTTTGGTTTGGGAAACAAAAGGACAAAATAGTCCTAAGCCTAAGAACCATCTATTTCAAGACACCAGTTTATTCCCTGCCAGAGTTACTTTAAAAAGCAAGTGTGACTCAACACAATATATTTAATTAGAATAAATCCAAATCTCAGTAGAAACCATTCCACAGGAAATTTATTGCTAAATATGAATGACTGACAATAGTTAATATATTAACTATATATACTTTGTCATTCTTCTCACTTGATTTTATATGTATGTATGTATGTGTATGTGTATACAGGTGTGACCTGTTAATGTGCAACTGTTCATGATTTTTTTTCATGCCTCAAGCATCTCCCCTCCAAATTTGCAGATATAGAATTTTCATGCCATTTCTGAAAGAATCATGATAAAAGATTTGGTGCAATTAAAATAAATTCTTTGATGATAGTGATAGTAATGTAAAATGTTAGAGTTTTTCATGGATATTATATTGCTGATTCCAGATATACAAAAAAGAAGTAATTATTTTCATATAGGATACTCTATCAGACCTCCAATGATGCTGCTATCTAAATAATATGGTAGTCCCAGGTAAAACAATTTCCTTATATTTTTTTTCTTGTATCACTGATTCAATATGTTGAAAGAAAAATTACTTTAGAAATCATTTCAAAGGATTTGATCAAAATTAGGTCCTGCTGTACTTATTTAATTGCAAGATAGCCAAAGAATGTGGGCATGTCTTAATGAATGGGAGAGAGAATGCCGTCTTTCATTTCACTCTCCATAAATTGGATGGAGAATTCAATTTATGCGGCCTATGGAAGCCTATGCTTGAGTGGTTTTCTTTCCTGAAGAAGCTGGCACTAACACTGATGTCTGTAGATTAGGTAAAACACTATGCCCAATGTTAGAGTAGGACAGAAGTCCCTTTCACTGAAGTAGTGCAATGGCTCTCAAGATCTGTAATAGCATGACCCCTTAAAATGGCAACGTGCATGACCTCCATGAATAAAAGAACAATTTTAATGAACAAGACAAGGATTTACCATTTACTTTTAATAATTTATAATAATAATTTGGTGGAGCAGTGGGCTAATGCCTCTTTAAGTAACACCAGCTGCCTGCAATTAGTGCAGGTTCGAGTCCCACCAGGCTCAAGGTTGACTCAGCCTTCCATCCTTCCGAGGTAGGTAAAATGAGGACCCAGATTGTTGGGGGCAATAAGCTGACTTTGTAAAAATGCCACTTGGGGGCCCCCCAAAAGCCCTAATAAGCAGGCATATACATAGAATGAAGGCTATTGCTAAGCACATTGATTTGTGCTTCTTAGATTGTAAGCCGCCCTGAGTCTTCGGAGAAGGGCGGGATATAAATGGGATTAAAAAATAAATAAATTTTAAACTATATATCAACCAAACCAATGAAATAACCCTGCAATGTTACTAAAGAATTAGAAATGAAGAAATCCCTAAGACAAATTAAAACCTTATCTTTAATAGGAAGGATGATATAACTTGATAGAACTCCAGAAATCTGGCTTTCATTTTTGAAGATCATCTCTCTTACTCATTAAAGTGACGAGAAATAGAGAAAAGGTTATTTCATGGCCTTCAATAAGCTCATCTTAAACTGCTCTTAAAATATGGAAGTCTGCAAAACAGTAGAGGGTGTTAAGTTACTTTTTGTGCTTTTTCTCCCAGGAGAGCCATGCTGTGATAACAAACAGCACAGATTCTTTTTCTTCCAACCTAGTGATTCGTGGTTACAACACTCTCCTTTTACTCTTCTCCATGCTGTAACATTTCACCCCTTCCTCTACTCTGTTATTTCTCCTTCTGCAAAAGTGAGTTGTGAGATGGTCAGAAGTTTGCAAGGAAGCCACATCCCTCCAGATAAGATTATTCCACATGGAAAGACCAAAAGGAGAGAGAAACAGTGGAGTAATGGGTTAAGAAGAAACATATGTGTCTAATTCATGGGAAAGAAAGTTCCATTGCAATTTTGATAATCTATGAATTCAAGAAATCAAATGTTTCTTCATTTATTTCTCTCATTCTAAAATGACCATTGATGTTCCCAAAATGAATTTGCTTCATACTTGGCAAATCTTGAAGAGCAAATATGAAAATCAATCACTAAAATATTTTACACTTTTCATTATTTTTTTTTAAAAATTAAGAGTCACACAAATACCATTGTTACAGCGGTTTCCAGGACAGCACATGCCATCTCTGTGGCAACGTTTCTTCTTCCTTCTACAAACCATGCAGGCAGATGTAGCTTGATGGGGACTATGGCAGTACTTCCCAACTTCACATTCTTTATCATTAGTGCAAGGATAAGCCTGTGGGTAGTTATTAAAAAGTGTCATAATGAGTCAACAACACTGTAAAAGTCAAAACAAGTGATCGTGCAGGCATAATTTCAGATACCAACTTAAAGTTTATTTGTACTTTCAGTATTCAGTAATACTAAAATATCCAGATTTATGGCCTTCCAATCATTATTTGTCATGACTGGTAGCACATAAATTATATTTTGTTGTGTATTAAGGACTATCATAGAGGTAAGATCAAGAAGTAAGTTTAGATGGATCATTTTCTATATAATGTACATAATGTTATAAAGATATAATGTTATATCTTACAAGAATGGTATTGAGACACTGATAATAGTTTCTCCAACTGAAACAAACAACATACAAACAAACAAAATAAAAGTCTAATTTTCCCATAGCAATATAGGAGAACTTCACATGCCACTATATTCATAAGTGGTCCTTTGCTTAAAAGCGAATCTCTGCATTCATAATCAGTTAAGCTGCAGGATTTACCTTATTTCGTATCTGCAGACAAAAATGCATATCAATTCTCTCCCATAAATCTTTCCTTCCCTAAGAAGCCATGATTTAGCAAAAATAAATAAATAAATCCCTACAGTTAAAGCAGCCAAGGAAATTTATTGCAGCTCCTTTGATCTTTGACCAAAATTTAGCATGAGAGCCACTTTGCTTTCAGAATACCACTTCTTCATGTGAAAAATTACTAGGGAGTGTTAAAGATAGAAATATTACAGATAAATAGAGATATCTGTCTATAGACTAGTTTCTTTTTAAAAAGTCTGTTAAGAGACAAAAAAGCATCAAGAAAAATCATATCTTTTCTAAAAAAAATTATGACTCTTATCTAGATGGGGTAGATTTTGTCTGTGTTCCAACAATCTGTCCACAGATGCTGAATTTAAGAGAATCAGCTGCTATTTGGGGCTGTTTCAAACTTCTTTGAATGAATTATTTTTTGAGGGGTTTTTTTATCTTTACATAGTACAGTGCACAAGTTGTTTATAAGGAAGCACCTCTCTCCAACTTCATCTTTCTTAGGAAGGTTGTTGAGAGGATGTCTGACTGGCATCAAGAGTTATATTTTCTGTTATACTTTATTTCCCCAGAAGGGTGTACTCTCATGCTAAAACCATTGCTTTTTCATAAAATGTTAAATTACTTCAAAGTAACCTGTTACTTCCCTAAATCCTTTGTGGTCCACTATGGGACAGTGCAAACTCCCTTTTACAATGCCAAGAACCCATTGGTGAAACCCTCAGTTGATGTCAAAAAGCCATGGGAGCAATCTAGTTTGTAAAAAAACAAATCCTGGACATTTTGTCCCATGGTTAACTTGATTCTTTATAAAGAACATCTTGGAATTGAAGGGCTTTCTGGAATGACATAGGGTTGGACACAAGACTGCAGTGGAAGGTGAATAGAGAAATGTGACAATATTGCCTCCTGTCAGTAATATTTTTTATTCACAAAAGCATTTTAAGATTCAAGTATTGTGTTTATACAAACACAATACTTGAACTAGTAAAATCTAAAGAACTAGTAAAATCTCATAATTCATAACTCCATAAATCAACCTATGCATATATAAATACTGAATTAAACAGTTGAAAAAATACTGAAACAAGGATAACTTAATTTAAAGCAATTCCAATTATCAGGTCAAACTAGGTTTGAAATTGATAGTGTTGGCAATTTCATTTTTTCCATTTCATATCTGCCCCACTGATGTTTTTTTCCCCCTCCCCTGTGTATCTTTAACATACTGAAATCAATATTGCAATTTTTAAGCACATCACTGTTGGCCGTGTTACATCACAGAAACTTATGAAGTCTAAGAATACAGATTCGGTTACATTATTAGAGTCTTTTTGGAGTGGGCAATCATAATATATTATGGTTGGTTGCACAGTCAGCCAGATGTTTAGACTAGATTTGGTATTTTTATTCACCTATTGAGTCATTTCCAAGGACCTGGAATAGGCAGATATTGTTATTTGATAGTGTTAAAGATATTGTCACAACATGTAAGCTATTATAAGTAAAGTTGCCTTTTGCAATTGACCGTTGGTGATTTTATTATTATTGATATACTTTTTGGCAGTAAATTTACCATGCATATATATTATGTGATTCCATAATTCTAGAAAAATGCTGAATATATAGAAGTTAAAAGTAGGTTGACATGGCAACAGTACTACGTATATAATCAAACAGGAGGCACGCTTGTTATGCAAGAACAGATAGTGAGTAAATTCTGTAACATGTTCTGCTGGTGGGAACACATAAGCTTTTGAACCCCACAAAAAACTTTTTCAATTATCCACATTTTGTTATTACTAACATTTCAAAGTGGTAAACGAAACTAGACAAGCTGTTGTTTGCATCCAGGATTTCTGCCTTTTTCTTACAACTCCCTCAGAATTGTTACAGTTCATTGAAAGCCTTTGGTATTACTAGCACAATGTTAGATACTATTTTTTGGAGATTCTTTCTTCATTTTATGTCTATGACTCTTGGTAACGGCTAGTACATCATGATGCTAGAAGATGGGTCCAAGAAGGCTTTATCTTGACAGAAAACAGGAGTCACTTTCCCAAGTAAGTGCCTGAAAACCTTTTACTTTATATCTCTATATAGAATTTTTAAATGATCTGCTGTTTGAAAACCCTTTCTCTCTTAATCTAACAGAGTGAAAGTTAACAACATACATAAACTACTAATGGCATTAATCACATTTATAAAACAGTGAACTCATATTACTATCCCCTCTACTACTGCAATGAAAAAGACAGGCACACAAACGTCTAACAGAGTTGTGCAAAACATTCAAAAGAGATGCTTTCAATAATTAGTGCAAACGAAGCAACTCTTTTTCAAATGTGAAAGCAGACACTTTTTTTGTTAATTTCATATGACTGTTCTGGCTTTCTTAGCATGTTTGTACATGCACATACATTTACAATGGGACTGTTACAAAACGAAATAGCTTGTAGACACCCTTGGACCTTACCCCATGTCTCCTAGAAAAATTAAGCAAGGAGGGATAAAAGTGATATGTCTATCCCTGTGCCTCCTCAGTGCTTAAAATTTTATAACCACGAACAGGATTAAAAAGTTGCACTGAAAGAGGTAAAAAGGTATGTGAACCCACATTTGATAATAATCCTTAAAATAGTATCAGTTCCAGCATTAATGGACTACACTCATTATCTTATTCAGTTTGATTGCATAATTAACCTTGCTAAATATGCTGCTATTAATTAAGTTATTGTTTTTTTATGCAACTCTCACACACTAACAAATATTGCATGGCATATTTGTACACAAATTATTGGGTCCATATTTGTATATATATTTCATATATTTCATAAACAAAGATGCATGTTAATAAAGATGCAATTATTAAATAGATGATTAATATGCTAATAAATATATATTTATATTACTTAAAATAGCTAGGAAATAAGGCTATTTTAAGGTGCTATACATTTGATAAATATTTGTAATTTGTAAAATATCACTGTGTTACCTTCCCCACTTAAAGTGGCAACTATTAAAATGTTACATATAATGGCATTTTGAAAATGATAGAATCCTATACTATGAGGATATTTTAAGTATTTCTACTATACGTAGAAGTAATATTGTTCATAGAAGAGAGGCACAATGGTTTTCATGGTATTTAATTCCTCTCCACAATGAATAAACACAAAATGACATAAGATTAAGCAAATATATGTGTTAGTTCACTTGGTATTAATTACAAATTGCCAAATTCATCTTTAAAGCCTCAGAGAAATATCTTTCCATGGGAAAGAGCTATGGAGGTTCTGCTATTTAACTTTAGTAGATAATTCTTCATCCCAGTTCAAAGTATTCCTTCTGCATATCTTTATTCAAATCTGTACACTATTGTGTTATATACATGTGAACAGTTAATTCATTTTAAGATAGAAAATAATCACAAAGAGCTGGTATATTGTGAAAAGTAAGGGCCGCTGGGGACATAAGTTAATATATTAATTCAGTGAAAATGATCCTGATGATCTCAGTTTTGCCTCTAGTGGATATCTATTCCAGTCATAAGATTTCATTGCTCCTCCTGATGATCTGCAGTTATTTCCTGCTTTCATTATATGGAAATAACATGATTTTTTGTGAGTCAGTACTGAATGGAAACTATTATGGTTCCCTTCACTCTATTAGCAGTATGTGAAAATTATCGTGCCTGTGTGTATTTTCAAAATCAAATTCCAAAGACAAACAAAATAAATACAAGAGAAAAAGCAAATTAGAGATTACTATGTTCAACTGGATATCAAAAATTAGCAAACTAAAACTCATATTCTTTGCATTCAGCTCCTGCCCAGCTCTTGTAGCTTCAGATCTGAATAATTTGCAGGTTGTCAAAACCTCTTGAATCTCTCTTTATAGTCTGAATGCATGGCTGTCTCAGGATCGGTAGTATTTTATGTAGCACCGTTTTCTTCTAAAGTATAAATTAGCCACAGACAGTTTTTAAGGCAGGGGTGGAGCCAGTGGCAGGTCAATCCTTGCTGGCCTTTTTCAACCTTGAAGATGATTCTGGTTCTTCAGTGAGACCTCTTTCTATCACTCAAGCTAGCAGAACCCATTGGGATCTATCCAAGGTCCTGATCACTGCTCAATAGAACCAGACATAACTATGTAAATGGGAAATTGACTGACCTTGATTTGATTTGTCATTTACTGATTTATCCCAACTTGACTTATTTTGATACCAGCTACTTTGTTAGATTTGAGTTACCACAACTTGATCCACATTGACCTGACTTGTTATATACTTATTTTCTTTAACCTCAATAACTGTATCTGATTTATTGCAACCTTAATATTCTTGGCATGACTTGATTTTTTTTCCTTGCTGACCCTAAGCTACAATGAAACAATGTTATTATAATTTGTGTTATACAAATTTGTGCTATACAAACAGTTCTTTTTAATTTTTAAAGGGAAAATAGTGCCACATCTCTTATTTACAGCACAATAGACTGTTGCATTCACACTAGGAATTAAAAACTTATTTATGTTTAATGGTTACTTCTGTCACTTAATGAGACTAAGGCTGAAAATGAACATAATGCAAAAATTACATTGGATGTGATTCTATATATTTTACATTTATATATCTAAGTCTAATATCTTGTCAAGTGGTCTTCACATCTGCTAAGAAAGCCTCTTTTTTTTTTTTTTAAAAAAGTACCATATTGTGCAGAATCAGAGCAGGATGTCCTCATATATAGTAGATTAGTAAAATATAATCCCATGTAAAAAGTTAAAAGAAGAATCAGCCTCGAATCTCTATGTAGCCACAAAGTCCAACCCTTCTTGAATTTTTTGACCCGTTCTAACACCAAGACAGTCTTTACTGTTAGTGGAGTAGATTCCTGTGCATAGGCAAGATTAATAATAAATCATTTTAATTGGAATTTCATGTGTGGTCCTGATCTTTCGTGCATGACACAATGTAGGTGTCAATGCTGTTTAAGAGTTTTAAATTATTTGATATCATAATCATTAATATTTTTCTGTGCCTTTGAGTTTATTAACAAAACTGTTGTTCTTTTGTAAATGTTTACAGTGTGAGGAGCAGCACAATATTGTTTAAGAGTGATTAATAAAAAATAGATTACAGTAGGACCATGGAAAGAAAAATAGATCATAGTAGGACCATGGGATCATCACTGCTTAATAAGAAATGATTGGCTAATTTTAAGGCTTAGAATTTAAGTAATTTGAATACAAATTAAGAAGCTACAACCTTTTTTAAATCCTTTCTGTATAAGAAGAAGTTGTCTTTGCAGAGTAAACTTCATCCTCAGATCATGCCATTTATATAGGAAGAAAAGTAACTACCAATCTATTGAGGAAGCCTCTATTAATCACTGTAATCCAATCAGATTATAGATATTTTATATTTAGGAGATTACTTGGCCAGTAATAGGGAAGTCAGCTTTGACCCTTTTTGAAAAATGGAAATTATGATTATGCCCCAGTGTCTAGAAAATGGGCAGTTTTCTCAAAATATTTGAAAAGAGATCCCAGAAAGGCTTCATTAATCAACATTAACCTTAACTGGGATATAGAATAGCTTTTCTCTTTTCACTTGGCCAATGTTTTGAGAATTACTATTTTCTCAATTATTCCCATGATATTGCCTATATCTCATCTACAGCTAATGAGAAAAGCCTTTTTGTTTTTGGCTGTAGAGGTTTTAAAATAGTATTTCTTTTCTTAAGCTGATACTAGCAACATCTAATAATAGTTACGAAGAAGGTAAAAGTTTGCCCTGTCCAATATGTCCGAATCTTGGGGGCAGTGCTCATCTCCTTTTCCTAGATAATGAAACCAGCATAATTTGAAGACATTTCCATGGTCATGTGGCCAGCATAATTATGTGTCAAGGCACACGGAATGCTGTTACCTTTCCAACAAAATGGTATCTATTTATTTACTTACATTTGCATGCTTTCAAACTGCTAGGTGGGCAGGAACTGGAGCAAGTAACAGCAGCTTACCCCATGGTGCAGTGCTTCGATCTCAAACCTGGGCTGTCAACTTTCCAGCTGACAAGCTCAGCATCTTTAACCGCTGAACCATCATCCCCCTATTGTGACAGTTACATGGTATAGAAAATCTTAAAGGAAGTCATTAACTTGAAACAGAGCAGAATAAAGTTAGTAACGGGGGTAGCAAAATTTACGTTGACCATAAAGACCTGGCAGGAACTGCTCCATAACAGACAAAGAAGAAAACAATAAATTTAATTTTAATTTAATTTAATTTATTAATATTTCTATACCGCCCTTCTCCCGGAGGACTCAGGGCGGTGTACAGGGCAAGAATAAAACACAGAAATTTACAAAAACTAAAAGATAATTAAATGCATGCCCGATTAAAATACAATTAATACATAGTAAAAAACCCCAATAAAAATAATAAAAAACCCCACCAATCCCCCCTCAGGCCAGGCCGGCTTGCCTGAACAAGTATGTTTTCAGATCGCGGCGAAAGGAGCGCAGATCGGGCGCTGTCCGGAGCTCAACCGGTAACTGGTTCCATAGCTCCGGGGTGCCCACAGAGAAGGATCTCCCCCTGGGGGCCACCAGTCGGCATTCTCTGACCGGTGGCACCCTGAGGAGGCCCTCTCTGTGGGAACGCACAGGGAGCTTGATGCCGGCAGCAGATGTTCCCTGAGGTACTCCGGCCCCATGCCATGAAGGGCTTTGAACACCATTACTAGCACCTTGAATCTCACCTTGAATCTCAAATGAAGCAACCTTGTCATTCCATACATTGCAGGAATATCAGAAAAGCTCACCAGTTTCTTCAACCAACACAACATACATGCACACTTCAAACCCATGAATACACTAAAGCAGAAGCTTGTCCACCTCAAGGATAAAACACCCAGGAACAAACCGGTATATGCAGTACAATGCAGTGAGCCATGTGCAGACTTGTACATGGGGAAACAAAACAAACCACTTCATAAATCCATGGCACAACATAGGAAAACAAACCAATCAGGACAAGATTCAGCATTTCAAAGACAAAGGCCACTCTTTCGAAGACAGAAAAGTTCACATTTTGGACAGAGAGGGTCCTTGGTTTGAAAGAACGGTCAAAGATTCCATCTATGTCAAAACTGAACAGCCCTCTCTCAACAGAGGGGGAGGGATACGACATCATCTATCTCCAGTCTACAGCATATTCCTTTCAGCAATTCCAAGAAGGTTCCATGCCCATTTGCATTACTCAGGTGTCCCTGATGACACAAATAAACGTACAGGTGGCCTCAATGACTTTCTAAAAGAATGCAAATGACCAGCTGTCTGCAAGGATTATAAATTCTTCCATTCCCCACCATCCAGTCAGAGCTGGAGAAGCTTCTTGGATGAGAAGTGAAACATCTTCAAAGAAAAACAAGAAAGTGAATTTGCCTCCTGAAAAAGCACCTTTGGGGCTTCTGTGAATGGGTTGTGTGAACATGCAAACAGGGAGACCAAAGCATCTGTATAGGGAAAAGGGCATGCAATAAATATCCCAGAGAACTGAACTTGAATTGAATACAAATTTTATACCATCTTTCCTATTCATTCTGAGCCTATCAATTTGTTGTTAAGGACTTCCTCTCCTTCATTACAATAAAAGCTTAGTTGCAATCCATATTCAGCCAGGTCTCTTTAAAGATGTTTGGAATTAAATACAATCTTCCATAGCTTTCCATAAATGTTTGTCTTAAGGATACCATGAGCTTGCTCACCACTATAAAATATAATTGTATTAATTAAAAGAAAGCATGACATAATTATTATGAAAATATTATTATAGTAAAGTAAATATTTCATTCAAATGAGCAGATTTTTAAAATGTTATTATGATATTGCTTTAGGTTTTTATTCCTAATTCTTAATATGTTTTAGGGTAGATATTTCAAATCCATTCAATGGAATTAGAAGCAAAAAATGTTTCCACATAATAGATGAGACATTATGACCTCCACTGCAATGGCCTTTTCAGTACACTTTAGCATCTGCCTTGTCTCATTTTACAATAACCCTTTGATCTGCTTCAATATCCTGACTTTCTTGTAAAAACATTTTTTATTTTTGTTTTCATATAGGAACCTCATCTTTCCACTTGGATGTCTTAAAAAAGTAGTCCATAGTTAAATCTTTTCCTTTTCTGTTCCTTTTGTTTTAAAACACTAAATCCTCTGGGTTTGGCATAACATCAGACTAAAGGCTTCTTTGTAGAATATTCATTAAAGTTTTTTTTTCACACTGGTCATCCTTTCCTTCTTGTCTAGCGGGTGGCCCTATTGTCCATGCAGCTCATTGTGTGTTCAACCCTCAAAGATGCCTACAAAAATTTGGCAGTACATTTATTTGTTGTTTTCTTTAAAACTTTGAAAAGGGGTCATTGTGCTGTAATTCCATTCACATGTGAGGATTGCAAGGAAATTTTAATGGGATACAAACGATATCTGACAATACCATCAACAGTGTTAATATTGTGCATCTTCTTTGAAGCCTTCTTCACACTACAATCCAACGTCTATTTTTAAGTTGTTTTATATTGTCTGAGTTTTCTGAGCTTCTGGCCAAGAATAAAAAGCATGCTTAAAAATGGTCCCTATAGAATAATGAACATTTTTCCCCTGCTTAGTGTTCAAACTTGAGTCCGTGAGAATGAGCATCCTCTTTGTACAAAAGAAATCTGCAAGTTCCTGCTGGACTGCAATTATGGAGGGCAGTAGTAGAGAGGGCAAGGAGGGCAAATTGCCAGTTTTACATTTCAGATGTCCTCTGGCCATAAGGTAGACAGGGAAAACATGATGTAAAAAAGAGAAAGACAATCTTTTGTTATTTGTTTTTGAGGATAACATTTTCATAGTAAGGAACTATATGTGTCAATGATGCCCAGAACTAAACCAAATGCTGGAGGAGGAGACAGAACAAAAAATTGAATTTGGCCGCTTATTCCTTCTCTTTCTAATTACTGTCATTCACCTTCTCTTCTTTGGTGTTAGAAGAGGCTAGAGTACTAAATTCTCTCCATTCAAAACAGCTCTGAAATCAGACTTGAGGCTGCATTTGGTTGCTTATACAGTAAACAGAATAACAGAGTTGGGAGGGACCTTGGAAGTCATCTAGTCCAATCCCCTGTTCAAGAAGGAGACCCTATACCATTTTTGACACGTGACTGTCCAGTTTTTCTTGAAAGCTTCCAGTGATGAAGCACCCAGAACCTCTGAAGGCAAGTTGTTCCATTAATTGATTGTTCTCACTGTCAGAAAATCTCTCCTTATTTCTAGGTGGAATCTCTCCTTGATCAGTTTCCATCCATTATTCCTTGTTTGGCCTTAGGGAAAATAGGTTAACCCTCTCCTGTCTGTGACAGCCCCTCAAATTTTGAAACACTGCTATTATGTCACCCCGTCTCTCTTTTCACTAGACTATCCATACCCAGTTCTTGCAACTGTTTTAGCCTCCAGCCCCTTAGTCATCTACCTGACCTGTTAAAGTGTGCAATCTTGTTTTATTATGACTATTCATATTGTCTCTGATACTTGGTGGAATCAATCTGAAGCTAAAACAAGATGCTATTACTTTCTCTTTTGTGTACAAAGCTATCTAGTAGCTGTCACATGACTCTTTCTTTACATTGGCAATGGGCAGCATTCTCTATGGCAGCAAACTAGTTCAAGGATTGCAGGGCAAGTGATGTGGTGTATAAAACTTTGCTGCCACCTTTGAGCATCTACAGCATGAGACAATGGCAGTCTGTTTAATAATAAATCCCATCCCAATATTCAACCTTTACTTAAATCCTTGAAGCTTCCTTAATTTATTCTTTTTATATATTAACTTTTTATTTATAGTCATACAAAAGATTTTAAACCAGCACTGAGCCCAAAGTTTTGAACACAGGAATCTACATTAGCCCCCAGTCAAGCTTTTTACAACAAAATTTTTATAACTATTTTTAATTTTGGGTTCTTGTTTTGATGCCATGTTAGCTGTCCAAATTTGTTTGATTAAAGTGGGATTTCATTAAATTTGAAATCAATGAAGGAAGGAAGCTTGCCACAAAATGTTAGCAGCTGATCTTAAAAGTTTCAACTGCTACAATCTTATTTAGGGGTTGCATTTATTGCAGCATTAAACAAATGGCAATATCTAATTTATTTTTATCTTGGTTGTAACGCATAATGCTATAGCCTTGTTGCCCAATAAAGATTTAACTTTCCCAGGAAAAGTTCATATTGTATAGGAAACAAAGAAATATCCCATCCATTTTTCATTGCAGCATACGTTTTCAAGTTATCAAGCAGAAAAGAGGTTATGGTGCTTCCTGCATTAGAATGAGCTTATGTAAAAGAGAATTGGGGGACATGCAATTATTTATGACCCCTGGATAAATCCTTCCATTCTTGCTCTACATATTAATAGAGATTAGGCTTGATTTCATCATCGTCCAAAACATATGTATTTGGAAGCAATTCCCATTGAAGTCAATGGGATTGTTTTTTCATATAAGTGGAGTAAGAATTACAGCTGTGGGGTGGGGGAATTCATTTCATTTCCTTCTCTCTGTTTGAAGACATTCTCTGTATTTTTTGTCTTTTATGAGCTACCAAATTACATATGACCAAATGTACCTATTTAGTGAAAATGGGTTCCATTAGTTTGTAACTTTAGCCAAACATTGTTTTCGTTTGAAGGGAGATAATGGAGAACAGGTGGGGATGTTTAGCATCAGGCTGCTGTTTCTAAAATTACATATCTTTTGGGAGTCACCAGGAATTTCTAAAAGCTGTCAGAAGAGCTCAGGAACAAGTATGTTCCAGAACACATTCCATACACAAAATCCCTTCAAAAAATAACCAGGTAAGAGAGCAAAAAGTTACTTGACTGGCAAAAAGGAATTTAAACCCATCCTGTTAAAGGTCAACGCTTCCTTGTCTGCCCCAAATTAACCTGGCTTTTAGGTATGCAGAAAAATCAGGCTACTAACTTCTTGGAGAGAAATTACTCAAACACATATTTTAGCTTCTTCCAGTGCTGAACTTTAATATTCTCAGCAAAATCCCCACTGCTTATAGGAAGCTAATTAAATAGACTGCTTATAAGAAAGTTGGATATGTGATTAAAAAAAATAGTAAACATTTGCAAGACAAATCAAATCTCTCCAGATTCTTACCTTCTTCCAGACAGGTTAATACCTTTGAAATTCAGAGTTTCATTATTGTTTTCACAAAACAATTAAGAACTCCATTCCCCAAATTATTATTTACAGGGGGAATGATATGATCCAAATCTGCCTCTTTACCAATAGGAAAACTAGCATATTTAAAATAAAAGACATTTACACCCGATAACCTACACTCAAGGTAGTAGTTGGGTCTACCTACCACATGATGGAACATTGATTTTTGAAACATTATTTTTGGCCAAATTACTGGAATGTGAAATAATGAATTGATAATAGAAGCCTGATACAGGGAATCTGACAGTTATCAAGAGAAGAGCCTTGGGACAGGAGTTTGAAAATAGGGCATGTTGAAATATTATCATCAATCTAGCATAAAAAGTCTGCACATGCCCTGGTGCCCATGAGAAGACAGCTTTAAAAGCGACACTATTTCAGGCACAAGATTAGTAATGTGAATATGTGCTATGGAATCTCCATAATGGGTGGCCAGGTATTTGAATATATTTTTTAACTTTCTCCAAAGTCTTTGGCAGAGCATCTAAAGTTCTGTGCGAAATATAAAGTAAGATGATACCTCAAATTCATCTGCTACTACAGCTGTAAGCAAGTCGATGGCCAACTAATACAGGAACCAGCCTATTAGAAAGCTTTTTGCTAAGAATCCCCTGAAACTATGATATGAACCTATGTATGGAATACACATTCTAATAGAACTAGCGTACTAGTTTGATCTTAAATAAAGACCAAACAAGTTGTTGATTGTGATTAAAATCTATATGTCATCTACCTCCCAATCACTCTGATTCCTAGTTCAATGTTCTCATATAAAATAATGTGAGAGTTTAGCATTCATATCTGAGGCTATGATCTTGTAAAGTTTCAGTCATTTTTCATTTAAAATTTTGGTGTCTGTAACTTTGGAAATGACACTCAGAACCTGAAAAATTATTGATTCCCAATCTAGTTACAAGTAAGGATTTAAGGCATGATCCAATCAAACGAGCAATTCTATGTCCTAGCTTTCTTGCTCCCTCAGCAAGAAACTTCTTCACATTGCGATCTGTCCTACTATAGGATTGAGAATTTCTGTTTAAATTATCTTTAAATATATTCTTTATTTGAAAAATTGTCCAATCCAAATCAACTTCAAGGCAAAGATACCTAAAGAAAAATACTGACAGATGTTTTCTTCAACAAATTTAACATATAGGTACCAGACCACAAGCTTCATCACTATATTGATATATTACTTTTGAATTGAAATTACACTAATCATTTCTAACCTTGCAATTATCACCAGCATATTTTAGGCTTCCTCATCAACAATATTATCACTATCATTTAAAAATCCTTCTGTGCAATCTTTCTAAAAGTTGGTCACAAGGTCTTATTCTGGAATAAGTCATTTGAAATATTCTACACTGAAGAAAACAATTGTAGTGTGGTTTATTTTCTCAAGATGCATAGACTATTTTAAAACAAAGATCTTCAAAATAGGGTAAAAAAAACTAAACTAAAATAATTCCTTACTTCAGCAAATAAAATATGCATTAAATGAACTATTTGAAACAATTTAGGTATACAGCAGCCTATCTCTTTTTTGAGGTTGATTTTAATTTCAGAACCATATTAATAAATATTTTCCAGTTTTATTTCCCTCTTGAACTATATCATGAACTCCCATATAATGTTTATCTCTATGCCATATAATGTAACAAAAATATCGCTATTACTATTATTCTAGAATTATGTGACCATGATGTTCCAGATCACTGTGATGAATCAGAAGAATTCTGTGTACTATATATGCTGAAGATGCTACAAAACATACATATTTTAGCTTGCTGTCCCATATCATTTAATGTTAACATAAAATGCTAAATTAAGAACATAGAGAGGCTATTTTTCACATCTAAAGCCATGTACTGTATCTATATCAGCCTTACCCACTTAAATAACTTTCTCCATCATGCACAGCTTGCAAGGTCAACACATTTTGGGATGATCTAAGGAGAAATTTTGTCTCTCTGACCTGAATAGTCTGGAGAGCTTTCACAAAGATTGCTCATTCTACTGTCTATCTGTTTATTTTAACAGGAGAATTTTCATGTCCAGGGCAGACATTTTGTCTCTAAGCTAAACCTTTTTCCGAAGCACTGAATTCAGAAAAACCTTTTGTCCAACCAATGTTGACTAGAATTTCTGTGAGTTATGTTTTGTGGAATGAAAAAAAAAAATCCAGACAGCCAAAATAGTTTGTGCTCCTTATTTTTCAGTTTATAGTACAATATCAAATGGATATTTTTCTACGTCAAATGTTATAAACTTCAAACCCACAATTTCAACAAATATTTAAAGGTTAGTAAAGAAAAGATTATGTTAAATTATAGTCCTGATGTTAATCTACAATTTATCCATTATTAAAAGTGGATAGTAAATATATACATATACACATGTACTGTATATACACAGACATTGGAATGATTATAATCTCTGGACTAATTTTTTCATAAACAATTCAGTTAGTTTAGTTCAATATGTCATATTATTAAAAAAAATAAAGGATCAGCATTTAGGGCTTTTACAAAAGGCTATAAAAGTCTTCAGGGATTTATTACAGTTACTTATTTATTTGATTTGTGTTCCAGCTTTCTGAAGATGAAACTGTTCATATTATATTCCACAGAAGCCTTTCTTTTTACAATTTCATAGGCGTTGACCATGAAAAGTTATATTATGACATCAGGTTTCATCTCTTACTTTCTATTGGCCTCTATGGAGGAAGAAGAGAAATCAGCAGCCATCACAAGACTCACCAACAGTGCTACAAATTGATTTAATTGTTTAAGAAACAGGCTGAAATGGTCATTTTCTACCTAAAAGTGTACTCTGGAATTGACATATATTAACAAATAAAAATATTCAGGAATTTATTAAAGAAAACATTGGAGATGTTCTATAAAGATATGTTCCCAATAGCAACTTACAAGGGTGGTTTTTTTTTCTCCAGTATATGGGTATTGTTCAGAAAGCACTAATTATACCGTACCATGAACTAGAAGGCAGTTTTCTCTCCTTGGTAGACTTGTTACTATATTGACAAAATCAGGGAAAGATATTAAATGAGTTGGCCATATTGCAAAGAAAATGCTAACTTACTGTCCTAAGAAAAGGAACACTTGGCAACTGTTACTATTAATAAAAGCAGAATAGACGTCCAGAACTTTGTTTTAGGTCTTCTCATTTATTTATTTATTTATTTATTTATTAAAATTTTATGGCACCCATCTCTCCTACAAGGTGACCAATTGCGAATGCTTATGGATTTCATAATAGTTTTCCTTAGGCTCCTATGCAATTTCTTTGCAGAATTCAAAGCAGGTTTCTGGAAAGCACATAAAATTAATACGTTTTCCAGTTTTAACCTTTTAGCAACTTTTCTTATTTACATTATTCTAGATTGCTTGCATATTCATGGAAGTTTTAAAAATATAGCAGGTTCATTTGCTACTTTTTGTACAAGCTACAGCGTTCTTAAGACTGTACAGAAAAATGGTTTTGAGCTACCCATATGTCTGCAAATAATGTTCTTTACATATTTATGTTCAGTATTTATTATCACTGAAATATCCACCCTGTCCTCTAGGACATCCTTATTTGTTCTGGCTAATATCCAGCTTCTAGAATTCCATAGTCATTACAGAATCAGGGTTAGCCAAGTTAGCAGAGGGAAATCCATTATAAAAAATAATTGTCTAATATAGATCTATCTAGGCTGAGGAAAGGATGACTATCTTAATTATAAATTCTGATTGGTCCCATTTCTGTACATTTTACAAATATGGCCAAAAACAAATTGCATAAAAATTCATACATTTTTATGTACATTGTATGTTTCCATATATATAAATGTGGTTTAGCACTACAACCACATTTGACACAAGTTGACTCCCCCAAAAATGAAATAAAGCCATTTCAATGGAAATACCTACTGAAGCTTAAGCAAATTTGGGGAGGTGGGGGGGGAAGAATGACTGTTTTGTAAATTGCTCTGAAATTTTCAAGCATGGCTTTATATAATTAGTAGTACAATATATTAACTAATAAAGAAATAATGTATTATATTAGTATAATAATGTAATGTTAATAATAATATAAACATATTAGCATAGGTTTATTCTTTTTATTTCTGGGGGAGCTCTGCTTATTCTGAAATGAAATTGAAGAATAGGCGGAAACAAAGGAAATAAGATAAAGAGACAATGAGAGAAGCAGCACAAATTGATATTTCGGGGAATGTTATGTTTGATTTTCTGTTTATCTCTGTTATGTTTCTTTTACAAATGTAATATCTTTTAAATTAGAACGTTGTGATGAAAAGCATTTGTTTCCAACATGATTCATTCTGAGTGGTTTTCTGACAATTTAATCTTTTGAAAGAGAAAACAGCCCATTCCTTGGGGTGATAGAAGAACAGGCAGTTGATGACAATGAATGCAATCAGCTGAAGCTCAGCAAGTTGATGATGGCAGTGGGGAGTCAAGTTTGCGCCCTGCAAACACTCTCAAGAAGTGTTTGATGAGAAATGGAGGTGATGTTAGAAGCAACCACAGCTGATTTATTGTGAATCCCTTTGGTCGTCTCCCAACCTATGAAATATTCTCCTTCAGGAAAGGATCTTTGCTGCCATTCTCTCTGCCTTTATGAAAGAGGACACCAAGTATTGTTTGCACCGTTTTATGAATCAAAATTTATTTTAATTATTGTGCCATTTTTGTTTTTGTTTTTTTAATCTTTTTCTGCTGTTAGCTGAAACTGATTGTTTTCTTCAGATGGAAAGTAAAGATATAATGTGTCTAAACTTATCAAGCAAGATAGCTTTTGTTTGCATATCCCTTCCTGGATCCTTGTCCTCCTTCTTCATTAACATATAACTGACAGTCTGTAATAATTCTAGCAAATTCTTTGATGTATGGACATTACAAAATATTAACTTTAAGCAGAAATTATAATTGTCAAGAAAGGAAATTTTGCTACCTAATGGGAACGTTTTTAGAAAAACTATTGAATTCTTCTGTCCTCTTTTAACAAAACCCTTATTCCCCTTAGTAACATGATTATTGATTCTTTGCAGATTGCATTCCTTCTATTGCAGTTCAGGTTTGCTCTGTTAATCTCAGCATGTACACCATCTAGTGGACACTATGAAAATTTGCAACAGCTGGAAAAGAATTTTAAATTATTGGTTCTCCTATAATTCAACAAGTTGACTGCAATTATCTAAAAAAAGGGGGGACTAGTAATTTTCCATTTCCACAGAGAAATTCTGAAGAGTCATGGAAGATCTTTGAAAAACTGGAAAATTTGGAAAGTATTTTGTTGACATTTAACAGGACATTTACAAGAATTCACAAAAGTGTTGCCAAAAATACTGAAGCCCCGAAGGTTTGGCTCCTGAATGCCTTTGATGCTGCTTTCTGAGGCAGAACCAATCCATCTGATCTGCTCAGTTCAAACAGAACTTTCATTCAGACCATGTGAGTTCAGATCAGGTGAGTAAGGAAAGGTTAAGTGAGGTCAACAGGTGCCTATATATGAGGACTTTGGGTGTTGACTGGCACCCTATGGAATGGTCCCAACCCCATGTCAGATGGCACCCTATGAAGTCTAAAATTGTGTTTAACTTTTCTTATACATGCGAGTTTATTAAAACATTGTTAGTTTATTATACCTTATTATTCTTATAACTATTATACTTTGGAAGTATAACAATATTTTGAATATTTATGGTGGTATTCATAAATTACCTATGTTTACAGTACAATGATGCACCGTAAAAGCCTATGCATGTTTACTTTTAAAATCTTATTGATTTTAATAAGAGGTTGAGTGCAGATCTATGCAGAGTAATAAGGGAGAAAGTACAATTGAAATCAATAATAGTTATTTCTTGTAATAATCTGTTTTACAATTTTAAAGCCAGTCTTGGTGGGCGGGTTTTAAAAGAAATCTTTGCAAAATATTTCCCACAATATATACCTTTTTTATACCTTTTGAATAAGGTTTAAAATTTAGAATCACAAACTGAAAAGATATGAAAGGAAAAATAACTTCCATGTTTCTGTATTAGTTTAGAAATGTGTCATTTGAAGTAGTTCATCTGAAAATATGACACAAACTCATTTTTAAAGATATCTTCATTTATGAGTGGACAACATGAGTTCATTGAAAATATAAGGGGTTTTTTTGCATGAAAAATGTCCCATTATTAAAAAATGCAGTTGCCGCTTTGAAAAAAAAAGCACAATCACAAATCCTAATTCATCTTTTTTTTGTCTTTGACTTAGAGGCACAAAGAATAAGAAAAGAACAAACAGTCAGAACAGTAATTTGGATCTAGACTCTTTCTTTCTCTTTCTTTCTTTCTTTCTTTCTTTCTTTCTTTCTTTCTTTCTTTCTTTCTTTCTTTCTTTTGCAAAAGATGACTCTGAATTTGCAGATACTATTGAAAGTTGAGAAAGCTTCTTTAAAACAAGAGTTTTCAGACTCTTCAGCTCATCAATTCCTCCAGAAGTTTCAGACTCTTCATTCACCTCCAAACATCTATTATATATTTTTATTACATAAGATAAAAATAAAATAAAAAATAAAAAATCTTTCCACTAGCCATGTTAACTTTAGAGCTAGCGACTGGCGCGGAGCTCTATAGAGACCTCCAGAAGATTAATTGACACCAATCAAACCTTTATTATTTGTTGACTCCTATTGATATCCACACATTTATCAACCCCTTGAATAGGCCTATCTATTCTTAGGAATTTATATTTACCTTTGTGGAAACTTGATTTACAGGAAAGAAAGGGAATAAGTTTATTTTTACATTTTTCTTCTTTGCAAGGAGACTCTCTCTGTCTCAATCACCAACCTTATTCACAAAGATTTCTAACATGAGCATGATTTGGTACAACAATAGAATCCATGAACTCATTTATTTAAATCTCACACAATCTTCGTATTATCACTAAAGATTTTGTGATATTTGCTATTTTTTTATACTTTTTACTTTTTTTAGGCATTTTTTAATTTCTGGATGCTCATAATATCAGGTACAACCACTGAGTAAAAAAAATGCCTTCTTACAAATGCTTTATTGAAAGTATAGTAGAATATTACACAGAACTGTGAACAGAAAGCATTCAAAATGAAGATATAGAATAATCAATATATAAAGATTTCTTTCAATAAATTGGTTTTGCACTGACACCAATATTGGCACTTGCTAGAAAGAACAAAGAAAAAGAATTGGGTATGTGTAGTTTAATGAAGAGAAGGGTGAGGGGTGACATGATAGCAGTGTTCCAATATCTCAGGGGCTACCACAAAGAAAAGGGAGTCAAGCTATTCTCCAAAGCGCCTGAAGGCAGCACAAGGAGCAACGGATGGAAACTAACCAAAGCGAGAAGCAACCTAGAACTAAGGAGAAATTTCCTGACAGTTAGAACAACTAACCAGTGGAACAACCTGCCTCCAGAAGTGGTGAATGCTCCAACACTGGAAGTTTTTAAGAAGAGACTGGACAGCCATTTGTCTGAAATGGTATACGGTTTCCTGCCTGAGCAGGGGGTTGGACTAGATGACCTCCAAGGTCCCTTCCAACTTATTATTACTATTATTATTATTATTATTATTATTATTATTATTATTATTATTATTATTTATTATTATTTATTATTTATTATTATTATTATTATTATATTATATTATTATTATTATCATTATTATTTTATTATTATTATTATTATTATTATTATTATTATTATTATTATTATTATTATTATTATTATTATTTTCCAGAGAATGATTTGCAGAAACAGCCTTTTTAGTACTAAAAAAGATCCTCCAAAAAGAAATGTTATAATTTTATAAAAGGTGTAGTGATCTAAATTGTTATTCAACAGAGTTTTAAAATTGCTCTTGTTCATTGTCATATCTGTGATACAACTACTAGTTTTAGTAAATTAATGGTTAAAACAGAGAATTTCAAATGGAGGATTATTTTCATACAATAATACAATCTGCTAAAAATATATTTGAAAAAAAAAGATTGCTTATATCACAAATCCAACATGTAAAAAGGCCAAAACGTTGTTATTATAAGGACACTATGCTCTTTTAGACAACAACAAAAGTTGATGAAGCGATGTATCCAAGCTCTTCCTGACGGTGGCAAGTGGCTCATGGCAATAGAAACTGGCCTTTGGAACTTCTGGGTTCAATTAAAGAGCTGAATGTTATGATTGGCTGAAAAGAAAGGAGGACTTTAAGTTCAAATTATTCAAAGCAATGTAGGAGCGAGGTGTTCATATGAGCAATTCAGACTGTGAATTAGCATAATCAAAGGCAGTTGAAGATGTGGGTTGTGCCATATTTGTTATGATTTGCAACAGCGTTACTGTCTCTTTCACCAGGGGACCATTTCTCAGTCTTTTGCCCACTTTAAAATGCTTCCCTTCAGGGCTATTTCTGGAGTGTTCCTCTTATTCGTTTTTTGGAAGCTCTGACTAGCACCCAGGGAATGAAGAGTGCCTGCTTGGGAAGAGATCCTTGTAGCATTTGGATTTTTGCAATGAAGTTTCCTCGTGAATAAAAGCTGGAAAGAAATGTGCCATTGGGCTCAAATCTGCAGCTGGGAGGTTGAGGGGGTGTAGAAGAATTCTAGGGGGAACAGCAATTATTATTTTCTTTTTTAAAAGAAAAAGGAAAAAAAAAAGAATTCACATTAGCACACACATGTATCATGGCCCCAGCTGGAAGGAGAAGGGCATACAAGCAAATTATTTTTTTATTATTTAATATATTTATTAAACCACAGCTTGTAACAGGAAACTGCAGCTGTGGGAGGGAATGAAAAGAATGTTTTATTTTTTTCAGACCATATGCAAGCATATGCTTTCAGTCGGCATAAGAAGCCAGACCTTTCTGATTCAACATCAAAGCAGACAAGGCTCCCCTTTAAATCCATAGTAACCATCCATCAGGCCATGGGTTGTCAGCTGCTGGTGGTGAATGCCAGGCCAGCTTGCAATAAGGGCACTCTTATTCATGACTTCATTGTTGAAGTAACGGCTGACCTGGCATGCATTACTGATACCTGGATGGGACAGGAGGTGGGGATTCCTCTCTCTGAGACATGTCCAGCTGGGTTCCCCATGCAGCATCAGTCTGGGGAACTCTGGCCCAGAGTCAAGGAGCTGAAGCAAGGAAGCTCCTATGAAACAGGGAGCACTAGCTGGTTCTCCTCCTTCACCAGAATCTGTTCCAGTTCATGTTGATGGGAAGGGGGGGAAAGATCCAGCCTGTAGCTCCTATGTTGTATGGTACCCTATGGTCTCTCTCATCTTCTATTTATTAACATCTACATGAAAGTGCTAAGTGAAGTGATCCAAGATTTGGTGTGAGAGATCATCAACATGCCAAGGACACTCAGCCTTCTATCTCTACCCTGGCCATCTGAGTGATGCTGTGAATGTCCTATCACAGCGCCGGGAGGCTGTAAGAGTGTAGATAGGGTGCAATGGGCTTTGACTCAACTCAGAAAGACTGAGAGGCTTGGATATTTGGGTCTTCTGGTGATAAGATTGTTCCACCATTTCTTAGATGGAGTGGCACTGCCCCATATGGACCCAGTGCACAATCCGGGATATCTTCTTGTTACAAGATCAGGTGGCAGTCAGGCCCAGGAGGGCCTTTGCACATCTTAAGGTTGTGCACCAGCTCCACCCTTTCCTGGATCGGGAATCTCTGCTCACAGTTCCTCATATCCTTGTGGATTATGGTAACATGTTCTATGTGGGGATGCCCTTGAAGAGCATTCAGAAGCTGATGGGAAATTGTGGCTGCACATATGGTAAATTGTGCTAGCATGATCTTTAGTACAATTTATCACCTTTAAAGTTATCACCTTTAAAGCCCATCATGGCTTGAAGCTGGTTGTCTAAGGACTGTCTTTTCCCAGTTGTTTCTACTTATCCAATTCAGTCTGGAAACTGGGCATGTTATGGGTCCCATCAACCAAGACATGTTGGCTTTCAAGGACCAGGAGACATGCCTTCTATGCAGTGGTGGGATTCAAATATGTGAAAAACTGATTTTCTGTGTGGATGCCACTTCCGGAAGTCCATTCTGGGCCTGGGAAACAAAAAATTAGCTACCGGTTCTGCCAACGTGGTGCAAACCGACTGAATCCCAACAGTGCCTCTATGCTGCAGCCCCAATTAGGATGTCTGAGCCCTATTCAACTTTTGTACAACTATGAAGGTCTGGTTATGTGCCTTGGAACCTAAGTATGTTAAGGGTCCTGTTTCTGAACTATATTAACATCCATGGCAATATTTTTACTTGGCAACCATGTATATTAAGTTGCATTGTTTTACTGTTTTTATATTTTTATCATGTATGCCATCCAGAGTCACTGACTGAGAAGGGTGACTATAGAAATATAATAAATTAATAAAAACCATCATTCTAAAACTTCATTTATGCTTGCTTTAAGTAAAATTGTTTATAACAACAGTAATGAAAACAATAAAACAACAATCATAATCCCGGAAGAGGATTCCAATCATCCAGTGAAGGTATTGGTTTATAGCAAAATTACTATGCAACTACCTCCAGGTCTCTTCCATTCAATCTGGATCACCCAGAGCAGTGTTTCTCAACCTTGGCAAATTTTAATTTGTATGGACTTCAATATGCTGACTGGAGAATTCTGGGGATTGAAATCCACACATCTTAAAGTTGCCAAGGTTGAGAAACACTGCTCTAGAGAATAAAAAAGCAGGAAAAACTGTAATGCTTTGCATCAAAAAGTATTGCTGAACTAAGCTAAAGATCCATCTAATCCAGCAGCCACTTCCCATAGTTGCTAACCAAATGCCTCCAAGAAATGTACAAATAAGTACTTTTTTCCTGCTAGGTCCTCTCTCAGGGCTGTACCTCCTTAACAGCTGGTATTAATTAGTATAATGTGTCCTAAAAGTTATTATCTCTAATCTTTTCAAAGCGGCATTGTTACATCTTGGCACATCTAACTCTCAGAATGTGAGATGCAATGCATGAAAAAGTGTCCAAAGAGTGTCTCTGAGTAATTAAACTGAATTCTGAAATCAGAACTTGGGAAACTGTTTAGTTTACAAGTAAAATGAACTGAAGACATCCAAAGATGCAGAAATGGTGAGGCTTGCAGGTAGAAAATTTATGTCTAGCACCCTTTTTACAAAAACATTCAATTCAAAAATGAATATTCTATACTATACATAAAGCAGATGGTTAGACCAGTTCATTTATTATATTACCGCAGTGCATCTTTTAAGACTTTCTGAACAAGCAGAAAGGGTAATTTCATCTTTTTGCTATTCCAACAAGCCAATCAGTAGTATTGAATCATCCCATTTCCTTATGATAATTAGCCAGACTATATGGCATTAAGAGCAAACCAAACCAAAACAGTAATTATTCAGGATAACACTAAGCTGACCTGTGAAAATAACTTTCTGGTTCCAGATATGAAATTCACTCCGTATCCTACAGTATATGCTGTCTTTGCAACAGAACTATTGACATCATGGCAATCCAATAACCCAGGGCCTCTGGCCTGAACAAAGGTCACAAAGGGACCAAGAATGTGTTGACAGCAATTGACATCATGGCAATCCAATAACCCAGGGCCTCTGGCCTGAACAAAGGTCACAAAGGGACCAAGAATGTGTTGTGATTTCGTGCCAGCCTGTACTCCCAGCAGCTGAGTCTGAGGGATCTGAGGAGGAGGAGGAGGAGGAGGAGGGGTTTCGAGAGCATTTGGAGTCTGAGGGAGGCTCTGATGCTTTACAGGAGTCACAGTCAGAGGAAGAGCCGGGCCCCTCCAGTCATGTTCCGTATTTATTTATTTATTTATTTATTTATTTATTTATTTATTTAATTGAATTTCTATACCGCCCTTCTCCCGAAGGACTCAGGGCGGTGTACAGGGCAATAAAAGTACTACATACAAAAGTTAAAAGTATGAGGCTCAGCTGTGTGGGGAGGATGATTCGGACTGGGAGGCTTCACAGATGAATGTATTTATTGATGCTCGAAGTAGAAGGCAACTTAGCAGAGCAGGTCAGAGAAAGACTATGCGGCAACTCAGCGAAAGAAGGAAAAGGCTTTGAGAAGCCACACCTTGAGGCTGCTAATAAAAGGGGAAGGTGTGGGCGGTACTGGTTGCTGAAGGCAACTATTTGCAGAACTTCAAAGGAAATCCTGGTCTGTTTATGTTCTTGCTGAACTTCTTGTTTAACTTCTTTTCCCTGTACATTGTGGTCCCTTCCCCATCTTTTAGTCATAACGTATATTTTTATGTTTGTATGTATGTATGTTTATGTTTTTCTTGCTTTTAATGTCGTAAGCCACACAAAACCACCTCACAGCGAGATGGGTGGCAAACAAATTAAATAAACAAACAAATAAATAAATGATTGATCTATCTTCCAAGACAATAGTAATTCTGCAACTACTATTGCACAAAAATCTGCAATTAAGTGATTATTTGGGGCAGTTATAAAAATGGACATTAAAATCACTGTTCCTCTAGAACCTCTTTATCCCAACATTTCTGCTTATATACCTGTGTATATAAAATAGCTATAGTATAAAATGTATGTATGAATAAGCTTACAACTTAGTCTAATAATCTCTGGTGAGATCAGGATAAAGCTGGTGCATTCATCCTGGCACTCTTCAATCCTTCAGCAGCCTTTGAGACTACAGGTAGTCCTTATTTAATAACTGCAATTGATTCTGGTTGCTAAATGACATAATTGATAACCAAACCACATACTGAAAACTAAATAGATGCCTGGATGATTGTGGGTTGCTGCCATCTCATTCAGATAAAGTTCTCTGGTGCAACAATACAAGGGTTACTCTTAGTCTGACATGCATTACTCTAGGTGCAGTGCATTGGTTGTAAAAAATACTTTTTATTACTGTTTACTACCATTTATTGTTGTTATATTTGTAAAGAGCTGTCTGAGTCAGTTGCTAAAAGAAATTACTTGTATTGATTATGGCATCCTTGTGGTATCTAGATTGATTTGGGAGCTTGGAGGTAGGTAGAAGCATAGGATTGTGATGGATTTCCTTCTTCCAGGACTGGTTCTCATCATTGAGAAGAGGAGGGGATCTAGTTCTAGAGTCCTACTATGTGAGGTCCTCAGAACTCTGCACTTTTCTTTCATCTATTTAAACTGACACAAAGTCACTGACTAAATTCATCCTTTGGTATTGGTTTAGGTACTGTAGAGAGTAAAGAAAACGATCTTGCAGAAATATGCAAACTCCATTGACAAGTGACAAGAGATAAAATAAGTATAATAAATATGTTGACAGTGTTTGGTTGTATATCTCTAGCCAGGGCCAACCAAGTGATAATATCTTTATTCAGTGTCTGGAAGCTATGAGAAGAACAAGCTTTGGCTTAACCCTAAGAAGACAAAGTGATTGTGGGTTTGGGGGAGGGGGCTTCTGGATCTGGGGATTCTCCACCTTTACTCATAGGTGGGTCACACAGCCTCAGAAAGAACTGCTGTACAATTTGGTAGTCTTCTTGGATTCTCAGATCTTGCTGTGACACCATAAACCAAGAGAGCATTGCTCAAAGCTATCCTATGAATCAAGTATGCCCATGCTGTGCCCATGCTCAAGAAGCCTTATTCACACTTATGTCTTGGTCCATGCTTGTTGCACTATGTGTTCTACATGGAATTACCCTTGAAAATACTTTGGAAATTGCAATTGTCATAAAATGCAATGCCCCAGATTGTTAAAGATAAAATGTATGTTAAAACTTTTCAATAAAAAAAATGCAATGCCCCAGGTAATTATGGATGCATCATGGTATACCATGTAATACTACCCCTTCATAAGTTGTATTTACTAGGCTGATGGTTGCAATGCAAGATATTGATCAGCATGTATGAATTTCTTAATGACACAGGGATATGATTGTGTCCTGTTTGCAGGACTGCCTGTCTCCATTTTTTTTCTTCCCACCACTTCTTTAAATTTGTGTCATCTGGCAGGACCCAGGAAGCATATATTCTCTGATGCACTAGCCTTTGGCATAGCATACCCCTTTCCCACTCCCAGATTCAAATAAAACCTGCTTTTCCCCAGGCACTGGGCCACAACACTGAATGATCCTGTGTGTAACTACTGAAATGCTGAATGCTTGTGGGATAGCATTAAGTTACATTGCTGGTTTTGTTTTTAATCCTATGTTAGCCACCTAGATTTGTAATCTGCAAATTGGGTGGCCATATATATCAGCTAAATAAATTATATTTATTTAATTTATTTATTTATTTAATTTAATTTGTATACCGCCCTTCTCCCAAAGGACTCAGGGCAGTGAACAGGGCAATAAATATCAAAATACAAAAATACAAAAATTAAGAACAGATTAAACCATAGTGCCCAAATACAATAAATAAATTACATTAAAAACAATAATTAAAACCCAAACCCATCAGACCAGGCCGGCTTGTTCAAACAAATAGGTTTTTAGATCACGTCGGAAGGAGCGAAGGTCGGGAACCATCCGGAGCTCAACCGGTAAACGGTTCCACAGGTCAGGCGCACCCACAGAGAATGCCTCCCCCCTGGGGGCCGCCAGTTGACATTCTCTGACCGGTGGCACCCTGAGGAGGCCCTCTCTGTGGGAGCTCACTGGGTGGAGGGAAGTTGATGCCGGCCGCAGATGCTCCCTAAGGTACTCCGGACCCATGCCATGTAGGGCTTTGTGGGTCATTACCAGCACCTTGAATCTCACCCGGAAGGCAAATGGAAGCCAATGCAGCTCTCGGAGCAGAGGTGTAACATGGGAGTATTGGGAGACCCCCAACACAACTCTTGCGGCTGCATTCTGCACCAGTTGGAGCCTCTGAGTGGTCCTCAAGGGCAGCCCCATGTAGAGAGCTACTTATAACCATGAATCATCAATAAAGATTGTGGCAAAAATGTTGATCTATCAAGCTGATTTAACAGTAGTGGCTTTCTATGGAAGTGATGCTGGGAACTTTGCATTTTCCTGCTAACCCAGTGCTCTTCTGTTCACAATGCAAAACACTGCTAAAAGGTTTCTCTATGTAATGAAATACAAAAAGAGAAACCAGGAATATGGGCTGCATAAACCTTCAACCAACCGATTTAAATTATTCTGTATGAGGGGAGTCCCACCTCACATGCTGCTTCCATTAACCAGCATCATATCCCTGGTCAATGGGAAACCACTTAGATGCTTCTCTGGAGAACAACACGGTGCCGGAGCTTCTGGAAAGCTAAAGTCAAAACAGACACAAAGAGTTGCCTGCCTGAATTGGCACCAGTCTCCCAGCTGCAGAACACATGAGGCACCAGTTTGTCTTCTTAACATTAGCAAGGCCAGGAAGGGATTCATTAAAGAACTGAAAGCCATAACTTGGCTTCTAACATCCTTGCATCCTTGTCCAGTTTTATATAGCAAACATTATATCGGTAGAGAATAAGAATTATGCATAGAAGGAATGCTTCAAGCTGATGAAATGCATCCTATACAGCTATTATCCTTCAGCTTACCAATGTTCTGTACAATAAATACATCACAGACTAGCATTTGGAAAACATATTCAGATGACGTGATTTTTCTGTATCTACAAGAATCAGAATAGAGCCAGCCAGAAGAGTACTAACACTTTTGAACTTGGGTGTTGGAGAAGATTGCTGAGAATATCACAGGCAGCCAAGAAAACAAATAGATCATCAAACAAATCAATCTACAGTTCTCATACAAGGTACAAATGGCCAGGTTTTGGGGACTGGTTATGGATAGGTCATCATGGACCAAATCTATCTATGTGGTTGCTAAGAGTCAATTATGACTTCATGGCACGTAATCGATCAATCAATCAATCAATCAAAGATTGCTATAAATTGAGAGCTACTGAAAGCTGCCTACTGGATTCAAACTGAAAATTGACCTGAACATAGAAAAACTTTGTAATTTTTTTTGTAAAACAAAATGCAGAAGCCAGTTGAATAATTCAGTAAGAATCTGTAAAAAGATATGCTTATGAGGTTTCTTTGTTTGTTTTAATTATTTCATTTCATTTATTTGATTTCTATACCGCCCTTCTCCCTAGGGACTCAGGGCGGTTCACAGGGCATATATAAATAACTATACAAAAATTAAAAGAAAATTAAACCAATGCCCAATTAAAATACAACAATGATAGAATAATAAAAACCAATTAAAAACCTATATTCCCCCATCAGGCCAGACCAGCTAATTCAAATAAGTGGGTCTTCAACCCACGACGGAAGGATCGAAGGTCCGATGCCATCCGGAGCTCAACTGGCAGTTGGTTCCATAATGCCGGAGCACCCACAGAGAAGGCCCTCCCCCTGGGGGCCACCAGTCAACATTCCCTGACCGGAGGCACCCTGAGGAGGCCCTCTCTGTGGGCACGCACAGGGCGGAGGGGAGTTGACGCCGGCAGCAGGTGGTCCTCGAGGTATCCCGGACCCATGCCATGTAAGGACTTAAAGATCATAACCAAGACCTTGAACCTCACCCGGAAGACAACTGGTAACCAATGCAGCTCGCGGAGCAAAGGTGTAACATGGGAGTACTGGGAAACTCCCAAGACAACTCTCGCGGCCGCATTCTGCACCAGTTGGAGCCTCCGAGTAAAAAAATTATAGAATTTTATTACAAGATTTATGATTCCTGGTGGCAAAAGTCTTGTCAGAATGCTCTCCACCATGGGAAGTCTCTACATTTAACCCCTCTCTAAAACAAATCTTTTCCCCTCTACAGAGGGATTGGCCAATGAGCAAACAAAGGGCTTCATACATGAAAAGAATCAATCCATCTCTTCCCAAAAAACTTAGCAAGAAGCACTAGCATTTTTCTAACAGTAGTTTCCCTTAGCTTAGAGATCATGTATCTTTTTGCTGTTAACTTCTTTATTTCTCTTCACTATCCAACAAATGGACTTCTGAAACATGAACATCTTTAAAACTCATTTTCCTACAGAATACAGGCAATTTTTTTTACCAAGTACCTCCCATAGCCAGCTATATAAAATTTTAAAGGTGAAAAACCAACTTGTTAAATTGTACCTAGAAACAACTGCAAATATTTCTGTTCTTCTAGCAGGAATTTATCTTAGTGCCATGAATGGGTTGGTTTCCTTGCTGCCATTTTGTATCAACTCCAACTTCCAAAAGATGGGTGCTGTGTAATAGTTTAATCATGATGAAACTAAGGCAATTAAAAACTGTTGTAGTAGCTGTAATTGTACAAATTTGATCTTTGCTATTTTTATTTATTTTTTATTTTAATTTCATTTATATCCCGCCCTTCTCCGAAGACTCAGGGCGGCTTACAAGCTTAGCAGTAGCCTTCATTCTATGTATATGCCTGCTTATTAGGGCTTCACACACACCCGCAAGTGGCATTATTACAAAGTCAGCTTAATTGCCCCCAACAATCTGGGTCCTCATTTTACCTACCTCGGAAGGATGGAAGGCTGAGTCAACCTTGAGCCTGGTGGGATGCGAACCTGCACTAATTGCAGGCAGCTGGTGTTACTTAAGGAGGCATTAGCCCACTGCTCCACCAAGGCTCTACCTAAAAGTTAAAACACAAGTAAAAATTAAGTTGAATTCCACACTGTGGATCTGTTCGTTGGGGTAAAATACAATCTTAATTTTAGCCGCAAAAAAGCTAAAATTAATACCAAAATTTGGTTTTCTATTTCCATTTTACTTTTATTTCAGCATGTTCACCTTCATCCAGCACTTGTTAATTTAACATGCCTTCTTCAGGAAACTCCAGCCACAAACAAATGGTAGAACTCTCCCAAAATGCATCTACATAGAGATAATCCCTCTTTAATAACCACAACTCGCTAAGCAAAGTGGTTGCTAAGAGGGAAATCCCATGACTGCAACTCTGCTTTCCTTTTCTCCATTTCCTCACCCTTTGGAATGCTTACCAAATAATTAGCAAGAAGAGAATTAATGTTTTTATTTACATTAACTGGAGAAGAAGAGATTACAAGAAAATAAGAAGGCAAAATTTTGTAATGCCTTCCTCTCCAATTTCTCTACTGTGCAAAGGGGAAAATAAAAGAAAAACAACAGGTCACGCATAGCACAATGCGTACATTGTAACTTCAAATGGTTACCAAACAAGGCAGTTGGTAAATGAGGATTAAGTGTACTAAAAATCCAAAGTAATAAGACAAGGATTTGCTAAGTTTTCATCCTTATGATCTGGCCCAACAATAGACTCCAAGATCCAGTTATCTTCTTATGTGAGAAACACTGCAATTGCCTACACTGAATTACTAACTTTCTAGTTGCTTCTACATAAGTTTCCATAAAACTGATTTGATTTGAGCTTCAGCAAAATCATGGGAAGACAAAGTAAGAATACTTTCAGAAAATGCTTGAATTGACTTGCTTCCATTTTAAATGGTCATATCATCTACTAATCTAAAGCAGTCCCTGAAGTGTTATATTCGGGGGCTGCCTTAGTGCTATATCCCCCTCTTTGGCTGGACAAGACTGGGTTGAGCTGAACTCCAAAGCAAGTTATCAAGGGAAAGATTGCCATTGGTAGAATAATAAGCAAACTAAGTATCCTGGGGAGTGAACTTTGGGAAAGCCTGGGGGAGTCATTGCTTCATCAGCACCAGCACAATCCACACACTATCCTATATTGCCTTAGCACTCAACCATAGCAATATGCACATGTCACGTGTACTGGGACATGAAATTCCCAGTATCAAGATGGGTTGTTACAGACTTCTTTCTTCCTGTAACTCTACCTAGCTTATTTATCCATGATATAACCTAGTGGACTCAACCGGGAGAGATTTGATTGTTCATTTGCTTACTTAATCTGTAGCTTTTTATGACCAATATGTATCAACCTCAGTGAAGGAATGGAACAAATTACAATTGATCTTCATGACTACATGCTACATACCAAGTTATTACATCTTTGGCCTCTTGCACATCTTTAATCCTAAAAGGTACAGTAGCATTTAAGGAAAAAGAATCATAACATAAATTTCTCACAGAAGGACAAATTCAAATGTGATCTATTTTTAAACGAATTGGGATAGTTTTATAACTTTCTTTGAAACATGAGAGATAATGAAAGTTTCACAAATAATGCCACTTGTTCTGTTTTATTTATAAAACCTTAACGTCCAGTTGCCTAAGACGTTACCGTGAGGTTATAACAACTTTATTTACTTGGCAACCCATATCTAAAGCTCTAATTGAGGGTAAAGTTCAGTTTCAATTTGTTGCAGCTGCTGTGTTAAGGATCCCTTGGAAAAAAACAATAATTTTAAGAGGATTCTGCTCTTTAAAAGCCATTTCCTTACACGGGAAGTTGTGGAAGATAGCAAAAGTGGAGGAAAAAAATGAGCCCAGAATTTTACAAGCAATACTAAAAAGCATTTTGGAAATGCTGTAGTAACTAACAATTTACAAAAACTCTTTTTACTGTTTCAAAAAGTAGTCCATTCCATGAAACTTTTAATACAGAGTGAATTTTTATCCCAGTTCTTGACAGACAGCTGCTGTGCTTCAGGGAACACATTATCTTTAACAAGATGCACATGCACTGAAAAGCATCACTAGATTTCACTCTGGGAGCCATAGAAAAGGAGAAGTCTGGCTGGTTCCTTTGCTGCTCCTTTTAGGGGTTAGTGGATCAATATCTACATGCATACTAATTATTAGATGTAGCAAGGCAATTGTGCTTCAGCTTAACATAATGATGGAATACTACATATCTAAAGCAGATGTGACAAATCTTCTCAGTGAGACCTTAGTTGATGCATCCAGCAGTTCCAAAAGTTCTTTTCTTATTCGTCTACATTCATGGAAATCTGTTCAATGGCTCCCATGTTTGCACGGTTGGTAGCTTTTTCAGTTGTTCTCTAGGAACTACCAGATGAAGGGCTCAAAAACAATTTGCAGATCAAAGCAATATCACTGCTTCGTTTTGCATTTAGGAGAAGGGGAGAACACAAGTTGCAACTTCAAAAGGGGTCTTTGTGTGAACTTTCATTAAAATGAAATGGCTTTCTGAAGTTTAGCACAATCCGATTAACTATGGATATTTAGCTATGGTGAACTTATCCTCTGCAAATCAAATTTGCTGCAATTGGACTGACTGACTGGTTCTTCATGATAAAATTGTGAATTCATTTTTATATCATACAGGGGGAATATATAAATATAAATCAGCATATAAATTAATAACAAACATTGCTATAACATGTATTGATGGCTTACAACTTGGGATTTCATATGGATTACTGAAACGATCTCCTTGCTGGATGAAGAATTACTAATGCAGTAAATAGTTGTGGAAAAAATGAAGGAAAGCTTCCCAGTTTTTATTTTATCATTGCAAACATCTGCAGTTTCCATACGTTGGAAGGTTTCTTTCTATATGTTTTTATTTTATATATTTATTAAATTTATATGCTGTCCAATTCACTAACAGCTTTAAATAAATTGGGGAAAAGTCTCCTACCAGGTTTATGACACTGATTCTCCCTTTTCATCCGTGAAGCTCTAGACTGCGCTTTGAAGAGAACATTTTAAAAATTCCTTTATATTTTATAAAATAAAATATAAAAGTCCCAGGGGTACCCTTGCATGAAGCATAGATTTACCACTAGGTTTATATTCAAGACTGATTTAAATAGATATTTAAAATATCACCCCTACTTGGAGGTTATAAGGTATTTCAGATAAACCATCTTGTGCAATCAAGCTCAGAACCATTGTGTGTTTTCTCTCAGAACCATGGTGTTTGCTCCACCATGGCATTTTCTTCTAAAAATGCAGTGCCAGTCCAAAAGGGAAAACACTATCATACCAAACATTCATTGTTTTGCAGCAATGCTGGTTTGAATTACAGTACAACAATATCCAATCAAGGATCATCTTACACTAATGCCTTTTGTACATGGCTCAGTCTGGAAGCTGGTCCTTATTATAGTAGAGATAATAAAATATGGTACGTATGCTTTTTTTCTCTACTCCCTTTTCATGTTAGCATATTAAAATGCAGAAAATCAAAGAAGACTCCATATGACCAGGGCTAATGGGGAAGGGGAGGGGACAGGGAAACAAAATGGATACCAACCAATTAAACAATGATTTGGCAACCTCTTATTATAGCACATTTGTGAAAACTTGTTCGGTCTTCTAAGAACAATAATCAGAATTACAGCAATTTTAATTGCTCATTGTTATTAAGAACTTTAGCCCAGCTAGATGATAGCAGTTAGCCATCCCTAGTTGATTTTAAAAACTAAATTTGAACAGCACCAGGAAATTCCAAGCCTGTATACTAGACTAGAAGATAATGTCAACCATTTGTGCACTATCACATAGTTGTCAAGAAAGTGACATGAATATGTCCATGAAGACATCAGCTATCAAACTTGATTCATAGGATATTTTATCTTAGAAAGCCTCGTCTAACTATTTTCTGAAAATGCTTCCATCTGAATTTTAATGGCAACTTCTAATATGTGGAATCTTGATATGCAAATAGTCCCCAAACCCTTTAACAATAAAAGCATGTTAGTTGGATTTACATTCTCTCCCTTGCAACTTTCTTAGAACCTTGCAATTTGAGTGATTTTTTTTAAAATAAAGAGAATAAAAACTCCAAGCTATATAAGACACAAAGTTGGCAGACTGTTTTTATAATATTATTCCATACTGTATTTCCACATCTACCTATCTAGAATTAATGTTTTCATTCCCAGCAGTCTTATATTTGGATTAATCCTTTCAAAAATTCATGCTTTTAAATAATTTCTGCCAACACACACACACACACACATACACACATTCTTTATGGATTGACACACCTTAGAGCAGACAGACAGAACCTTTTTGCTATGTTGTTTTGTCACAAGACAAATATCATTATACTTTGAGAGCTTGATACTACAACAATGAGAACACTGTTCCATTCAGTTATAAAGCTAGAAATGAAAAAAGTCTATATATATAAAACAGCATTCATAAATGTGTACATAATGACAGTTTTACACAGAAGTTTCATTAAAGGATTACCATATTTCAGCACAATTATCCATAAAAAGTTATGCTTGTAAGCAAGAAGTTCATTAGTCACAAATAGCATTAGGAATTCCACCTACTCAACAACTTGAGCCATAAGTCTGTCTTCCAAGGGTTGAAAAACAAATCTATTGGCAGTAAGAATGCCAAAATGAACATTTTGCAACTATCAATTTCCTTATAGGACATATGGAATTCAAAAGAATAGGGACACTAAAAAATATTAAAACTTCTGTCCAAGTTAAATCAATATGTAGAAAAACGTCTTAGCAGAATAATACAATTTTAGGATGTTGCAAAAGTGTGTGTTTGAGAGAAGCATACTTCTCACTGTGTCTTCAAGAACATGATTAACTTATTCCTGTTTTTTTTATAAACACAATGGAATTCAATAAATTGAAATATTATTGTTGTGGGCTAAGATTTTTTGAAAATTTTCACAGAGATATTCCTCCACTGTTTAGCCAAAAATAGATTTTTTTATTCCATTCTGTATTTAAAATTTGCATGTCAAATTGATTTAGCAACAAGAAATATTTTTAAAAATTGATTGTATGATTTTTAGTTTTATAAGTTTTGTTAATTATAATGTGAGTCTCTGACTAAATTTATTAATTTATCTCTGAAGCTGAAAATGCCAATACAAATCAAGATATCAGTAGATGTTAGCAATTGTAGTTATAACCAATGGGCATCAAAAGACAAGTGATATTTTATCCTTTAATAGGATATGATGAAATTTATCACTATTAGTCCATAACTGATATAAAATAAAAAATCCCAGTATCTATCCAAATATTCTATATAACAGTTTTTAAAGAAAAGTTTTAAAGTCTGAATTGACACAGAACATTGATTATCATAAGATCAAATTTATTTATTATTATTATTTATTATTTAAATTTATATACTGCCCTATTCCCGTAGGACTCAGGGCGGTTTACAGGGAAAATTAAAATACATAGCATACAAAATTAAAATCAGTTAAAACTATTAATTAAATTACAGTCCCTGAAGTTAAACTAAAACCCAATTAAATTAAATTAAATTAAAACCCCTCAGTCTGGGCCAAACAGCTCGAAGAACCAGGTTTTCAAGTCCCGGTGAAATGAGCGAAGGTCGGAGGCAGTCCTGAGTTCCGTGGGAAGTTGGTTCCATAGGGCCGGCACGCCCACAGAGAACGCCCTTCCCCTGGAAATAACCCGCCGGCATTCCTTAACCGGCGGTACCCTGAGAAGGCCCTCCCTGTGGGAGCGCACAGGACGATGGGAGGTTGATGCCAGCAGCAGGTGTTCCCTTAGATAATTGCAATTTTCCACAAAATGTATCAGGATTTTCAAATCAGTATGATAGTATGGCATATCTAATTTCATATTTTAACGCAAGGCAGTCCAACTAAATAAAGATGCTATATGTGAATATTCCAAAACTGTCTAGAAAGGAAATTTATACCACATGATGTCATCTATAATTTAGAAATGAAAGTGTAATTCAAATTTGGAAACCCACCCCTTTTTCAAAATTGACAACAGCATAGTTTTTCAAGAATATCTATGGAAATGAATAATTGCACAGAAATTAATAGAGCAATGTACTGACTTTTTGAAACTATCTTTGTAGGGGATTCAATACAAAAACCTTCTCAGAGAATTTTCCCTACCTAAGCTTAAAGGCTCCTACCTATGAATATCCACAGAAACTTCTTTCTATATCTCATTTATATATAATGTACTTATTTAAGAACTACCACATGGAATAAACATATATAATTAATAAATTAATTCAATACTCATTTGAAAGTAGGAACAATATGGAAAAGTTTTGCTAATGAAGGCAATGGAAATCTTTGCCTATCTTGGCATCATAGCCACATTAGACCTATTCACTCAAATACATTAATAAATTGCATCAAAACTGGAATAAAAAAGGATGAAGTACAGAAATAAATAATTATCTTAATTCTATAATACTAATTTATATTCCTGTGAATTGTAAGAAAAATTACAGGTATAATCTAGTTTAAAATCACAGGGTAATAGTTCTAAATATATATTAAAAATTACAGCAGAAAGTGGATGTTCTTGTTTAAACTTTTTCTTAAACAAAACAAGTTTTAAAAGAAACCTTTTTTTTAAAAAGAGCCATTGTTCCTCGCTATAGATTTGGGCCAAATACAAATCTGCCTCCATTTTATAAAATCTTTTGGGAAACCAAATATACCGGTAGCTATTCTATAGATTTTATTTAAAAATCTGCATCAAGGGACAATATTCAGATCAAAAAAATCATCTCTACTTAAGAAAGTCAAATTCTCGAGTCTTGTACCCACCTTTTGAGCATGACCTTTGACATGTTCTCTTATGTCAACTTGGAGAAGGGACAACTGACCATTCCTTGGCAAAAGTCTTCCAGAGCCAAACTGAGCCACAATTTAAGGGGCCCTACAAAAAGAGTATTGATAATCGTGCTATACAACTCAGATCATCATTAAAAGAAAAGTCTCTTCTGAGTCAAACTCAGTTTTCTTGGCAGACTCACAGAAATGGAATGAATCTCAACTTCACTATCACCTGGAAGTATCCCATCCAAAATACTAACCAGCTAAAAGTAGTTTTGAACAGAGACAAGATTATCCTGGGGCACAGTGATTAGTAACAAAACCATTCATATATTTCAGAAAGTATATAGAAAATCAGATCAGTGAAAAATAGAGCTTCTGCTAGTAGGATGGATCATTCTTTAGACATCTGCCACCAGCAACCCTAAGGTGGGATAAGCTAAATTCTTATTTCCTGGCCAAGGATTCTGAAGGTATTCTTTTCCTTACTTGATTGCCAGTTTGCATCCAGAGAACTGTTAGCACAAAGATTAAGTCCACAGCTGTGGAAACTTCTGCAGGGTCTTTTACATGCCTGTTCTGTTTCTTATCCAAATCCCTCGCTGCCGGCCTCAAACTCGTGTTGCAGCTCCTGCTGCTGCTACAATACAAAGAAGCATCTACTCCTTGGCAGAGTGGAGAAACAACCAGAGAAGAGATGTGCAGCCAAAGATATCTAAAACCAAATTTTAACACTTCTTCCATACCTATTCATTTCTTCAGAAAAGTCTATAGAAAGATGAGAAAAATAAACATATAGGATGTTTCCCTACATACAAACACATAACAACAGATATAGCCTTCACCATTCTCATACATTCTGACGCTGCTGGGAGCTGTAATCCAGGTGTATTCAAAAGGCAAATGGCTGTTGTAGGCTGTTCTAAAAGTCGGACAAGAGAACTAGAGAACCTGCAGGCTGTGAAGCTCAATGTGTGATATCTATGTACTGATATATATTTTTTAATAAAATCCTTTTTTTGTTGTTGTTGTTCCAATAGATGCAAATACCAACCTTTTGCTTGAGTCCAAATCTACTCCTGGAGGACACTGGTTACATATTTAAATATATTATTTAGAGGAATGTGTGGAAGCCTCTTCATTAAGTGAGTCACTTTGCATTTATGTAAAATTAAACAATGGCTCAGCAGATTAAAGATACTGAGCTTGTCACCTGGAAAGCTGACAGACCAGGTTTGAGACCCAAGCACCATGCCTGATTTCTCATTCCTGCCTCAACTCCTGTCCACCTAGCAGTTAGCATATGGATGCAAATGTGAGTAGATAAATAAGTACCACTTTGGTGGGAAGGTAACAACATTCTTTATGCCCTGGCATATAGTCATGCTGGCCACATGAACAAAGAAATGTCTTCAGTAATTAATCAGACCTGGAAAACTAAGTTATTTGAAGCATAGATAATCTCACTGCTGGGAGTCCTCTAAATAAACATAATAAAAGAAAAATGGATTCTTGTTTCAATGATCAGAATTTATTCTGTACCATTTAATTTTTTAATGTATATTTTCACTTCCAAATATTTTAAGTGAGTGAAAGGAATTGGCTTCAATGAATTAAACAACAGTCTGAGCTGAGATACATATCTTACTCACTCTGAGTATAAAGGTCTTTATTATAATCCTATTTAAACACAGGTTTTCTAACCGTGGTTCAGACACAGCCAGAATAAGCTCACTAATTTCAATACATGTTCTCTTTTTGACCTTTCTAATGATTTTTGTTTCATGTAATAGGTAGCATTATAAATACTGTTATATAGTTTTTTGCATGCATCTTTGCACTTATATGTATCTCAAAATATATAAAGTCACATGCATGCAGAGAATGCATAAAGTTGGCTTCTGTGGAAGAAATGGCAAAATGAAGAGCTGGTGAGAAGACTGGAACCACTCTGGACAAGGAGAGGACTTGACATTGCCCATAAATACTTCAGGCAGATGGTATTTGTGAGGAGATTACAAGTTAGCAGTCTCCAGCAGGTTTACAGCTTTAGGAGATGGAATAACCCTCTAACTCAAAGTGTGCTTAGCATCTTTGAAAAGCATAGTTATTTTTCTAATCACTTTTAGAAACTGCTTGGTAGCTGCTTTTCAGCTATTAAAAATAATTGGATTGACAACTTTTACAGTACCAAATAGGTTTCAATCCTTTGTGAAATAGTTTTAATTACAAGTTTAAGAATTTAAAGAATTTGGTGGGAGAAGAATAAGCTGCAAAAAGGTTATTATAACTTTAATTTTAAAAAGTTGCCAATGGGCTAAAGATCCAGATGAATTTGAAATATGATTTTGAAATTAATTATAAGAATCCTTCCCGTGGGAAAATATTTGTTTTGAATTCTTTAAAAAAAATAGGATGGAATCTAAAGGTTGGACAGAAGGCAACCAGGAACTAGAAAATACTAAAGATTACAATTATAAGAAAAGAACATTTTCATTTGAGTAACTAATACAGAATGGAGCAAAGTATTTTAACATGTGATATATTGAACAATGGATACAGAAGTTAATTGTAAGTCTGTATCTATTGATAAACTGTTATACTATGGTAAAGGAACAACTTTTACTAGACAAGTCTGTGACTGTTCTGAAAGTGGAATTAAAATTGACAGCCACAAAAATGATATGGGAAAAAATGCTATACTGGACATACAAAATAAAGTGGCTAATATCTTAATCATTAAAAGGGATATATAAATAACAAGCAAGAGGGTGACCTGGATGATCTTCCTATATTGGATTTTCAAAAATGGATCATTAAATCTTTGAAGAATTTTGTGAGAAGGAATAAAGTAATCAAGTTTTAGGACATTATTTGAAGGGAATAAAGATCAAGATTGTTAAAAGTAGAAGGAAAAAATATACAGTTGGTTTATCTGATCAGGTTTAAAACAGATATGAATAATGAACTATTCCTGTTCAGAACTGAAATGAGGTTTTTAACAATTTGTTTATGGATAAGAGATGGCTGAAGGAAGAATAGATAATTTCATGGATTTTAAGAGAATTTTACTAAAATTGTTTATACTTGTGATGAAGTCATTTCTTTATTTCTTCTTCCTTGGTATATTCATATTTTTAAGCCTTTTATTATTTCTATTTCTATTTTTCTGTTCTGTTCCACTCTCTTCTTTTTTCCAGTTTGTACGTATTTTTTTTATCAGTGCACTTGTAATTTTTGATAAAATTACTATTAAAAAAAGAATGCATAAAGCTAGGGAATAGCCAAGTGTAACAGCTGCTAAAGGAAATTGGGGTCAAATTGTGAAAAAGTAAGCAAGTTCATTGCATATTCTTTCCAATATAAAGAAAAGAAAGGCTTATTCATGAAGATGATGAGCAAAATGTTATCTTGAAAATGGAGTTGCAAAAGAAATCTACACATATTCTAGGCTAACAAAGTCTTTATTTTTTTTTAAATTCCACAAGGTTAAATCATATTACATTTTAGCTTTGTATTAAAAATACAGCTGTATACTTAAAAGACTTTTAAGGGTACACTTTGAAATAATATATTTATTAAAATAAGATTAGCTGCAGAAACATGTTCAGTATGTTGCTACATGGGATGCAAAATGAACCCACATAACCAAAATATGAGTACAAAGTATAAGAGATAACAGAATGCTCTGCAGATACAGTCCACTCCTTGTGGCTTTATAGTAGCATTTTAAAACCAAATGCGAAGTGTTTTGTAGGCAAATCAATTCACCCCAGTAAATGGTGACTTTTCTTCTACGCACGTATTCATTTTTAAGATGTAGACTAGAATTATGCCAACTACACTTTTATTAACATACAAGGAAATGAAGTCTGGAACTTTGTAATACCAATTAAAAGGATACTATTTGTGGTTTCTTTTTTGTCTAAACAACATTTAATAGCTTGGACTTTTTTCAACTGCAGGTCTCTCATTTTAAAAAGATAGATAAAGTCTCTTATTTTGGTCTTTGACAGTAAGAAACATTACACGGAACACACAGACACACTGACAGTATTTATATACTTCAACTATAAGACAAAAGTCTGGTGAGGTGGGTTGGATTGAGAGACAACACAATCAACCCAAAATTCACACAATCTGTTCTGAGCCTCATTCTCTGACTCCCAATGCTAAGGCAATGTTCCCAAACTTTCTTTCATTACGCAAACCACTTATCAGAATGTCGTGCTGATGATTGGGAAATGGGTTGTTATCCAAAAATTTAAAAAGACCACTATCTAACACAACTCAGGTGGCTAGAAAGGCCCAACAGAGGCTTCACTTTCTTAGGGTTTTGCGGAAGAACAGGGTAGAACAACGGCTAATGACCCTCTTTTACCGGTCTACTATAGAGAGCGTCCTCTCGTATTGTGGTTTGGTATGCTGGTCTGACAGCCGCGGATAGGAAAGTATTACAGAGGGTGGTAAGCACAGCACAAGACATTGTGGGCTGTCCCCTGACACCACTGGATGACATCGCCAGGGCTCGTTGCCTTGGAAGAGTGAGGAAGATTCTCAGGGTTGACTCACACCCTGGACGGTATCTCTTTACTCTCCTACCATCGGGTAGGAGATATAGGAGTATAGCCAGCCGTACCAACAGGCTGAAAAATAGCTTTTATCCGTGGGCTCTTAGGCTTTTAAATGGGACATAATCTTATGCAGAATTGACTTGGGAGGCCGGTGTGTGGTTTAGTTGGTTCACACAGTGTGGTGGGATGGAGGGTTTGTTGTCACTGTGTGTTGAGGGGAGAGAGCACGGGGGGAGGCTCAGCTAATCTCAATGTACACATGTTGTACTTTGACAATAAAGGTTTATTATTATTATTATTATCTCCCTGGAGCTTTTATCCGTGGGCTATTAGGCTTTTAAATGAGACATAATCTTATGCAGAATTGACTTGGGAGGCTGGTGTGTGGTGTAGTTGGTTCACATGGTGTGGTAGGATGGAGGGTTTGTTGTCACTGTGTGTTGGGGGGAGAGAGCATGGGGACACGGTGGCTCAGTGGGTTAGGACGCTGAGCTTGTCGATCGGAAGGTCGGCAGTTTGGTGGGTCGAATCCCAAGTGCCGCGTAACAGAGTGAGCGCCTGTTACTCGTCCCAGCTTCTGCCAACCTAGTAGTTCGAAAGCATGTAAAAATGCAAGTAGAAAAATAGGGACCACTACGGTGGGAAGGTAACAGCGTTCCGTGCACCTTTGGCATCTAGTCATGCCGGCCACATGACCACGACAAGCGCTGGCTCCTCGGCTTTGAAACGGAGATGAGCACTGGCCCCTAGAGTCGGAAACGACTAACACGCATGTGCGGGGGAAACTTTACCTTTACCTTTTTAATCTTATGCAGAATTGACTTGGGAGGCTGGTGTGTGGTGTAGTTGGTTCACACAGTGTGGTGGGATGGAGGGTTTGTTGTCACTGTGTGTTGGGGGGAGAGAGCATGGGGGGAGGCTCAGCTAATCTCAATGTACACATGTTGTACTTTGACAATAAAGGTTTATTATTATTTATTATTATTATTATCCAATTTGGGGTAATTTGCTTAGGTTTGGGGAAAACTGTCTTGGTCACTGTAATCATTGCCACCCACAAACATTCATGTAAATGTCATAGCCATAAAGATCAAGGGTAAAAAAAAAAGGATAGAAGGGGACCGAGAGAGAAAAAAGCTTTGATATTTTTCAAACAATATCTTGTATTCCTCAAAACAAATTCCAACAGTCTAAACAACTTAAGAACTACTAATCTAATAATGGTTTCTTTTAAACAAAATTGTTATGTACTAATTAACTGGAATTCATGTAACCATTATTTTTAAACACAGCAGATTTCATGCTCTGACACTAGAAATTTCATCTCAGCAGCTCTTTTAAAAAATGAAAAATAAAAAGATTCAGTAACAGCCATCGCTGATATTACTTGTCGGGCAGTCTTAAATATATGAGCCACTGCTGGAAGAACCAAAAGCTAATGTTTTCCTTTTAGTACTGAAACTAGAAAGTTATTGGAGAAAGTGGTCCAGTCCAATTTTTTTCCGCCACAGATTCATTTTTCTATCCTTCAATCACAATATGCAGAAGTCTTTAACAGCGCAAAAAAATGAGTTCTGATTTACTAGTGCACATTGCCATTTCTTCATTTCCCCCACATGCTTTTAGTTTATCTGGTGATAAAATCTGCTCTGCAATTCTTCAAAAGTTCTCTTCTATTGAGAAAGAGGCTTCTGTTTTTCTACTCTATTCACGGGACACTTGAAAATTTCTCTCAAATTTCTCTAGGCATTTTTAAATTGATTTTACTACTTGGAGAGGAGTGCTACTCCCTATATTCTTATTTTCTGCTACACATCCTTCCATTGCTATGTATAGCAAGCAAGCAACAGCAACAAGTAATGGAAAAAACATGATCATTTATCTGTTTAGTTATCTATTCCATATATGGGATATTTGTTTTTATGAACTATAACTCAGCTACATAATACAATCAAATTCTATCAAAAAGCACATTGTCCTCAATTTCTCCACAGCTCTCCTAATGGACTGGATGATTTTGTTCTGTCTTATCTTTATCCAAAGAAATATAATTCCTAAGAGTTAAATCCATCTGCAGAAATACTTGAAAATCTCTTGATTACAGTAGGTTAAATTTTTCATTTTCCCATCTTATTAGGGCCTATTTATTTATCTTCACTCCAACATAAAATTCCATAATTTAAAAAAAAGATAGTTATTATTCAGATGCAGAACTCTTGTCATCTCCCTGGAGCACAAAGTTTTCAAGTACTGTTACAGATCTTGATCAAGTTGTACAAAGCATAACTTAACAGTGGATATTTTTCATGGAACTTTTGACACTTGGAAGTCAGTGTGTGCACACACAAAAACACAAGCACATACACAGCAATATGGACAGTGGCATAAAAGAAGTCATTTCCTATGCTGCTTTCTCTCTCAACTGCAAATTCTAAAACAGAACTTGGAAAGTTTTGATTGAGATTCATCCTGCGAGTGCTCCCTAATTGGCCCATAGCATTTTGGCAGAGGTCTTTCCTCTCTGCACAGTCTCTCAACCAGAAATCACTCTGAATAAGAGGAATTAATGAGCAATTATTCCTTGTCACATTCCACATGGACCACTCTATTCTCTTCAGAACGAAGTAGGATCAAGCATTCCCCTGTATTGGAAAATATGCTTCATGGAAGAAGAGGGAGGGGAATAATCATTGGCCTTTTTCTGGGCAGGAGAAAGTAGAGAGCAATTTATTCCCATTTTCTTAGTGCACAGAGAAAATCCACTGTCTCTGAGTAGAAGCAGGGGACAGTTTTCTAATCATGACAAGATAATTAGCACTGAGTACATTGTGCACAGAACATACAAAAGATGATGTTCAACATGCCCAGAAGGTTTATAGGAAAAGTCCATTGCTTATTAGGAAGCAAATACTGAAATATTAGAGAAGATTGCAGGGAGAGGCAAGGTTCCAGTTAACTTTCTAAGGCAGATTTGATAAAAACAACACTTAAAAACACAAAACAGAAGAGACAGATTTACTGATGAATAAAATTTCCACTTAGACCATGGCTGTGCATTAGATATTACTAGATATTATTAGTCTAGATAGACCACGGTCTAAGGATGGGCTGACTAAGGCAACTTATTTTTCTGACTCTAGTGACATTTGATCCAACCACATAGGGCAGCATGGGATAAGGCATGGATTTGTGATGGCAAAGGAGAAAAAAAAAAGCCAGCATCATGTCTATGGAGATTCTCAGTCATCCCGGTCATGGTTGTCCCCAAAGGTGCTTTCTCAAAAGGCAACTGGACTTTCTTTGTTTTGCTTGAACATGTTTTGCCTGTCATCCAAGAAGCTTCTTCAGTTCAACTCAGTTCAATTTCTGTTTAACGGAAGAAGCTTCTTGGATGAGAAGCGAAACATCTTCAAGCAAAACAAAGAAAGTCCTTTCGAAAAAGCATCATTAGCTAGCCAACAAATAAGTTCCTTTTTCACTGCAGAGAAATGAAACCTAGGTTTCCATAAAAGTCATGTCTACACAATATAAATGGGTTCTAGTTTTTCATAATAATACAAGTTGAGAGGAAACCAGTAAAGCATTTTCCGTTATCTTTTTTGCAGCCGATCAATTAAAGATTACAGAGCGAATAAATGACAGCATATCTCAGCTTCCACTGATTGCTGTTTTTTTAATTGTAAATTATTCTACCCTAATTTCTAGCAATCTTTTAGTCACACAATGAGAAAAAAAAGCCTAACTCTTTTATTGGTGTTAACCAATATGAATCTTCAGGTTAATGCTACTTGTATTCAGACTGAATATTCAAAATGAAGAATTCTGCATTTCCTTGCTTGAGGACTCTATGCTGTTTACCTTGTTAATGGGAACCGCGTTTTAAATGTATATATATATTGGATAGCTTCCTATTACAACAGACATCAGTTACTCTATCTTTGCAGGAAGTCAAGGAATGTCTTTTCATTTAGTGAATGGATTTGAGTTCAACTGACTGGGAAATGGTCCAAAAATGAAGCAGTTGATGGATGCAATACCTCTTCTAGAGAAATACACTGGGAAATGTTTGCTTCACAACAGATTTTAAAATACATATAAAATCTATTATTTAGACTTTTTATTTTTTTTAAAAAACATGAGGATATGATCAGTCAGAAATCTCATATCAACTTCTGAAAGATGTCTGTTAAGAACAGAATTGATACCTTTGAAGCACTGATTGATTTTAGGCTATTTGGTTGTCACTGTTTTGTTGTTTGTTTTGTTCAGAAAACTTATGACTCAATAGTGTAAGACTATTGGCATACATGACAATCATGCAGGCTTTCTATTCCCTTTCAAAACAAATAAAAAGATGCATATAGTCTGTGAATTCAGTAGCCTGCAATCATTCAGGTCAAAATAATTAAAGATGCAATGATTCTAACCAACTCTTGAGAAGCCCAGGAGAAAAAGAAAAAAAAAGCAGAAGGAGAAGGCCCTGTGACAATTTGTGACTTATGTGCCTATTTTGTGACCTTGAAGCAACTTTCTACAGTTACTCGCCCCTGTATAAAATATGGAATTATTCTTAAGGCATTTTTTGCTACTATCAGTTTTCTGACCACCATACTTAATGTTATCGAGCTACTATTTTCTGCTTTCTTATCTCAGAGGCACTACATTGCAAAAAAGGGGCAATGGAAAATGATGCAAGACTTCTCAGAAACATTTTTAAAAGTAGATATGGGGGAATTAAGGATGTTGAACTCAGACTGCACCAAGTTGAAAGAGATGTAATTTAACCTGCTTTTTTTAAAAAAAAAAATCTTGAAATCTATTAAAGCTACTTAGCACAGTGTTGGGCCATAGGGAAAAGCACTTCTATGGCACTCCAGATGTTTCGGGCTACAAGACCTATTAGCACAATTATCACAAAAGTTCATATCTTCGGGACATCTTTTGCGTTAAAGAAACAGCAGAAACTGTTGAGACATCATAAGAATTAATGACTTCCTTATTCCATAAAGTCAGTGGATCTCAGTGGATATTTTATGCTATTTTAAAGGTCTTGCCTTTAAAGCGCCATAAGTCTCTTTGTTGGAAGAAATGAATATAGCTACCTTATGAAAATGATATTCTGCATGTTTTTATTTCTATAATCAGGCTAGCAACAGAAGAAAAACAATAGAAAACTCTATTCTCTCCTTTCTCATTTTTACAGCTGCTTCTAAGTTTTTGTGGGGAGATCTGGCCACAGGTCTCTGGAGTTACATCTGTTCTATTGCTAAAATTCTGGTTAGGAACTAGTATTACTGGAAGAGATTGAAAAAGTTCCATCTCACTCCATTTAATAATTCCTCATGGGAAAGGAGGAATGCCCTACTCCTTGGAGAACAAGGCTTACTGGTCTTTAATTTGAAATTTACTGCTTCCACACTCATCCATGATGGGAATAGCTTCAGGTTATTTTAACACCATCCCTCGCCCCCTAGTTTAAAGACTACATTGAAAAATCCTGGCTGTGATCTTCCCAGAGCTAACCTGCTATCCACCTTGTGGTTTCATTTGCAACATTGCAATTTTTGCCAAGATTTCTTTTAAATCTTGGTGCATTTAATGTACAAACAAACAGGGAAACGCTGAAAACAACTCTTTGGTGGTCATAATAGTAATACAATCGTCATTGTCAATTACCGCTGAAACAATGTGCTCACTGAGTACTAGAAACTTGAAAAATTGAATCTTCAATCCTCCATTCATGCTACCTTTGTTCTTAGTGTCCAAGAGGTATTTCAGAGCTAGACCCTCCCTCGAAGCAACTTATCTCCAAATGGTAGCGAGGTACAAAATCTTAAAATCACCAAATAGGTTATGATTACCTTCTTGAGGAATTTATACATATCCGAGGTAACTGATAGTTCAGCTGCAAGAAGAAGAGGAAGGAAGAACATCATTGCTTTGAGGGGACCCTGGGTGAGGTACCCCTATCTTCTTGCTCTAACCTTCCCTTCTTGCTTGCCACCTCTCCGCGATTAACCATCCAGGCTGCGATTACTGCCCGTCCCCAAAGCGTGGAGCCCTGGATCTCCGCCCTGCGATCCGCTCCTCGGGGCACCCGTCTGGAAAGAAGCAAGAGGAAGGGAAGCCAAGGGCGACGCGGATGCACCTTACCTCGCCTTGTCGGTGATAATGCTTGAGGCCTTTCCCCCCCTGGCCGAAGAGTTTGCCTTTCTTGCCGCTCCCCAGAGAGAGTCCTTGGTGGAAAGCGGCCGACCTGTTGGCCGCCTGGGTCGGCGTCTCGCCCATGAGGGTGGCCTTGATGGCGTTCGCCTTGGTGCCGTCGAGCTGGGAACCCTCCACCACCAAGAGCGCGGCTAGGAAGAGGAGAGGGCGGGAGGAGAACTTAGTCCAGCTCTGCATGGTCGGCTCTACCCTCTTCCTAGAAGGTCTTCCTTCCCGGGGGCGGGGGGGGGGGGCTGGGCTGGACGGCGCAGCTTCTGCAAAAGCCCGGCGTCGGCGAGGGAGGCGAGCCCTCCGGCCGTCGGAGCAGCGCGAGCAAAGGGTAGATGCTCCCAATCAAGGTCTCCGGGGCGGCATGGTGGGCGCTCCCCCCTTCCTCCTCCTCCTCCTCCTCCTCCTTCTCAGCAGGAGAGCCAGTCGCGGAGGAAGGGAAGGAGACGGAAGGAGACCTGGTCCCGGGCGGGAGGCGGTGGCTGAACCCGGAGAAGGAGCCTCCCACCCGCCGGGACGTCTAGGGCAGGAAACAGTCCTGGGTCGCTTCCCGCGTCCACGCCGCCTTTTGCCGTGGGACCAACTCAGCCCAGATCTGCTCTGAGCGAAGCGGAGCCTGGCCCGGGGAGCGACGGCTGACAGCTCGCTGTCTAGGAATCCAGGCAGCCTTCCACCTTCCGTTGGCTGGTCCGGGGCATCCCGACTGCAGGCAGATGAAAGGCTTGGACGGAAGATCGGGCGCTCAGCTTGTTAGGCGTCGAGTCCGCCCTCCCGTCCCCCTTTCCTCCGTCCGTCCCCAACAGCCGCCTCCTCTGCTCGCCTTCTGCCCCCCTTCGCTTTTATAGCTTCACCGGCGGAGTTCTCTTTTCCTCCGCCCCCGGAGCCGCGGAGTGACAGGGGAGGGGAGCTGACTCATTCCCGAGCCCACTCCTCACCGTCCTCCGTCCCGCTCGGCACCTTCGTTCCCTCCTCCTCCTTGCTCCCCGGTCTCTTGAAGGTTCTTTGGAAGCTTTGCGCCTTTGCGCACGGAGCGCCTTCCCTGAAAGTTAAGGTCTTCTGGTAAATCCTGACGGATGACGACTGAGGATGAATAAGTGAGAGGGTCGAAGTCTCGGGATCCCACTCTTTGTCTAATTAATTCAGGATGGTTAGACTTGGTCTTCCCAGAAAATTGTCTCAACCTGGTCCAGGGCTCTGCCCAACAAAAAAGGGTGGAAAGTTTTGCACGTTTAGATCAGGAAGAGGAGGAAGAGAAATGGGGGGGGGGGAGAGAGCAAGCTCTCTCCCTTTGTTACTCACACATATGAACGCCAATTTTGTTGCTCAGATTCCACTGGAACTTGAAAGTATTTGCTATCTGATGAAATCCCTTTGAAATTTATAAAAAAAAGTGTTTGTTTCCATTTAAACTAATTTTGGAAAATGTCAAAGTACTGGTGGAATCCATTCCCGTTGATAGGACGCGCAACTTAGGCATCCTCCTGGATGCACGACTCAGTTTTGAAGATAATATAGGAGTTGTGGCCAGGGGGGCTTTTGCCCAGGTTTGCCTGGTGCGACAGTTGCTCCCCTATCTGGACTGAGATGCTCTACGTACGGTCACTCATGCGCTTGCTCGTTACCTCCCATATAGATTATCACAATGCTCTCTACATGGGGCTGCCCTTGAAGACCACCTGGAGGCTCCAGCTGTTGCAGAATGTGGCCGCGCAGGTTGTGATGGGAGTATCCCAATACTCCCATATTACACCCCTCCTGCGTGAGCTGCATTGGTTACCGGTTGCCCTCCGGGTGAGATTTAAGGTGCTGGTTCTTACCTATAAAGCCCTACATGGCTTAGGCCCGGGATATTTGCAGGACCGTCTGCTGCCAGGAACGACTTCCCATCGCCCAGTGTGCTCACACAGGGAGGGCCTCCTCAGGGTGCCGTGGGCTAGACAATGCCGGCTGGCGACCCCCAGGGGGAGGTCCTTCTCTGTGGGAGCGTCTGCCCTGTGGAATCAGCTTCCCCTTGAGCTCCGGATGGCCCCGGATCTCCGGTTCTTTCGTCATGACCTCAAAACATTTCTTTTCCATCAAGCTGACCTGGACTGACGATAGGGTTTTTTTAAAAAAGAAAATGTTTTTATTATTTTATCACTGGGGCTTGTTAGTTTAATCTTTTTTCAACATTTGTATTATTGTGTTTTATTGTTAGCCACCCTGAGTCCTTCGGGAGATAGGGCGGCATATAAGTCCCAATCATAAATAAATAAATAATAAATCCCTAAGTGTTTGTCCATTATATGCAACCAAACAGAAAGGCGCTAATCTGACCAGATCTAGGTGTAGCTCCTGGTGACTGCCTGAAATAATTCCTGAAGTTTTCTTGGCAAAGTTTTTCAAAAGGGTTTGATAGATAGACGGATAGAGTATCTGGCCCAAGGTCACCAGCTAGCTTCATGCCTAAGATGGCCCTGAACTGAGAATAGAATAGAATAGAATAGAATAGAATAGAATAGAATAGAATAGAATAGAATAGAATAGAATAGAATAGAATAGAATAGAATAGAATAGAATAGAATAGAATAGAATAGAATAGGGAAGGGACCTTGGAGTTCTTCTAGTCCAGCCCCCTGCTCAATCAGGAGAACCTATACCATTTCAGATAAGTGACTGTCTAGTCCAGAGGTCCCCAACCTTTTGGGCACCAGGGACCAGTTCCATGGAGAGAGGTTTTTCCGTGGACCAGAGGGGATGTGGTTTCATGTACTGTCTGCATCCCGCTGATGGGGTTTTGTTTGTTTGCGCAGACTGGTTTCTGCCTTGCTGCAGACTGGTGCCAGTCCATGGACCAGGGATCGGGGACCCCTGGTCTAGTCTCTTCTTAAAAACCTCCGCGATTTCTGAAGGCCAGCTGTTCCACTGGTTAATTGTCCTCACTGTTAGGAAACTTCTTATTTCCAGGTTGCTTCTCACTTTGATTAGTTTCCAACCATTGTTTTAAATTTTTTAACATATATTTAAAAAAGTATAAAGGAAGAACATTTGCAGCAGTTGTTCCAGTGGTGACCATAGGATATGTTGGCTACCATCACAACTAATTATATAAGATAGAGCAATTCAGTTCTGTACACATTTTGATTAAGAAGACTATTTGCTATTAGCCAAGTGTACTATCGTCTAGAAAACTTTTCAGATGCCACCTACCTCTTGTTCTACATTGGAATATATTGTAAAACAGGAGGAGCAGAAGAAGAACTTGGCTGACTAGAAGGTGATTTGCAGTAGATAAGCTGCAGATTCTCAAAACTGAACAAGAGTAGAAATAAGAGGAGAAGAAAGAGCTATCTAATTGAATTGCTGAAATAAAGCAAGCAGCAAGAATCTTTGAGTGCAGGGTTGTTGTCTTTTAAGAATTGTGACTTCCTTGAGTTCAGTTTGCAGCTCAGAATAGATTTTTGGGTTCCTAACACTTTTAATTTGTAGTGATGTTTGATTTGGTTTGCCTTAGGTTTTGGTGTATGGAACCTGAATATTTAGGAAATGAATAACGGAAAATGAAGTAAGAAATTTTGTATACCTAAAATCTGTCCATTCCAAGGATTCTGTTAAATGTAACTGCAAATACTTGAACAGAGGCCATGCTTTCCTTTAAAGTCACATAACAGAAGATCACAATTCTCCTTTAAACATTTTTTATTAGTTTTGAAGAAGAAGCAGGGGCTTAATTGTGCTTTTGTACAACTTCTTTTCAAATTCACTTAGAAGAATCTGCCCTCCTTGGTGCCCTTCACATGTTCCTTCTGATATTTATGTACTTAAAGATGTTCCTTTACTTTGGATTACATAAACCAGGGTACATACTAAATTAGGTCCATCAAACAAAAAATGAAAAGCTGTTATTAAATATTTGTCCTTCACTGTGTTTGCCAATTTTTCTTTTTCCTGTATTTTGAAGTTTTTTTAAAACAAAAAAGAGCCAGGTTTGTTCTTTTCAGCAAAAAACCTGAATCTTATATTTGACACTTTGTTATTACACATTTAGTGATTTAGTTATAACTAAAACTTTGACATAGTGTAGGTCATGTCTTTACAATAATTTTATATTTATGGAATTGAAGAGAAAGTGGATGAAAGCATTATAGATGATATACTGTATGTGGTATAGCAACCCCTCCCTAGGTTAAGTAAATAATTAGTAAATACATATTCTTGTCATCCTATCCTGGGCTGATCAAAATGAACACATGTACTGGTGCCTTTGGACAGATGTTCTTTCTTTAGAACCTATTTCATTCGCACTTGGATATAAAGGTCCATAACTCTTAGCATCTTTATCTAGCAAAGTCATGGTAGCCAAACCTGCTACAAGCTTTTAAGGCATAGATTTCATTTAGGAGGCTAGAACATTTATCCATGCATGTGCACTTGTACTTTGTATGCATCAAATATTTTTATGCTTGAGATGCTTCATAGAATCATAGGGTTGGACTGGATCTTAGAGGTCTTCAAGTCCAACCCTTATTGCACCTCAGATAAATAGTGCAATCTTTTGTTGAAGATGTCCATTGATACAGCAACTCAGGGAGGTAAGCTATTCCATTGATTAATTGTTCTTACTGTTCTCCTTAGTTCCTGATTGGATCTGTCTTTAGTGAGCTCCACCCATTGCTTCTTGTTCTGCCCTCTGGTGCTTTGGAGAATAAATGAACTTCCTCCTGCTTATGACTACCCTCAAAGCCAGCTATCATATTACCCCTAATCTTTTTCTTCATTAGGCTACACCTGCCTAGTTCCTCATACATTCCTCATACTTCATCCTTCAGTTTGGACTCCCCCACTCAGATGAGTAGGATTCAGATGAGTTGGATTCTGCTGTAGGAATCTAGCAATATGATGTCTTAACTTCAAAGCTAGGTACAGTAATTCATTGGGAACATAACTTTAAATCAAGATAAAACACTGGCTCTTTCCTTTCCTCATTGTGAATATTAGATTTAGCATCATTTCAGGGCTTCTGGCAGAAGATTTGCAACCCTACCAATTGATGTGAAGAACTGATCTTTCATTGCATCTCATTGCGTAAAAATATTGATCACACTTCAATTTGGTTCTTATTGTATTTTTAACAAAAATATCATCTAATGTTTTTTTCAAGCTCAGGACTCTCTAGAATCTACTGTTTGTTTTATAGAAGAAAATCAAATTTGCATGTCTACCAATTATCCCATTGAAGATTATATAACTTGAAAATCATGTAAGCATTTTTCCTTTTCTTCCCTTTTAGTTATTTATATCTTTTTTTTCCTTTTCTTCCCTTTTAGTTATTTACCATCTTCTCTGATGTAGGGTAAAAAGCAGACTCTTTGGTGAACTGGAATTGAAGTAATAGAAGTATTAGCCAACACAGATGTAAAATGTTTAATATATTTAAAATATGGTTGAAGTTCAGAAGTTAAATGAATCATGAGTCATGTTTCTTGTTCACCTTACATGGATGGCTCCTGTGCTATAAAATAATTATCATGCAGATCTGGGATGTTGACAAGTCACCCAATAAAATCTTCCTTTTCTTTAAATTGAGGAAATGTACCTTCAAAGATAAATAGTAGATGGTTGAGAAACAGGATAAGAGAAGTCAGAAAGAACAAAATATATTTCTCTTATCCAAAATAATATTTCACATATGGTATTCATTGACTTCTCTTTTGCTGTTGTTTCTATTAGACAACCATCTTAAAACTGACCAGAGTGATTTAAAAGTATGTTTTGTAATTGTTTTGTTCAGAGATTGACAAATCAATTCAAAAGCCTCAGAATCAAAAGTGAAAACATGAAAAAGAATTTGTAATAAATAAACAAATTCAATGATTTTAGATAGCTGTGAAGCTTAGGTCATACAAAATATGAGTGACAGTTTTAAGAATAATCCACAGTTATGATCTGGATAAAGTTTTTGAAATCTGATACAAATTGAATTGTTTTATCATGTTTAACTCCTGAAAGGTCTTTAAGGTTGCTTGTATTTCAAGACAATTAACCAATGATTTTGAAACTAGAAGGTGAAGATGAAGATGGCAGTAGAATTCACACAAAGGAACAGATATGAAGAAGCAATTTTTTTCATCAAATCTTACAATTAAAACACATAAAACATGCCAGTACATACTATATACACTATGAAAAGAGGAAACTCTAAATACATGGCTTTTTTTTTACACATCCTACTAGATTGGCTTTTGTAGTTGTTTATTTTCTTCCATTTCTAGCCTACTGTGGCAAAACAACTGTGGCCTCTAATTACGCAATAATATTTATTATTTTTCTCAATTCTATGCAAAGAAGGTACAGCTGATCATCAGCCATAAAGTGCAAATCGTATTTATGCATAGAGCTGTTCACTTTGATATGCTAGATTCTGCTTTCAAGGACCTATTTTCCCATTTTCCATGAGAAACACTAAACATGGCCTATTTCCTATGTCATCTACTGTAGAATACACAAATGCACACTCTCCAATTCTACTGTTCCACATGTGTCAATTAGTTGCATTTTAGTTGTCTTATCCTCTCTATCTCAAAAGCTTTTAAGCCAATCATTTATCATTCAAAAGCTAGGAAAAGTCAACGTTCTACATTCTCCCTCTTTAATCTTATCTGTACTTAAAATGAAATATGTTCCTAATTCTACGCAAACTTTTGCAGATAGTGACAGAATGACAGACATATAAAAATAAGGCATCCATGCACAGAATCCAAGAATTTCTGGCTCATGTGCAAAGGAATACAACTGAAAGAAGGAATTCCATGCATCAAATATACTGAAGATAATATAGCAGCTCCTCAATTCAAAGATTTAAAAGCAGATTTCAAGTTGTTGTTCTGGTGAAAGGAGTAATCTGCTGACTAATGCATCACCACTCAGTACAATGCAATTATTAAACAATTCAAGATGTGTATAATTTCATTGACAAGCCGGCTAATTATGATTATATCTAAGCTCCAAATCTTAATGTTGAAGTATTTGAGACTCGTCCAAGACTAATATGCTAGTCTCATTCAAGTGATTCGTATATCCTGGTTGACATTCATCTATTTTGATTATCTTCCAGTATAGAATAAATTCTAGGTTTTAAATCCTGTCGAATGTACTGACATATTATTCTTTATTCTCTTGTTTCAATACAACCAACAGGTCCTGATTCAACAGACTGACTTTTGCTTAGCATCTGACAGATAGCCAAAGAATTCCAGGTTTCACTGCATAAACTTTTCTCCAGTTTCTGCAGCCTCCCTGGATTTCCACACTTCCATTAAATCCCAATGGATGGCATCATTTTGAAAAGGAAGAGAGGGCAGCTGAAGGGATGGAAAGATGCACACCTGACATTTACTATACACCACCAATAAAAGTAGGAGAGAAATAAAATTAGAACAGAAGCCTCTTTTTCAGAAGAAGATGTTTGAGAAAAACATTCAAGATATATGAGTTTTATTAAGTTATAATTATGGAGAATTTATGCACAGAGGAACAAATTCATATTTCAGGTTAAGTGTGGATGGTAGATGAAATATGAACCCATGACGTCCTTCAGCACCCACTATATGTAAAACCAACATGTCAATGTTCTAACAACATTCCATCAGTAAAATAAAGAATGCAAACTAGAAATAATTTGGAATTAAGAAGGTCAGTATTATTGTAATATCTTACTTGCTTTTCCATTAAAACCTGACTTGCCTTTTCTTCATTCATCTGGGGGTTTTGTTATACATCTTCTTCATCATGTTTTCTTTCTTTCTAATCTTCATAGTCTTCTCAAAGTATAAAATGAATGGAATATCAGGGAATGGCTCAACTGCCTAATTGGAGAAATCATCCATAGAAGGAGAGAGAGAGAAACCAATTTACATCAGTCTACAGTTTAGAAGCAAATTGAAATGTCACTAGTTTTATAGCATTTTCCCCCAAAAGCTGGAAGTCAAATAAGGAAAACTGAATGAAACAAGAACCATGGCAAGTTGAATAAGGAAAAAAAAGAAATCTATAATAAAGTTAAACAGGACAGCTTTTATCTCTAAATATATATCATCCTCACTGTGTGTTTGTGTTGATATAATAGCTTCTTAGATAAATATTTCAGAAAATCTGAAAAGAAGTTAACAATTTCCTTGAAAGAGCAGAAATGTGTTTTTCAAAATGCTGTCATCAAGATTTTTTAAAAGCATTTATTTCTAACTTTAAGTTAGATATACCATAAACATAACAGTTTAATAATTACCATCAAATGTTTTAAACCAAGAATTCTATAGCATCTGACCAGCAGAGTTTTAGTCCACAAAATCATATGTCTCAATGAATTGAATAGTTTTTAAAGAGCCAAAGGAGATGGTTGTTTTTGCTACTGCAAACTAACATAGATATGCTTCTGGAAATTTTCTAAACAAATTTCATGATTTTTCAGCCTTTAAGCAAAGCCATTTAGTAAGATAATCTGTTGAGGAGTGGATACAGAAAAGAGGAAAACTGTAAGTATACTTTTTCATCTTTGTCAGATATATAAGAGCCTTGGTGGAGCAGTGGGCTAATGCCTCCTTAAGTAACACCAGCTGCCTGCAATTAGTGCAGGTTCGCATCCCACCAGGCTCAAGGTTGACTCAGCCTTCCATCCTTCCGAGGTAGGTAAAATGAGGACCCAGATTGTTGGGGGCAATTAAGCTGACTTTGTAATAATGCCGCTTGGCCCCCCCCCCGAAAGCCCTAATAAGCAGGCATATACATAGAATGAAGGCTACTGCTAAGCTTGTAAGCCACCCTGAGTCTTCGGAGAAGGGCGGGATATAAATGGAATTTAAAAAAATATATTCAAAATGTACATCCATCAAATGCATTATTTGGGTATTTGTTTCATTTTTTTTTAAAAAAAAGGGATTTCTGTTGATGAAACAACTGATCAAAGAATATTTAAGTGGGAGAAACCAAGATCTTATTTATTACTGGGCCACAGTCAAATCCACTGAATATTTTTAAAGCCTATAAAAAGATATATTAAGTTTTTTATCCAAAGTACAGCAGAGGTCTGAACTGATGCTGACACATCAAAAGATACATACCAAAGTGCTGTGTGGTAGAGGAATATCAACTATTTGATCTCATCCAACATTGTGGTGATTTGAATGTAAAAACTCTAGCTTTACAAAAGATTTTTCATTAAAAAAATTACCATGCAGATAATTTACACTTATCTTCTCTTGAAAATGTTGATATCAGGTGACAAAGGTCAGGGGCTTGACACTAATTTTCTTCTGAAATGCCAGGAAAAGTAAGGGTGCCTCCAAGGCATTCACCCTAGCCAATGAGGCACACTTGTTTTCAGACCAGCCTGAGCAATCATCTGGAACCCATACATCAAAAAATTGGTAAAGCCAAGACCAATTATATTCACCTTTAATTAACATTAGCTGTATGATATACAGTTGTTCTTCTTTTGTCTCATAAAAATCACAATGGGTGCCGCTCATGGATCAATTGTTGGATACACAAATTGTTTCTTTGCAGAACAGAAGTATCACTTGATGCCCTCCTTTCCTCTCTGTTCTGCTATGATAATGCAGATAAAATAGTTAAAGTTAGAATAATCTGAAGTCGCTTCTTTTGGGATTGTCGGTGCTAATTACCTTTAGCACTGTTTCCAGTAGTTCTGGAAAATTTGGTCATTTTCATAGAAAGAAATGTAGATATCCTCATCTATTGTTTGTTTCATTCTTTCTCCCTGCTTTTGTTTGCCTTTTTTTGCCAATTTGTATTTTAAAATTTTGCTGATGCTTAATAAATAAGTGGCATGTGTGCTGGCTCTCACCTGGATGTAGGGATCCTCTGGAGTGTGCTAGGTAAAGTGGGAAATGCCCCAAACCAATCCCCCCCAATAACAACAACAACAAACAAACAACAACAAACCAGCTTTATGATTAGCCATAAGAAAGAAGGATTCTCAGCTACAGGGAAAGTTTGTTGGTAGCAACTCACCAAAAATGCATTGTTCATACTCAGATGAATTGTATTAGTAATATTCCCTTTAATCTATGGGTGTCAAGTGATTTGCAGAAAAAGTACATTACAGAACAAACATCAAGGAGTTAAATATTGTGTACTGTATGCCTATTGGGAATATCTTTCTCAGTCAATTATAAACATCTACTCTCGTGAGAAAGGCATATTTTGCCCTGTCTTCTCCTGTGAATTCAATGTTTTAATCCTACTTCAGATTTTCTCAACATTAAATGTACTTTCCAACCTTTAATTAACTTCTCTTTTGTTTGAATGTAGTAAAATTTCAGAAGGCTGGGAAATAAAAATGATGTGTGGGTTTGGGCTTGAAGATTAGCCATGCTTCAGTAATCTAGTAAGTCAAACTGTTTTGTATTAATGGATCAATCTCCATCACCCTCCCCTATCCTCACCCCACATATTTCTCTTTTTTACGATGGCACCAATTCATGTGTGGGGGAGGAGGGATCTTAACATTCATTAGGCCCTAAAACCAGATGAAGCAGAGGCTTTCTGGTGTTGTTTTAAAACATACTCTCTTAAAGGAAAACACTCCCAGAGGAATCATTTAAAACATACAATTGTACAAGAATAATTTATAGCTGGATTTATTGGGAAAGAGACGGTGAAGATAAAAAACTTAGCGGCAAGTCTCATTTTACTATTCCCCTTTATCTCAGAATTCCTTTTGACTTCCCTTGAAATACTTTTGCTTCTCTTCTTTTTCAGTCTAAGTCCATCATGTTCAAATCCTAGATGTCAGCCTTACTAGGCAGCCTAGGTAGGGAATATGACCAAATAATCTGATCCTACTTCATTGTAAAATCACACTAACAGATCTTTCAAATCTGAAAGTACAATTTTCCCATCATCTCCTTTACAGCCCAATAAACTAGGGAGAGTCCCTTCTCTTGTAACGCTCATTATCCAGCTGTGGGCTGTGCCATCTCTTTTTTGACCATTCTCAAGGGAGCATCTCTTCATCCAGTCCCCCAAGGTTTTTCTCATATACCATTATATAGACCAGAATTGGGATGCAACAAGGCTGTGTGAAGAAACCACCTCCCTCAATCTATATTCTCCAGGTGTATTAAGCCACAGTTCCAGCCAACATGAAATCATAAAGGTAGGCCTGAAAAGCAATTAGGACTGGAAGACAAACTAAAAGGTATAACTGGATTACAGGACAAGACCAAAAAATAAATAAATACTACAGTGGGAACATTTTATACTTCATGTCCTTGAACTGGCCTGGATAATCTCTAGGCAAGTCTTCAGGGTTCTTCATACAACACTGCAGCCTCCAGTTCAATATTTCACCACATGGAATATCCATATCAGTTCCTGGCACTCCACAACATGACTGCAGTAGTCTAAAAGCTGTTCTAGACCTCTGTGTTCTGACAGCATTGACAATATTGTAGTGAATCTCACTCCTTCAGGCTTTGAGCTTCAAGACCAGTAATGAGAAGTCCCAGTAGGACCAGCAATGTTGTTGTCAATTTCAGCATTGCTTCTCCTACCTGGATTTCTCAATGGGTCTGCAAAGCTGTCAAAGCTGGTTATTTCCATTCTCAGAGTTTAATAAGCGTCCTGCTTCTCTTAAATCTGAGAACAGATGCTTGGTTCCTCCCATTCCATCCCAACCTTTCTTTCCTTTTCTTTTATGTTGAGTAGGATTTAAGAGATTTTTGTTCCAACAATGCCACAGACAGCTGGAGCTTCCTCACAATTTCTTTTTATCATTTCATGAAGACAATTAGGAGCAGTGATAGTCTGGAAGTATCCTTGATTGAGCTGGTGCTCAATCACTTCTCAATATTGAAGAATCTTTATTGCTTCCTTTTTCTCTTGGTGATAATATGATAATGTAATATGCTGTTTATGATTGGGAGTGAGAAACTCTTTGCAGTGATGACTGCCTGCTCCCTAATGCTCTATTTCAAGTGCCTTCAGAGTTAAAGCTGAAATAATTGACAGCTACAGTATAGATAGTTCATTTTTAATGTTGATAATCCAATTAGGAAATAGTTTCCCAAAGCACTTAGCTATATTGGATGTGAATTATAGAAATTGAAATCATAACCTTGAAGGTTACCCAGATTATAGAAGGCTTTTATAGAATAGAAAGTAGAAATGATTTTTATGTCATAAGATTATAGCTGTGCTCAAAGGAACACCCCAGCCTCTTCATGGTCCATATAAAAATCATTTTAAGGAGACATATATGATCCATTGACCACTAGATGGCCATACTTGATTTGGGTTGGAGAATATATTTGTCAAATGTATTCATTTATACTGGTAGATTGAAGTTAAGTTTTAAAAGTTTGAAGTCATTTACCGGCAAAAAGAGCGTGTCAGACAGAAAGTATTAGAATCTTTCATTAATAAACAATGAAAAGTACCTGAAATCCTGTAACTGAAAATTATCCAGCCTCTTTACATTCTGCAATAAACCTGTAACACTAGTTCAGCTGCTCATAGGGATAGAAGGATTTATCACTTTCTAATATTATGATTTGCTCATTCTATTTCTGTAATAGAATACAACTATAGAAACAAAAAGGGATGCGGTGGCTCAGTGGGTTAGGACGCTGAGCTTGTTGATCAGAAGGTCAGCAGTTTGGCGAGTCGAATCCCGAGTGCTGCATAGCAGACTGAGCGCCTGTTACTCGTCCCAGCTTCTGCCAACCTAGCAGTTCGAAAGCACGTAAAAATGCAATTAGAAAAATAGGGACCACTCCGCTGGGAAGGTAACAGCGCTCCGTGCGCCTTTGGCGTCTAGTCATGCTGGCCACATGACTGCGGAGACGTCCTTGGACAAGCGCTGGCTCTTCGGATTTGAAACGGAGATGAGCACCGCCCCCTAGAGTTGGAAACGACTAGCACGCATGTACGGGGGAACCTTTACCTTTACCTATAGAAACAAACAAACAAATAAACAAAAAAACATTGTGGAAAAAAAGTTAACAAATATTTTCTAAGTCAGTGTGATGAAGTGGTAAGGAATTAAGACTGTAGGGGCCCAGACTAATGGTCAGACTCAGCCATGGAAATTCCCTTTGGTTCGATTGCTCCCTTTCAGCTCCCCTTATCTCACAGGGTCTTTTTGGGGGGATAAAAAGGGAGGTCTCTGTATAAAGTGCTTTCAGCTCTTGGAAACAGAGTAGGACATAAATGTAATAAACTAATAAATGTTTACATGTGCTTGCATTTCAATCAATAAGCACAATTTTTATTCCAAGAATTAGAATTATTATTCTAAGAATAATAAACAAAATATTAACAATAATGTTTATATGTTTATAATAAACAGTATGAATAGTTTATTAAGAATAAATGGAACAATAAAGTGATAAAATAAAAAGCAGCATTTCTTCCCTTTCGTTCACCATCTTGGAGAGTTTCTTCATCTGGCTATACTTTAACAGAAATGTTTAGTTTTAATCTGTAGGACCCTGGAGTCCAATCTCTACGCTATCTTTTTTTCTTTTATTTTTTGACATACTCCATCAAGTGAATCATGCAACCTTAAGTTCATGTCTAGTAGCACCTTCTCTCTCAATGTCTCTGTGTCTTTGAATTTAAAGGTTTTTTAGTATATGATCCTTGAGGTATGGGTGAACCTCTCTCTTTAAACTTATTTAAAAAGGATTTAATTCAGTCAGAGGCTGTTGGAGAAGCAAGAAGCAGGATAGGGGACAAAAAGAGTATTAACACTTTAGTCTTGGAAGAAAGTCCTGCAAATACTATGGGCAGCCAAGAAAACAGACAATCGGATCAGTGAAGAAATCAGTCCAGAATTCTCAATAGGGGCACAGATGATCTGAGTTAAATTATCCTGCTTTGAACACGTTATGCAAAGACCTATCTCTCTAGAGAAGGCTGTAATATAGGGAAATGTGGAAGGAAAAAGAAGAAGACCTGCAACAGGGTAAATAGATTCTATTACTATTATGATGAATGTTAGAGGACCTGAATGACCAGGCTACAGACAGGTCATCATGGAGAAAATCTGTGGGATCAGTAAGAGTTGACAATGACTTGATGGCTCATAATCATTCAGTATAATCCAAAAATTGACTATGATCTGGTCAATCCTGCAGATTCTCGTTTCTAGGTAATTTGACAGAAATCACATTGTGTTCTTTATGGATTCTTTATTTATTTCAAATCTCTTATTGGTAATTTTATTGAGGGAGATAGTTTTAAAATCTGATAAATAACAGTATAAAGGATTGCATGTTTAAATAATTTTGCTGTTAATGGTGTGGTGTTCTTATTAGGTTATTAGGTTTTTATAATTTTCTTGTTTAAATTATAAATTGTAGTTGTCGTTGATATTCTGATGCTTTAAGTGTTTGTATTTTTTATTAAAGGTGTGTCATAAAGAAGGTCAGAAAGGAGGAAGAGGAGGATTGCCCAATAATAATAATAATAAAGCCACAATAATAAAACTAGTAATAATGTATGTGGAGGGTTTTTTTGTAAAATGAGGTCACGAATGATGTGTAGGTCAGTGTGAAACATAATGAGAGGGGAAGAGAGGGAGTGGGGAATTGTGGTTTGGCAAAGAAACTAAACATTCAAAGAAGTGATTCAGTTAGGTAGCTTTAAACCTTGGACTAATCCTTTCAATTGGCATTATTTTTTTTAATCCCAATTAAGCAATACAAATTTCTCTACTTCAAAACAACCCTACTGCATTTAGGGAACCTTTCATTTGGCCTGAAGAGTTGGCTTATCTCTATGTCATTTTGAAAACTAAGTGCTTTCCTGCTTTTAAGATGATTACAAGAATATTCTACAAAAAGCCTTATTTTTTCATAGATAAAATTTTGTGCTGTCATCCTTCACACTATGAGATATTAATCATAAAGGTATTAATAGTATATTTTTGTGGGTGTCTTCAAGTCAGCCCTGGTTTGCCTTTTCTTTCTTCCTGGGATTGATTGGCACAAGGTCACACAGCTGGCTTTGTGAAAGGCAGGATTAGAACTCATAGTTTTCCCATTTTTAGCCTGGTGCATTAATTGCTGGAAGAAATATCAACAACCTAAGATATGCAGATGATACCACTCTAATGGCAGAAAGTGGAGAAGAACTAAAGAGCCTTGTGTTGCGGGTGAAGGAGAGTGCAAAACTTGGGTTGAAACTTAACATTAAGAAAACCAAGATCATGGCATCCGGCCCTCTCAATTCCTGGCAAATAGATGGGGAAGAAATGGAGGTAGTGACAGATTTTATTTTCCTGGGCTCCAAGATCACTGCAGATGGGGACTGTAGCCAAGAAATTAAAAGATGCTTGCTCCTCGGGAGGAAAGCCATGGCAAATCTAGACAGCACACTAAAAAGCAGAGACATCACCCTGTCAACAAAAGTGCGTATAGTCAAGGCTATGGTCTTCCCAGTTGCAATGTATGGCTGTGAAAGTTGGACCATAAAAAAGGCTGAGCGTCAAAGAATTGAGGCCTTTGAACTATGGTGCTGGAGAAGACTCCTGCGAGTCCCTTGGACTGCAAGGCGATCAAACCAGTCAGTCCTAGAGAAGATCAACCCTGACTGCTCTTTAGAAGGCCAGATCCTGAAGCTAAAACTCAAATACTTTGGCCACCTAATGAGAAGGAAGGACTCACTAGAGAAGAGCCTAATGTTGGGAAAGATTGAGGGCAATAGAAGAAGGGGATGACAGAGAATGAGGTGGATGGATGGAGTAACTGAAGCAGTAGGCCTGAGCTTAAATGGACTCCAGAAGATGGTAGAGGACAGGAAGACCTGGAGGAACATTGTCCATAGGGTTGCGATGGGTCGGACACGACTTCGCAGCTAACAACAACAACAAATTAACCATTACTGCAAACTCACTATTTTTGCCAAATTTAATCCAACTAAATTTAACCCTAAGAAGTGCACATCATAGAAAGGAATTAAACACATAATGAAATGGAAATAACTGGCGTACTAACCAATTAATCAAGTGAACAATAGCATTTACATGCTTATTAGAATATTGCTACTGTATATACAGTATACTATTTCCTAAGCAGTAAAATTTCTATTGTACTGATACTTATCCAAGGATCCATTTCCTAGGAGATTATTGAAAACTAGTGACATTTCTATGACATAAGGTTTATATTAGAGTAAATGAATAGTGGTAGTATCTTGTGAATAAATATAAGCCTGTCCTCATCTCGGGGACCAGGAGAGGTGAGTTTCCATATAAAACATAAAGCAGTGTTGATAAACCGTAAGGACCTATAGAAAGTTTATCCATAGTAATGGGGAAGATTCTGTAGTTTTCTCCCATGCCCCTTACTCTACCTATTTATCAGGCAGTTCAATGTCTTAACAAAGAAATAAAGGCAAAAAAGGCACAGGTTTCTCCTACTAGTCACATCTAAGCAGCAGTGCTCGTCTCCAATTCATAGCTGAAAGCCAATGTTATCTGAAGATGCTACTGTATTCATGTGGCCAGCATGTTTATGCACCGAAGGCGCATGTAACATTCTTACCTTCCCACCAAAGGGATACCTATTTATCTACTTCCATTGTCAAGCTTTTGAACTGCTAGATTGGTAGCAGTTGGTAGCCGGGGCAGGTAATGGAAGCTCACTTCATCACACAGTACTTAGGTCTGAAACCGCCAACCTTTGGGTCAACAAGCCCAGCGTGTTAATCACTCACATCCCTTTTAACGAGAATAGGGTTACTTTTTTCTGCATCATTTTTATTTCATTTTTATGAAAAAATGCCAGGACAGTAAAGCTAATCCAGCTGTTTCCTGACGTTCAAAATGTTTGGATATTCTTCAGGAATATGAGAAGATGGCAGATCATGTGTTTAGTATTTCTCTAAAGTCATGAGGATTAGAGAAAAATACTGTATTTTTCTGGGAAACTATATCTTTGTAGAGATTTACAACCACAGCATAGCCTAAGATATTTAGTGGTGCCTAACCTTTGTGATCTGGATGGTCCCCACCCTGCTGTTGTATAAAAGGGCCTTTGAAGATCTGACTCTTCACCCAGATCTTTGACGAGGGAGAGCAAAAGACCCTTTGTTTTGTCCTTAGAAAGTCTGTTGTATTCACCATATTTTATTTTTTCCCTTACTATCTCATAACAATGTGAAACCACAGCTGCCAGTTCTTTAACTAGTGTTGGCCTTCATGTGCATCAAGTTCTTCCCAAAAACCGAGGATGTCATAATGCATCAGCATAGTGTAAGTGTGGATCCAAGCAGTGTGGCCTTTTGAAAATGACAGATGGAAATTTTGTCAGTGCATAAATTTTCTAAGTGCCATCCAAGATATGGTATGACAATAGTCACTGGGACCACCACAGCTGATTTGTGCCATCATGTTTCAATTCCAGTTTTCAGATCTTAATACTCTGTGATTTTCTCTAATTCTTTGTCTATTTTACTCTTCCCTGATATTGCCACATAAGTTATCTGCACTTCCTTCTTTTCAACTCATCTAGTGCTTATGATCCAAGGTTTGGAATGATCCAAAATTTGGAAATCCAACAATATTTTGTCTCCTCATTTTTACTGCTTTTTCAACCATATGTTCCCAGCAGTTTTTATTACTGACATATGATAATTTTTACAGATATTCCAGTGACTCATGTTAGTGATTTTTACATTCTTGTTTATAATCAGCTTGTGCAATTTTCCTGCATGAGCTGAGTATATGTTTTACAGTTTCTTCTGCTTCTTTGCACAATCTTTGCACAATTATTAGTATGATAAGTTGTACAGTAGCCAGATGATTAGTTTGCATTTGGTAATTTTACCCACTTAGTTCTTCCCAAGGACCCGAGATAGGCAGATTCTGTTGTTGGGTGATGTTAAAAGTATTCTTTTGCAAACGACTGATGGTGATTTTGTCAATGCCAATGGTGTTCAAGTGGTGCTTCAGATGTTATGGAATTGCACATGAGGTGCCTATTACTAATGGTACTGTTTTCTTTTGATACACTCATTCTATTACTGTTTTGCAGCTTTTTTAAAAAAAATCTGATTTTCTCCAGTTCTTTCTCTTCTCTTTTACCGTCTCCAGCTACTGCAACATCCACTATCCAGACCCTTTATTTCTTATCAACAATTATGTGGCAGCTGCTAGTCTGTTTGAAGTCCCAGAGTTTTTGGTTTCTTCATTTTCTGTTACTTTGTCTATTTTGCAGTCTCACCAGTTATTGGCTGCAGGCAAATGGTATTTCTTGTGGTTATTCAAATGCACCATAGTTGGTATTTTGTCATGCTGTTGTTTTTAGTCAGACTGAACAATCTTGCAGTAGTTAACTAGGTGGTCCACTGAACTAAAAGCCCTGGATTGGAACACCAGAAAAATAATAGCAATGAATCATGAGCTACAGCCAGGCAACAACAATGACAAACCTTATTTACCAAGGAGTATAGGTGGGCATGGAATGTTGCAAGTACACCAGATATTTGAAGATGGAAAAGGGGCATTGGAAGAATACCTGAAGGATCGTGATTTAGATGCACTGAAGGTAGCCCACCGTGAAGGTTTACTGAATAACACAGAGACCAAAGAGTAGAAAAAAGACATAGTAAAGCCAAGTATTACTTGGCCAATACACAAAAAAACTAGCTGGCAAACTGGATAATAAGACTTGGCAATGTCTAAGGCAGAAAAGTTGAGGAGACAGAAGGGCTAATTCTGGGTGCACAAGGCTAAGCATTAAGAACAAATGCATACAGGAAGTCCTCAATGATCCTCAAAGATCACAGTCGGGCTCATTGAGCAAAGATGTTGTTAAGCAAGAAACCCAGATGACGACTTTGCTCAATGACAGCAATCCTGGAACTTCTAGTTGTAGTCATTCAGTGATCTTCCTGGTTGTTAAGCAGATAGAGCCTCAGTTAAGAGTGTGGGTGTCTTGTGGAGGCTCTGGGAAAGTTCATGAGAAGTGGAGGGAAATCCTTCACAAATCTGCAAGAACAGAGCTAAAATCTTCATGATTTGAGTTCTATAACTGCAGTCCAGTGAAGGATTTCCATCTGTTCACTGAAAGGGAAATCATTAGTTGGGTTGCAGGAATGGAGATAAAATCCGGAAGATTCCAGCTTCATTCCTGCAGCCCAAAGAAGGATATCTCCTGCCTTCCATTTTACCTCTCTTCCTGCAGTCTGACGAAAAATTCCCCTTCAATGGATGGAGGGAAGGACAAATCTCCCACTTGGGGAAAATCCTTCATTTGACTCCAGGAATGGAGCTAAAATCTTAGTAATGTAACTCTGTTTCTTCAGCCCAATAAAGGTTTTTCCTCCCAGGAGATGGAGGGGGCCAGAAATCCTTAATCAGGCTGGAAATTTCAATCCTGGGGAGGGGAACTCAGGTCCACATGGAGCTAAGATATCCTCCTGGCAGGCAATCCTTTTGTTCTCAAACAATTGTTACACCAGGAGGGTACGATTTACGATCAGTGGAAGTGCCTTACCTATTCCGAATCCATCATAAATTTGAACAATTGTGGACTACTTGTATAAAGTCAGAATTGAGAAAGACAGGAACAGAAGCAAATCCATCTCTCCAAAGAAGTATTGTTACTATTTGATTATTATTGTGCTTTCCTCGTTTTTGTTATTGCAAGTCACTGAGAGTTGTTGGGAATAAGCAGAATACAAATTTGATTAATATTAAAATAAAAGCTTTATACGCTACACTCCAACCACTGTATTTATATTGATTAATGTTTTCCCTTTAGAACCTCTGTGCACTAATTATAAAGTCACAATTAAGGTATATTTGCAAAACTGTTTGTTCCATTCTCCTGCTTCTCCAGCTCATTTTTAATTCTTTTCTGCTGTTATTGTTGGCCAGCGTGGTTTTCACTCAATTTTAGACACATTGAATTTATTCTGCTCTGGCTTTACTATGCAACAATAACATGTGACTGAATCCGTGTACCTTCCCCCTAAAACAAACAAACTGTAGATGACTATTCCAATATGATAATAATCAGTATTGCATATGTCTGGGCTTCGAACATTTGTTTTCCATGTGCATTTCTTTTACATGTCAAATATCACGTTTCCAGCAGAAAATACAGTTTCCTAGACTCAAGTTTCCCATGCTACCGTAAGCTAATTTCTCAATAAGGAAGGTACCCAAAGATACCAAAGGTAATTTTTTAGTGAACAAAATTTAAATCTCTATCTTTAAACAGCTCTGGCTGACATTTAAAATTTCCTCTATTGCTTATATCTATTACTTTGTTGTACACAAGGATAACTATTGACTCACATACAGCCAGCTCCTGGTGGGCTTTATGATATGCTCTCTCATTCTTCCAGAATGTTTTTCAAATTCCCAGACTAATCTACAATCCTAGATTTTTTTTCTGTCTAAACACTAATCAGATATTAATTTGTACCAATCAATCAAGCACTAACTCTATTTAGCTTTTTGAGGTCAGGATCTTGGCTTCTGGTGTATATCTTGGCCCATAAATTGTCAGTAGAATACTATATAATATAGTCTAGACAGGGCTTTTTTTCTCATAGAACGCTCAGAACGGAGTTCCGGCACCTTTTTTGGATGGAACCTTGTAGGGTAGGCAAGGTGGTTTGTATGACATGTGTGAGTTCCGGCACCTTTTTCTTTTACAAAAAAAGCACTGAGTCTAGATAGTAGCCCGGGTATCATGTGGTTTCTGAACCATAGAGGACTGCATTTGTACCCTGAAGATCTGAAGTTAATTCAATAAAAGGACATGAAATTATAGGATCAGGAAATATTTTTCTTGAGAGCTTGATATTCCACTACAAGTCCAAGTTGACAATCTTGAGTTAACAGGACTAAAATAGCAAAGATCTTAAAGCTGTTTCCCTACCTAAATTATTATCAAAATACTCTTTTAATATCTTTGTACAATCTTTCACAATCACCTCCTTTTACAAAATAACTTCATTTAGTCTCCATCTATAAGTCAACCTCTTTCTTCTAAGTACCAACAATGGATTTAGGTAAAATATCAACTTTTAAAATTTTATTTGCAAGAGTGAACAGGTCAGTTCTAACTGAAGTTACTTACTCTTTGACTAAAATATTTTGTAGCAGTCAATCAGTCATTAGTAAAACTACAATTACTGTTAACAAAGGTATCTTTTTTGGTGATTCATATTTTAAAGGATTTGGTTTTTTTTAAAAAATGATGAGTCAATTACAGCATTTTTCCTTTCTCCTTTATAGGCAAATGAGTTTGCAGATACTGAATTTACAAGGCATTGTTCACAGTTCAAAAATATTAAGAAGAAATTTGAAACTAAGGTATGCTGCTAAACTGAAGTATCAGGGGAATAAAATAAAAGAGCCTTGGTGGAGCAGTGGGCTAATGCCTCCTTAAGTAACAACAGCTGCCTGCAATTAGTGCAGGTTCGCATCCCACCAGGCTCAAGGTAAGACTCAGCCTTCCATCCTTCCGAGGTAGGTAAAATGAGGACCCAGTTTGTTGGGGGCAATTAAGCTGACTTTGTAATAATGCTGCTTTGTGTGTGTGTGTGTGAAAGCCCTAATAAGCAGGCATATACATAGAATGAAGGCTACTGCTAAGCTTGTAAGCCGCCCTGAGTCTTCGGAGAAGGGCGGGATATAAATGGAATTAAAATAAAAAAATAAAAAAAAATAAAAAATAAGAGAAAGACGAAACCACTGAATGCAGAATATGTAAGACCTAGCCAGGGAAAAAAAAGATATCTGAAGTTGCTTCTTCAGAAGTCCTTCGGGCCAAATTTACAGCAGAATGCATTAGGTTTCAAGAAGCAAGTTGTTAGAAGCAGCAGTCTTCTGGGGTGGATTTTGCTCCTTAGGGAATCACTAGAAGAAATAAAGAATGCATTGTGGAAACAGTTTGTCCATCTTGGTATCCCAAGAGAGTGCATGTATGCAGAGATACAGCTTTATCTTTTATTTTATGTCATTTCTAGAAGATTTAAATGCCTTAGGGATAAATTGCATGTGGGAATGTATTTCTAGAATGAAGCAATTAATGTTTAGCAACTTTTTAAAAGTAATGATTCACAATTGCTTTATGAAATTTTATAATGTCTCATCTATTCATCCCATTTCTGTCCAATATGCTGATATGGAATGCCTTCTAATGATGTTTTAAGGAATAATTTTTTTTAAGAGTGGCAACAGAATTCAGTCCAAATCACAGTATTGTTACTAATTTAAAGTAAGTAATTTTACATTACTTATGAAGTTGTAGTTATTAAGTTGTAGTTTGTAATCCATTATTGCAGTTAAGTATTATGTGAGAACCAGGCAACTTTGCTTTTCCAACTTTTCCAACAATCCATGATTAGACAAATCCATGATTAAACAAATCATGGCACTTATAAGGCATTTCTTATGTTCATTTATTCAAATCTTTTTGTCACAAGTTTGAAGAAATACCTGCAATTATCACCCAGGTATGGAATATTTCCATTGTTAAAAAGTGCTTTCAAAAGTAGAATTTAAAGGAAAAGAACCTTCTTACATAGCTATATTTTTTAAATGATTTCTGAATGAATTAAACTAACATTGTTATTTCACCATTGGAAATTTTCCTGCTCATTCTGTACACAGATGGCCTTGAAGAAGATGTTCAATAGCTATTATGTAAACTGCAACTCAGACCTGAAAGGAAAGAAGGAGAACAACTCGTTCAAGATCCTGTTGTATTATTCTGCAGCAATAAAGTAGAATTCCAATAGCCATTATGGCATCTTTTTCCTGACCTGGTTAGCCAAGGGCTGGCAATTTCAGCCAACATCCTTTTTCTCAAGGAAGCTGTTAAAAATAACTTTTTTTAAAAAAGTCATTTTATCTTCATTATGTATGTTTTAGTTGCTTTCCAAGTAGTCATAATTCTTGGGAAAATATTTAGTCTGAAGAATCAAATTTCCCAGTGTGTGAGAGAGGAAGACTAAGGCAAGACATTGCATTTTGCCGCTCTTCCCCAATCTACTGCTTTCCAAATATATAAGGGCCAATTTCACTAAATCCCCTTAGGGTTAGGAATTGCAGAAGCTGAAGTCCCAAGCACCATGTTAAAAGTGAAATGGTAAGCCTCAATGTGGTTTTCCTGTTTATTGCTTAGCATGATGGGGAAAACCACACATTTATTACTTAACCAATAAAAGTTTGTTGGATTGACCCTGACTCCATGGACCACAGCAAAGGGATTAAACTGTAAGGATCACTGTTAGTTTATTTACTAGAAGCCAGATTAATTGTAATGCACAGGCTCCTTTTAAGGGTCAGCTTCTCCATATGTGTGAATAAAGAGTCATGAACGTGTCAGCAGTGTGACTCTATACTGAACATTTCCAAAAACTTGCAGAAGTTTCTTGTTTTTCCTTTTCCTTGATTGGTGAATCATGACTGAGCAGCTCTTGTGTCAAACTTATTGCATTCATTTGTTCTGTTGGATGTCTGATGTTGGCTCTATCCCTAACAGCCCCTAAGAACATCTTTTTGCAATCTTCTTATTTATGGCTGTTTGAAGAGTTGCATTAAATGTCACTGGCACCATCTAAAAATTCTCTTCTTCTCTCTTTTGGCCCTAATTTTGGATTAGAAACTGGATGTTTTCCTGGGAATTAGTGCAAAAAAGCTATGAAGCACTAAGCTAATTGTGAAATCACGAGTAATCATGATTACATAATAAACATTAAGTTTATGATATATGGGTTGTAGCAATATTGTAAGCTGTCCAGAGTCATTTACTGAAATGGGTGGCCATAGAAATTGAATAAACAAACAAATAAATAAATAAACAAATAAGCCTTTTAATATGTGAATTACCTATTAATTATTAAACTATATATATCTAACAGTATCTGATCCAGGTATTATTGGCATTGTTGAACTAGAGTTTCCTCAGCAATCTACCATATCTGTTCAGAGTATGGGATATTCCAAATTGCCTTTTGTCTTACACAGAAGATTACCAGAGGTGTAAACTGAGGAAACAGGGTTTTTTTTTCTCCCTGACACAGGGAAATAAAAGTTCTCCTGCTATTGTATTTCCTTTCAGGAGATCTTTGAACTTTTTTTCACATCAGACCCCCATTATTACTTCTCACTGTATCCAGTGCTAATGGTAGTTTTGTGTCTTCTATTTCTTTCCACTATAGTCAATGGCTCAGAAAAAGATGGAAATTGTGGGGAAACAGGCATGTACAAAAGATTAATTCTGGAAATAAAATATTCTGGGGAATTCTGAAGTATTTCTTTATTTTTCGGAACCAAACATACCCAATGGTACTGGCAGTTTTCTAGCAATAATTCTTCAAATAGAAGAAGTTTTTATGGCTTTCCAGATTGATGAGTTTTATTGTCTTCAGTAAAAAAAAAGAAATTACCTATTTGATAGTTCCATATTATGAATCAAGAGGAGAAGATAACAGGTACCAATATTTTTTTATATTTGAGTGGGAGAAGGAAAAGTTATTTAGAAAAAAATATTTTGTAGGAAGAACTAAAGCAAAGAAAATGGTCAGAAGAAAACAAAAACCAATCAGTGGAGTGATGTGCCTCCAGAAATTGTTGGTGCTCTGACACTGGAGGTTTTTGAGAAGAGATTGGACCACCATTTGTCTGAAATGGTATAGGGATTTCCTGCCTGAACAGGGGGTGTCAAACTCAATTTCATTGAGGGCCGCATCAGCATTGCGGTTGCCCTCAAGGGGCCTGGTGGGTATGGCCTGGGTGGGTGTGGCCTACTTGGTGGGCGTGGCTAGAATGCATATGGCCTACTGGGTGGGCGTGGCCAGCTCTACATCGTTCGCATCAAGGGTGCCTGTGGGGGCCTGGGCAGGAGTGGGACAGATCTGAGGGTCTCTGGCAGAAGGAGGGTCTCTGGGCCAGGGCCAAGGCAGTGGGGGCCGTTCCCTCACTGTTTCCAGGATGGCTTCGCGGGCTACATGAAACCACTTCGCGGGCCAGATCCGGCCCCCGGGCCTTGTGTTTGACATGTCTGGACTAGAAGAACTTCAAGATCCCTTCCAGCTCTGCTGCTGTTCTATTATTCTGTTATTCAAATATTACATACATACATACATACATACACACACACACACACACACACACTGTACATAGTTCTTTTTTCAGATTGAAGTCTTTGCAAATGCATTTTGGAAAAAAGGGGAGAGAGGGAGGGAGAAAATATATTAACATGAGTTGAAGCCGGGAACTACATGCAGCTGAATATCATATGTAGTTTGACCCCAACATGTCTGGGTTTCTTCAGAATCAATGTCATGTGACTGTCTTTCATAAAAGAAAGATTATTTGGAAACACTTCTCTGTTATTCTTAAAAACTCTAACCGCACGTTGCCACACATGTTCAAGTTCTGAAAAAAAGAACACAAGCTCTTTCTTCATCCAGGGCTTCTGCTAGTGTTACTGAATTTTGATATTTTTGTGATCTAATTTTTGCAGAGTTGCTTTCAAAGTAGTTGTCCTTTGCTTTATTCAATTTTAATTTCAGCTCCAGAGGCCGGAGGTTAATCATAGGTAGGTTGGTAGATAGACACATGGGAATGTGTGCATTCTTAAATATAGTTTGGGACCTGCTAGAAATCCATTGTTCTTTTTGTACACTGATTATTCATTTTGCAGTTTTAAATATTTATTTTGATATTTGGGCAGAGATGACTTTAAATAATCTACATGTTCTTCAGAGATAAAGAAGATATAGTCAAAGCCTAGCTCTAAAACAGTCTCACATAAATGGCCTCATATCCAAGAAACATCCCTGTAATAAATGCTAAAAAGCACCTAGTCTAAATACATCTGGAAAAACAAAAGTACTAACATCCACTCTAATCAGTTAGATGAGGGAACATTTGCACGCAAAGAATTTGCAAGCAGTAGCAAAGGTGTTAACCTACAAAGAAAATAGGGCAGTTGGGGAATAACACAAAGCGCTAACTCCAAAATTTCAAGAGTAGCCAGAGGACTTTAATGGTCTCAGATGTGGCTTCTTCAGCTCAATGGTGCCATTATATTTGGACCATTTGCCTCACTTTATTATTGCACATTAATATTCATATCCTTCAATGAATAAATTAGAAAATTAAATGCATACATGTACAGACTGAGGGGTTTTAATTATTTATTAATGGGGTTTTAGTTTAAATTCAGGGACTTAATTTAATCTTAGTTTTAATCGATTTTAACTTTGTATGTTATGTATTTTTAATTTTTCCCTGTAAACCGCCCTGAGTCCTACGGGAATAGGGCAGTATACAAGTTTAAATAATAAATAAATAAATAAATAAATAAATAAATAAATAAATAAATACATGCATATAAATGTATAAAAAGATATCATTACCCTCTTCTCTGGAGGCTTATATTGGTCTCCCGTACTGATTAATAAACCAATTTGTGTTCAATGAAGGTATAGGGATCTCCAGTTTAAAGAACTCAAAAGACCTACACATGAAATATATAAGAAGTGTGTATGTTATTCTTATTGTACATTAACAGACTATAACAAATTGTACGTATTATATTTACTTCTATATTTATACCATGCCTTGCATATTTACAAAGAAACAGGCTCATTCAGTACCAAGAAAAATAAGACATGAAAAGTATAAGTTCATACAAGAAATGACAAATTGGATTTTAAAAAAGCATCAGAATCAATGTTAACATTGTTCTTTCTCTCTCAGTTTACAAAATAATCTGCCTAAGCAAATTCTGGGATGAGAAACCAAGGACCAAGCAGCTCTCCTCTAGGCACACTGAGAGGTGGGATTTGGGAAATGATGACCTCATTGGTTATCAAAGTACTCATAACTTTTCTCAGCACACTCTCACCATGCCTCCTCCTTTCATATATGAAATATATTAATCCAAAGCTAACTGAAAGCATCTAATGTGAATCAAGATCACCCTGGAGATTATATTCAATAAAGGAGTGATTCAATCAAATCTCCTTTAAAGTGAATTAATCTTTCAAGCTTTTTTCAGTTTTAATAGTTACCAGATATATAACAAACATTTCAAGTTAGGTTTCTTTATCTTCAACTGCTTCAAAACTGGCTTTGATAGTTTATTGATTCAAAAATTATGTTTAATTGAAGACTTCCAATTTACTCAGAGCACTAAGGGAGGCCCAAGAAATCTGTGTGTGGTTATTAGGCTGGGTGAAATTTTCATTCAGGTTGTTAAGATTCCCCACCCTTAAGGGCAAAAGGATCACAAGTCATTTGAAACTGACTTGTGAACAAAAGATCAGAAGCAGATAAGTTTTTTTTTCATAACAGCCATGTTATATGCCATGGTTTTGGCCTCTGAAGCAAGAAAATGGCTGCCTTATATATCACTTCTGCTTTCTAAGAAGTCTTTTGTGGGGTGGGAATAGATTGTTATCTTTGAAGTCACAGAGGATGACATTTTAATTTACATCACAACATAGCAAGCATGTTTTTCATTTGTTGACTGTTTTCCATCAGGCTGGTATTGCTAAGCATAAGGGACATGTTCTATAATAGACCCAATTAATTTTTCTTTGTCAGTCTTCTTTAATCAGTTTTCTCTAGTGATGGAAACTTCATGATGAGTCATATCAAAATGATTACTAGGCCTGAGTAGTGCTTTGGATTCAAGGGCAGAAGGGTGTTTAATTGATCTTTAGTTCTTTATAGCAGCTACATTTTCTCCCAGGTTTGTGCAGCTGCTCTCCATAAATGTAGTGTGATCCCAGAACAATGATGCCATTTGACCATCTTGTCCTTAAATGTGGAAAGATATTGTTATGTATTGGGCTTGTGGTGTTACACCACATGCGTTGCTGGAGGATCTAACAGCTCTCCAGCAACCCAGACAGGCCCTCTCCGGTCCTGCAATTGGTCAGCCCTGGGCGTCAAGCGTGGGTTCAAACCAATTGGCTGCCACCTAGGGCCTAGACTATAGATTGTGGCTGGTTGCGGCCCAAACTTCAGTACAGTTCCAGCAAGAATAAAAGTATGAGTTATTCTGTACTCAGCCTCATGTCATCATTCCTGCTCTCCAGAGCCCATGACTTAACAGATATCATGTCATGCCACAAAAATGTTATTGAAATTAAAAGAAATGTATGAAAACACAGCTTCTTTCATGAAAATGACTGAAAACATGAGTACAAAAATGTGATTTTTTTTTCTGCACTGCACAAGCAAAATCAGTGATGCAGGAGAGTATTTTCTCCTGCATTGCAGGTTATTTTTTCATGAACAGTTTATCTGGTTGGCACTCGTTAAGCTGTCTGGCACATTTTTTGAAGTTCTATAGCTGGGCTATTCACTGCCTGGCCACAGTTTCTTCAGAGTAGGAATAGCATAAATAACGGGTGTCAAACTCACTGCATCGCATGACATGTCATGATGTATTGCAACTTTTTTCGCATTGCCAGAACTGAGGTGGGTGCGGCCTCCTCAGTATGCATGATGCAACCTGCCTATAGGCCGGCAGTTTGACACCCCTGATTAATAGTAATGTGCTTATTAGGCCTGTACTGTATTTTAGATTCAAAGATATAAAGATGTGTCTGAATAAAATAGCCTCCTGTGTAGCTGTGACTGTTCCCAGAATGACACTCTGGGCAGTTGCATGACCTGCATTCAGATGCTACATCTGAACTGGTCTTAGTATGAAGTAAACTGAAGCAGGTACCTCCAGTGCAAAACTATAGGTATAGACCATTAAGACCCAGAGAGTAGAATTTTTTTTCTGTTCTAAATGTAGAGATATGGTGAGCATCATATCATTGCGGAACTTGTTTCTGAAAACTACTACTACTACTATTACTTTATTGTCACTTTGAATGTACACCAATCGGCATACATCAAAATGAAATTTCATTGCATAATGCTCTCAAAGGGCCACCACCTCCGATATACACTTCTTGTTCGTGGCCAGCTCAAGTTTCAGAGCATCCATTTTAGACTCTAGGGAGCGAACAATGGCAAAAAGGATGGAAAGGGAGCTCTATGTGCATTAGCCCTCAAATTAGTTTGTATTCCTGCAGGACATACTCGCCTCCTCTTCTTTTTCTGATCCTGTCTCTTCCACCTTTTTCTTAAAGGGGCCTCGCTCCTTTTCGCCCCTGGAGCATGCTGCTGCTGCCACCACCTCCAACTCCTCCAAAAGCCTCTCTCTCATCCTCTGGGCCTGCTGACAGCCTCATCCAGTTCCTCATCCAAGTAATCAGAAAATGTGACAGTAGGCAGCAGAGAAAAGGGCAGCAGGGAAAAAGAGAGACAGAGAGGCGGAAGAACCTCTTTGCATCTTTTTAGAATCCTCTAGAGCAGGGGTAGAAGGGATGCGGTGGCTCAGTGGGTTAGGACGCTGAGCATGTCGATCTGGAGGTTGGCAGTTTGGCGGGTCGAATCCCGAGTGCCGTGTAACAGAGTGAGCACCTGTTACTTGTCCCAGCTTCTGCCAATCTAGCAGTTTGAAAGCACGTAAAAATGCGAGTAGAAAAATAGGGACCACTACGGTGGGAAGGTAACAGCGTTCCGTGCACCTTTGGCATCTAGTCATGCCGGCCACATGACCACGGAGACGTCCTCGGACAAGTGCTGGCTCTTCGGCTTTGAAACGGAGATGAGCACCGGCCCCTAGAGTTGGAAATGACTAGCTGCATGTGCGGGGGAACCTTTACCTTTACCTTTAGAGCAGGGGTGAGGAGCTATGGCCTTTTTATGACTTGTGAACTTCAACTCCCAGAATTCTGAGCCAGTCATTCTGGAAGATGAAGTCCACAAGTCACAAAGAGGCCATAGTTCCCCACCTCTGTTCTAGAGCCTGGACATTTGGAAGCTTTCTGATTTTTGCAGCTTCCCTTAATCCCTGCCCCTCCCCACAAGGAAAATAGGAAATCAAATGATCAGAGAGAGAGAGGAGGTTATGCTAGTAGTACCCCGTTAGACTTTTAATATGCTTATGTATTTTTCAGTTCACCTTTACTAGGCAGCATCCATTGTCCCATTCAATTGAATCTTAAGAGTCACTATAGATGTGCAAAGCAGCCATCTCCAGTGAAAGAAGAAAATTCTCCTCTCAGGCAGCATTTGGAAAAAGAAAAAGAAGTTTTTCTGTCTAGGCATCATAGAGTCATCATAGAATTCTAGAATCATAGAGTTGGAAGGCACCTTGAAGCTCTTCTAGTCCAGGGGTAGGCAACCTCGGCTCTTTTATGACTCATGGACTTCAACTCCCAGAATTCCTGAGCCATGAGTCATAAAAGAGCTGAGGTTGCCTACCCCGGTTCTAGTCCAAATCATAGTCCTATCCATCAGATACATCTTCCAATTCCATTGAGGATTTGAATGGTAAGCAGAGGCAAATTCCATGTTCCTCCAAGAAAGTGAAAACAAATTTTCTACCCATTTCTATGTATTTGGTGTAAAATTCAAAAGGGTTACAAAAGGGAGAGGCCTTGTGGTTTATAAGCCCCAAATCCGAGACAGCTGTATATTATTTTTGCTGCAAGAGCTCCTGTTCTTCCCATTTAATGAACTATTCACGTTAGCTGTAGGACAGCAAAGAACTAGAAAATTCATGCCAGAATCTGGCATTCCATAAGAGAGAAAATCAGATTCCCTAGGTGAAAGAGCTTGAGACACCATAGAAAATCAGGATCAAAAGAATTTGATGGAAAAAGATTTTGAAAATGGGTTTCTGCTATTGTGAAAATGTTTGATACCCCCAAACTTCAGACTTGCTTTATGTGCCAACATTAAAAACTTCCTTAACAAGTTAGCACTAATAGCTAGGATTAATGCACTATCCAGAAGCATTTAACAATAGTCACCACTCAAAAAAGTTATACTTAAGTGCCATCTTGGAAAATAATTCAAATGAATGATGAAGCTGTTGGAATCAAAATTGTGGGAAAATGAAGTCAGATATACAGAACTGCACACTTGACATCAGCCTAATGGAACAAATTATTTGATTGGTACATTTTGTAAGAACAAAATAACTTAGTGAAAACATTTCTGCAATGCTGACTGTTAGATAATATTTTCTGAAATATATTGATAAAAATGACACAACAGAAATTATATGATAAATGTGTTTCTCAAAAATCCAGAGGATCTATGTGGGTTTTTCCCCTTCTGCATTAATTCACCTATGGAAAATTTGAAGCATTCTCTCTGACGAAGAAACCACTGGGTGGCAGAGAAAATGATAAGTCTGGTATCAAACACCAGGCTGGGACAACAGAAAATTCCATCATAGCCATTAAGGAGAAAAATGCACTTTGACAAGAACTGTTCCCAGTGGCAAGGAAAATGGAATCACCAGAAACATAGATCACATTTCTGTATGGCTTAAGGTTGTAATACGATGTTGTAATATGATTACAATTGTAATTCTAAAGTATTGACTAGGGATGTTCACAAAACAGAATGTTTTATTTCAAACCCAGATCAATCCATTGCATTCCAGAAATTTTGCTAAACATTTTCAGATCAGTTACAGATCAACTGAAACAAAACCCAGAACACTGATTACTCCTGGATTTAGGCAGAACAGTTCCTGGATGGATCCTGGAATGATTTTAAGAAGGCATATAAGATAATCCTGGCATATATAGTAGCCTTGCCGTCTTCATTCTTTCCTTCCTGAGCATCTCCCAGCAAGGCATACAAAACTAACTGCCTCCAATCTTCCCAATGCCTTCTCTTCCCTTCCCCATACTCCTGCCTTCCCTTAACCATTACTAATGACATCTTTGGCCTGTTCCCATTTTTACTCCTCTTTCTTCATGTTTCTGTTTGGACTAAGACTAAAATTTCATTGCACTTGGAACATGTTGGCCAAAATGTGCCCAAGCTGACTAATATCATTACCAGAGATTGTGGCATGTGTATACCAGAAATTGTGGCATGTGTATGATTAAGGGTGTTTGTGTGTGTGTGTGTGTGTGTGTGTGTGTGTCTGTGTGTGTGTGTGTGTGTGTGTGTGCACTACAGGTGACCAAAGCCATGATGGGTATATGAAATCAATATTTATGGTCTCATCTGATCACAGCTATGGCATACACAAGATAGGGGCTTAGAATTTAAAATAAGCAAATGCTAAAGTCTATGAATTAATAAATGAAGTGAAGGAAATAAAAATAGGTATGTGTTCACCAAAATAAGAGAATAGGAATTATATAAGAGATATGAATTAATGTGTTCTGATCTTGTGCATCAGAACCAATGAATATACTTATAGCAAAATAAAGATGTATAATTGAATTATCTTTATTATGAAGGAAAGGAATAAAATATATATCAGAAAGTATCCACACAGTTGTTATAGATATACATGAAGGTAACAATCTATCCCCTTCATGGATTACTGCCTTGTCGTGGCGAAGGGGCTTGTGTAATTCAATGAAGCTATGAGCTATGCCGTGCAGGGCCACCCAAGATGGACAGGTCATAGCAGAGAGTTCTGACAAAACGTGATCCACTGGAGAAGGAAATGGCAACCCACTCCAGTATCTTTGCCATGAAAACCCTATGGACAGTACCAAAAGGCAAAACGATATGACGCTGGAAGATAAGTTCATTGTATGTTGTTTCAATGTACAAAAGAGAGGGGGAAATAGAAAAAAAGCAAGAAGGAAATGGTACAGAAAAGGAAACAATAAAAAGTTAATAGATTAAATACAACAATCATTCAGATTAATTTTAAAGACTTTGTTAAACAGAATACTATTGATTAATATTTCCATTAGAACCATAGAAAGTCTGTTCTTGAACATATATCAGCATCCAAGATATGAAATTGGAATTGTAGTATCTATCCAACATACAAAGATTATTATTTTTTGTTGTCAGCCATGCTTGAGAAATCTAAAATTGTTCATATAGATAAATGCATTTCAATTTTAGTATATAATTTGAAGCTACCTTCATAACATTAAACACTGTTGAACTTTGCAACCAACTTATTGATATTAAATCCAAAAAAGCATCATAGGGTAAGTCCATATTGTACAATTAAGTATTCCCTCACCACCAAGCATGCCTATTATTAATATGGGTATATTAATATGGTAATATGAGCAATTCTAATTATTTATTCCAGGGTTCAAGCAAATAATTGATATACCCTTTAGCTGATCATTAAAAAAAACTGTAAACTTAGAATGAACCAAAATACATTCCAGGGTTGATATGTATTTCAGCAGTTTTGGACATTGCTAATCCAGATTCAATTCCAGATAAATCAAGGTAGGGTTGCAGTCATATATTTTTAAATTTAATCTAATTATTTCAAAGTTGTATACAGTCACTTATCTTATCTTATTAGGGGGCTGGAGGCTAAAACATATAGGGAATTGTTGCTGGAATTGGGTATGTGTAGTTTAACGAAGAGAAGAGCGAGGGGTGACATGATAGCAGTGTTCCAATACCTCAGGGGCTGCCACAAAGAAGAGGGAGTCAAGCTATTCTCCAAAGCACCTGAAAGCAGGACAAGAAGCAACGGATGGAAACTAGTCAAGGAGAGAAGCAACCTAGAACTAAGGAGAAACTTCCTGACAGTTAGAACAACTAACCAGTGGAACAACCTGCCTCCAGAGGTGGTGAATGCTCCAACACTGGAAGTTTTTAAGAAGAGACTGGACAGCCATTTGCCTGAAATGGTATAAGGTTTCCTGCCTGAGCAGGGGGTTGGACTAGATGACCTCCAAGGTCCCTTCCAACTTTATGATGATGATGATGATGATGATGATGATGATGATGATGATGATGCACCATAAACTCAGGCAGCTTTCTTATACGGTCCTCAGTTTTCTTTTGCCAATTGAGCCTGCAATACTTGCTGATGTTGTCAATCCATCTTGTTTTAAGTCTCTTTCATATACGCTTTTTATCAAGTGGGATCCATTCTATGAGTGCCTTGGTCTACCTGCCATCAGTTCTTCTAGCTATGTGACCAGCCCAGGACATAGCACAGAAGCGTTGCTTGAGCAGGGTCCATAAGATTGTCTGGGACACTACCCATCCTCTTCACAACCTGTTTTCCTTGTTGCCTTCTGGGAGGAGGCCCCATGGTATCTGAAACAGAACATCCAGATTCAGCCACTGTTTCGTTCCATACAGTATAAACCTTGTGAATTCTCAAGCTTCCTCCTTCCATCATATATTCAAGATGGACAATGTTTAATATTCATATGTTATGTATATGTAGGGATGTAGGTCTATATACATGTATATAGTATGTATATGTTGTATATAGTATGTTTAGGTGTGTGTCATGCATGTGTTTACTTTGAGAGCGGGCAACTAAATTTCATTTTTGATGTGTGTCGTTGTACCCACCGTAAAAAATGTCAATAAAGGTTATCTTATCTCACCTCACCTCACCTCACCTCACCTTACCTTACCTTACCTTATCTTATCTTATCTTATCCTTTAAAAATGGCAGACCCCTACTTCACTGAGGTTCAGGCTTACTCTAAACCAATGTCGGCAGGAAACGTCAATTTTTCAAGGTCTTTCAGAAGGCTAGAGTGTAGGCCCCTGCCAAATCTCAGAGTAATATTGCAAAGGGTAGGGGCCACTACTAAGAAACATGCTGCCTTGATCCCACTAGATGGCAGCATTTAAGGGAAAACATCCCCACGATGTCTGATTAAATGGTATGAGTAGATACCCTCAGGGAAATTTAGTTAGAGAATACTCAGTCATAAAGAACAGTGATAGGATTTGATATAAGCTTCGTAAATGTACTTTGTTCAGAGTTATTCACATAACCTATACTTTTGCTTCTAAGACAGTCATCAAATTTTAAAGATGAGCAAATTTTTATATCACTATTCTCTATTCTTCTGTGTTAATACCAGTTACTTCTTGTGCAACAGTGTGAACTTTTCAACTAGTTAGACAAAATACCATTGGAATAAGGATATCATATTCAATTGGCTCTTAGTTGTACTGTAAATGTTTGCTAAACGTCATTGTTAATCCTCCCTGCCTCCCAATTGAGATATTAGTCAGAATTATGCCTTAAAGGTAAAGTTATGTCATACCTCTTTCATTTAAATATAAGAGCTGCCACCTAAAACACCAGGCTAAAGTACTAAAAACATGGCTTTGATCTGTCCTGGCAAATGCCTGATCTCACCCTGTGAAGGGGAATTTTAAATGAAATATGGACAATATTTAAAGCTGACATTATATATTAGCTTGTAGTGATACTGAGCTGCCTACATTTGATATTTGCCATGTGTGGAAGCAACTGTAAATAACTCCATATTGTCCTCCAGTGAGCCACATTTGATGATTTAATCATGTTAATTGGATGAAGGGCAGGCAATCTAGTGCCCTCCAGATGTTTCAAACTACAACATCAATAAAGTTTTGCCATTGGCCAGGCTGCTAGGGTTGATTAGTTGAAATCCAAAACATCTGGAGGGCAATAGGCTTACTGCCCCTGAATTAAATAGTTATGAAATTTTTATCCAGTCTTCCCAAACCTGGGCATCTTCCAGATGTGGGGACCTCAACTTCCAGAACTCTCAACAATGATCATACTGGCTGGAGAATTCTGAGAGTTCATTTGGGGGGCATCCAAGTTGAAGCAAGCTGTCTTAATCATTATGTAGAAGCAGAACTCATTAATGGATAGAAGGCCTGCATACAGTCAAGCATATGCCAATCTAGTATAGTTATTGCAAGTCATTGCAAGTCATTACACTTTGCTATAAGTTCCCAGTTTGCTTTCTTAATTACTGTACTTGTGGTGCTCATAGAGACAGGATTTCCGTTTCAGCACAGCTCGCCAGATAATCAGCCCTAATAGTCTAGCAGTACTTTGTGTGCATGGACATGATCAAAAGGCAACCATGTGCACAAACTGCAGAGGCTTTCATTATATTTTGAGAAAATACAGCGTTATAGGGCTGCCTCTTCCAAGCATAAGCAGCCCTCAAAGCCACTGCATTGCAAATACAGATGTTTCAATGGAATGGATATATAACTCATCTAAGCTAATATTTATTGTATATGAACATGAGCCATCTTGTGTACCACTTAATTGTGCCTGCACTAAGTGTCTTAATGAAGACTATCTGGGCTATTATGGAGTGCTATTAACAGACCTCATCAATCTGGTGCATTACTTACACATTAAACATTTCACTGCCAGTGCTACAAATTTTTTGAAAAGCAGAGCACTTGTTATCTTTCTATCTGCTTAGGAGGCTTTTGCCAACAATTTCTTCTTCTCTGGTCTTGAGAAAGGTAGATTGTCTCGAGCTCTAAGGAATCCACATGGAGAGACAGACACCAGGAAGTATCCTCATCACTTGAAGAAATACTTTCTTTTTATTTTATTTCTTTTTATTTCTCTGTAAGTTGAACCCATGCAGTCCATCAGGAGAGAAAAGAAGAATCTCTATGCCAACGAAGTTTAAAAACTGAAGCCCAAAACATGAACTTCAAATTAAATTATTATGGGAGGACAAAAGAAAAAAACATCTAGATACTTGATACTAACCAAATATTAAAAGATAGAAGGGTATATTCCCATCTCATTGTGCTTGGACTCCCAGGTTTGTAAATGGTTATTTATGAAGCTTAGCTGCTGTTGGTTTTATCCATTTTATTGTAAGCTATTCAGAATCACCTAAGTGAAATGGACAGTTATATCAATCAAGCAAACAAGCAAATAAACCTCAGGGGAATAGTGATTTTATTAACATTAATCCAACATGCAGAGAAACTATTTTTTATTTTTATTTTTATTTTAATTCCATTTATATCCCACCCTTCTCCAAAGACTCAGGATGGCTTACAAGCTTAGCAGTAGCCTTCATTCTATGTATATGCCTGCTTATTAGGGCTTTCGCCGCCCCCCAAGCGGCATTATTACAAAGTCAGCTTAATTGCCCCCAACAATCTGGGTCCTCATTTTACCTACCTCGGAAGGATGGAAGGCTGAGTCAACCTTGAGCCTGGTGGGATGTGAACCTGCACTAATTGCAGGCAGCTGGTGAGAATGAATAATAATATTTCTTTCATTTTTCATCAGAATAATTAGGAATGACTACAAAAGTAAGCCATCTTTGTTTCTATAAAAATGTTATAAGAACTTTTGGTACCATTTGAGAAATTCTCTTCAACCAGAAGATAGGGGAATTTTGATTATGTGTCAAGGTTCTGATAGACAAGACCAAATAAATCAAATAAACTCCAAGGCTCGAGATTTCCTCAAAGAACATGTTTGTTGGTTACAAAGTATCAGCTTGGTCAAAAGTAAAACCAAGTCAGAAGTTCCCTTCAGAAGCAACAATATTACAAAACTGAACTGTCCACCCCAGAGCTATGAAATCAGCTAAGTTTCCCAATAGAACAGTGGCTTTCTAACTAAATGCTCCAGTCCCTATCTAATTGACAAAAATGACCTTGGTTCCCATGGGACAATAAAATGTTTTCATTAGTAGAAATTCTCAATCCCCCCTCCCAATCCTGTGGCAACTTAGAATGAAGGAAATGGCTGCTGGTTCGTATTAGAGTTGACACTATGCTTTTAGGAAATTTGTTACTTCACAGGGATTCCCATTTAGAGAATCTAGTAAAGTGTATTCTATATTATTCTACAGATGCCAACTAGTAGAGCAGGATATGTATTCAAGTATGAAGTTCAGCTACTTAGAACAGTACTATATAGTACTGAACAGTACAGTTCAGTACTATGGAACATGCTTATCATTTTCAAGAATTAATGTTTAATCACTCAATCAATTGAGATATATCTCAAAATCCAAAGAGAATTCAGAATAACAAATCTCAGAATTTTTTCAAGCATGTCATTTCTTGTCTTTGTCTAATAATAATATAATCTAATAATAATAATAATATTCTTTTTGAAATACATCTTATGGTTTAGTTTAGTACACACCTATTATTACTTTGGGGACAGTGATGTTTTTAAAACAGATATTTCTGCAAATCTGGTCCCAAAGAACAAAACATTTGTGGAGCTGTTTTCAATTATAACATTCAACACAACCAGTTAAGTCCAAAGCTTCTAATTTACGACAGGGCTTGTTAATTTGCTACACTGAATTTGTAGTGTTTAAGTAAACATTGCACTTCTGGATGACAGATAGCTAAACACTGAAATAAAACTAAAGAAACATCCCTAACTTGTACAACTTTGAAAGAACTTCCGTAGCTTCAGAAACAAACCAAATTCAGACGGCCAACAGGCATTTCCATTAATATGCATTGAACTGAAAACATGGGAAGAACAATTTGGGAATTGTTGCATGGAAGATTCATTAAAGCAAGATAGAAGAAAACAAGGATTGCATGTTATTTGCAAATATTAATTTAGATTTAGCATACTGATGCAGGATTGAAAATAATAGTTATTTTCAGGAGCCCTGACAATGCAGTGGCTAAACTCTGCCAGCAGCCTAGAGTTTGGAGTTTGATCCTGATCCTCAAGGCCTTCCAACTTTCCGAGGTCAGTAAAATGAGGACTCAGATTGTTGGGGGCAATATGCAAGTAATGCTATATATTGTAAACTGCCCAGAGAATGCTATAAAGCACTTTGGGGAGATATATAACCCTAAATGATATTTCTATTGATATTTTAATGGGATTCCTATATTGCTCAGGATTATGGGGAAAAATAATTTGAGGATGTATGTATCTGCAAAGCTAAGTACTAATTCTTGTTGGGCAGTTTTAAGATCCTTGAAGTCCTTTATGAAATTGTTATCTTTAAACTTTAAACCAAAACTTTAATGTGTTTTAATGTGCATTAAAACAAAAAGTCATAACTAGTAGCCTGTTCACTTGTGTTCTGGCTATCTTGTAGTAACTCTTCATTCTCTTATAAATTTTCAATCCATGTGCTCAAGCATGAATATAATAGATTCGAAACAGAACCACATCCAATAGGAATCCAATCTAGTCCAAGCCAGTATGTCTAGAATTGGTAGGCTTCTATTAATTCTATTAATTCCATAACTGAAATGGATTACTGTGCTGTATACTCATAGAACTCAGTTAAATATAGTTTCTTAGAAAAAAAATCTTATCATAACAGATATATGGCCCACTCCATCCCTACTGCTTTACAAAAAGCCATGAAATCATGGTTCTGATGGACAGATATTGGGGCACTAAAGATTGATCTACCACCATTTAGTGGATATTAATTATAATCAGCTTCTAATGGACAAGATGTTTTTAATGTATAGGCAGATTGCTGCAAAACCACACACAAACAAAAATGTTAAACTTCCTGCCTTTCTGAAGTTTCATCTGTTGCCATTACCAAGGAGCTGAACTATAGCCTACTTAGCTTTGGCCAACTATGAAGACCCTAGATTTAATTCATGATTGAATATTTGTATTAATCAAAGTATACATCAAGTGAGCAACAGTGAACAACATTGTTATGGACCAGTTAGTATTTTTATAATTTTAAGATCATATTGTTAGCACTTCATTACACTCCTGCCATGATGGATATAGCTAGTTATTTACTCAGGAGAAAACTGAATAAATTATTTCCTGATACCTGTTTAGTCCTCCAAAATGTCCACTTTAACATGTCCGCTTTGGTTTCCTCAGATACCAAATTGACTAACCTGGAGTTTAGATCCTACTGGGACTGATCAGTAATCAAATAGTAAGACTAGACTTGTGTTTATAAATATCACCAACTGTTAGGTCACAACTAAAGCACATGGCCAGGAACAAATAAATGGCAAATATTAATTATAATGCATTCACCTAACTAAGTATAGGGTTTCAGGCAAGACTTTTACTACTAGTTGATAGAAAAGTATTAACAGTCATTTCTAATTCGTTGTTCTTTTCTATTTCTAATTAAATATATTATTGACGTCAGTGACTGTCTCAAGAAGAACTCTGAGAAGTAGTTCAGAAGTTAAACTGGGCAAAGAGCCATTGAAATTTCCAATAAGGAAAAGCTCCAGAAAATAAAGCTAAATCTGTTTTATTTTATTCATGATTCAGTACTGCTATTCCCCTGCCACAAAACTGTACCCGCTTTGCCTTGATAGAAACAAGGATTCAGTTTTTCCCCCCAAATACCACTAGGGCAAGATGTATCTATCTATACAACCCAACTTATTATTATCATTATTATTAATTATTAAGTTTTTATCCTGCCTCTATTACTTAATGCACATTTTAGATAAATGATAAATTTAAACTCCTTCTCAGACAAACTGGAAGAACTCCAGGGAAGAGCAAAAAACATGAACACAGGAATGGGAATTAAGTCCTTCAAGATGAGGTTGTTATATGTTTAGCTGAAGAAACTATGACTGGGAGAGGATATGATAATGGTTTTAACATTTTTGAAAGGTTGTCAAAAGAAGATCAAGACCGGTTTTATATCATCCAAAAGTGCAGGGCAGGGAATAATGGGCTTAAGTTACAGGAAGGCAGGTTCCTGTTGAATGTTTGGAGACATGACCTTGAAGAATAAGAACAACTCAAGACTGGAACAAATTACATATATGGTGGTGGATTCATTTTTGCTGATTGTTTTACACCAGAAGCTGAATTGACATTTTTTATTTTTTGATTCTTACACTAAACAATTTTGGAGCTGATGCTCTAAATGCCTTTTTCTTCCATATGATTCTGTAATTTTAGTCAGAGTAAAGTAAAGGTAAAGGTTCCCCCGCACATGTGTGCTAGTCGTTTCCAACTCTAGGGACCGGTGCTCATCTTCATTTCAAAGCCGAAGAGCCAGCGCTTGACCAAGGACGTCTCCGTGGTCATGTGGCTGGCATGACTAGACGCCAAAGGTGCACGGAACGCTGTTACCTTCCCACCGTAGTGGTCCCTATTTTTCTACTTGCATTTTTACATGCTTTCAAACTGCTAGGTTGGCAGAAGCTGGGACGAGTAACAGGCACTCACTCTTGTTACGCGGCACTCGGGATTCGACCCGCCAAACTGCCAACCTTCTGATCGACAAGCTCAAAGTTGACAAAGACCATCCTGGTTTTCCAGATCCTCCCAGGTTTCCAGCAGTCCATGAAGATCTAGCTTTTCTTAAGTACTGGCTCAAGATGTTAGATTAGCCCAATGTAAGCATGGTTTGTATAGTTGGCTTTGATATAAAATGCCTTAGTTATTGTATTATCATGTTTTAATTTGTGTGGGTGTTTGATTTTAATATGCTGTTGTTGATGATTGGTGTTAGCCTCATGGAATTCAATATGTAAGACGGGCAGCCATCTAAACTTTCTAACATAAATAAATCAAATAAGTAAAGGAGGCTACATGCTCAGTTTCTGAGCCATTCTCCCTTCTAATGGCCCTGCTTCCTCTTCTTCTCACTATTTGCTTGTCCAGTTATTTTATTTATTTTATTTTATTTTATTATATTTATATACCGCCCTTTCCCTGAGGACTCAGGGCGGTTTACAGGGAATTAAAAATCAAAACATACAAAAGTTAAAAACCAGTTAAAAAATATTAAATTCACCCTGTACATTAAAAACCCCAGTTAAAATTTTCTCAGTTCACTTGTCACAGGAAAAACCCAGACTGCTTGTTCTTATTCTAGCATTTCAATAAGGAAACAAGTACCATATCTAGGCAGAAGAAGCCAAAGCATCTTCTGCACAATGGACTGGGTGAAGCAGAATTGAAAGAAGGAGGCATCTTTTCATTCTCTTGTTACACTTGCTTATACCCCTGAATTTCAGAGTTCTCTCTATGTTTTGCTTTTTAAAACAGCTACCAGAACTTTACTGTGCCCATCTGTTTTTTTAACTATTTAATTATTATAAACAGAAATCCTGTTGCTGAGATTATGAATATGGATTGAGGAATCCTTTTGATCCTATCACAAAATCAGAATTATGTGTTTCAAATTTTTAGTTTAAATATTTACAGTTCCAAAACACTATGAATGCAAATATTACATTTTTTTCACTTCACCTACTCTCTAGCTTTAACAATAAAGTCTGATTAAAAATTGGTTAAAAAAATCTCTAAATAATTTCCAATCTCTTTACTTGGCTTGCATGAACACAAGCAACGAAACTCCATACCTATTTAATACCAATTAAAAGACAGAAAAAGTTTGTTCTACCTATATTTCACATGCAATTGTTTTATATATTGGCAGGACATGTTACCAGCAGCAGAAGCTAAACATTTCCAAAGAATTTCAAGTTGTTCCTTTGAACGATCCCCTCTCTGACTGTCTTTTCTAACTCCCCAGGAATAAAACAAACTCTATTGCTGATTCCATCTTTCTGATAATATTTCACCTTCCAAGGTCATTCAAAAAATATTCCTGCTGGCCTGTGGTTATGAACAAATGATTTAATATTGGGTGACAAATGCTAGCAGATGGGAAGGACTGACAGAATGAAAAGTGGTACAAATAAAATTCCACTCTTGCTTCCTGGAGAGATCAGGATTCCATCTTCATGGAGTCTTCTTGCATTTGTATTGTCCCCAACCAGGTTTTTGAACATCGCCTCAGAATCCGCATTCCACAAATATATATTAATGATACTAACACAATGACATGTTTGAGGAAGGATAGTAGGCTAGGGGAAAGGTTATATCAATTGCCTTTCACAAAGCAGGCCCAATAACAGCATGGGTAAAAAGATAGAAAATGTTTTCTAAAAATGCCAGAATAGTATTAGAAGTACTATACTGAACATTCAGCACTCAACCAAGTCTTTAATTGCAAAAAGTCCACAGTGGCAAATCTGTAAAGCTACTTGTTACCTGGTAAACTAATAGTATCATGAAAACCATGATACCAGTATTGGTCACCACGATGTAAAAAAGATGTCGAGACTCTAGTGTTGTGATTCAGGGTCAGCCTGTGGGTTCGGCAGTTGGGTCGGACGATTCAGAGGAGGAGGAGGGGGGCGTTGGAGAGGTTGCTGAGGGTGTTGGAGAGCTTGCTGATGAGAGCCCTCAGCCAGGCCCCTCCCACCTGGTTACGACGCAGACCCAGCTGTGTGAGCCTGACAGTGAGGATGAAGATGACCCACAGCTGGCCCTGTTCAAGGACGTCCAACGCAGGAGGCAGTCAATCAGGAGTAAACAGAGGAAGGCAATGGGGCACCTCAGAAGGAGGCAGAGAGAAGCCACACCCTGAAGTGTTTAAAAGGGGAATGCTTGGGAGGGCTGGTTTGCTGAAGGCAACTGTTTGAATAACTCCTGTTTCATGGTTCGTGTCTTGTTTTTGCTCTGTTTGCTTTTGTGTCCATAAATTTGGCAGGCTTAGTTCCAGCCTCTTGCCTTCTTGGAAAGGGGTTGTCGCTGCCTTATCTGCAGGGCCGGTAATAGGCTGGTACAGAACATCTAGGAAGGGTACAGAGAAGAGCAACAAAGATGATTAGGGGGCTGGAGGCTAAAACATATAGGGAATGGTTGCTGGAATTGGGTATGTGTAGTTTAACGAAGAGAAGAGTGAGGGGTGACGTGTTCCAATATCTCAGGGGCTGCCACAAAGAAGAGGGAGTCAAGCTATTCTCCAAAGTGCTCAAAGGCAGGACAAGAAGCAATGGATGGAAACTAGTCAAGGAGAGAAGCAACCTAGAACTAAGGAGAAACTTCCTGACAGTTAGAACAATTAACCAGTGGAACAACCTGCCTCCAGAGGTGGTGAATGCTCCAACACTGGAGGTTTTTAAGAAGAGACTGGACAGCCATTTGCCTGAAATGGTATAAGGTTTCCTGCCTGAGCAGGGGGTTGGACTAGATGACCTCCAAGGTCCCTTCCAACTTATTATTATTATTATTATTATTATTATTATTATTATTATTGTTGTTGTTGTTGTTGTTGTTGTTGTTGTTGTTGTTGTTGTTATTGTTTATTATTATTGTTATAAACAACAATAGCCTTGGTGGAGCAGTGGGCTGATGCCTCCTTAAGTAACACCAGCTGCCTGCAATTAGTGCAGGTTCGCATCCCACCAGGCTCAAGGTTGACTCAGCCTTCCATCCTTCCGAGGTAGGTAAAATGAGCACCCAGATTGTTGGGAGCAATAAGCTGACTTTGTAATAATGCCGCTTGGGGGTGTGTGTGAAAGCCCTAATAAGCAGGCATATACATAGAATGAAGGCTACTGCTAAGCTTGTAAGCCGCCCTGAGTCTTCGGAGAAGGGCGGGATATAAATGGAATTAAAATAAAAATAAAAATTATTATTATCCCAGCATCCTTGTCTCCATCGGTCCTAGTTTTATTCTTCAGACCCATGCGTTTATGACCACTTTCATGCTGACTCTCATCATTTCCCTAAAAAGTTATTCTTTTATTTCTCAAAAAATGCTTTATTCAGCCAAAGATAATCAGCTGGGATGAATCATCCAGCATTTAAAGCTGTTACTCAGTGGTATCTAGAGCTGCAGTGGGGGAACAAAGAGGATCAGACTGATGCAAAAAGTTCGGTTTTTTTCCTATATACATCATGACATTCAAGGTATACCTCAAGATACAGAGCTTGTGATACATGAGCAGACATTCATTTTTTATTTTTTTTTAATTCATTTTTCATTTTTTAATTCAGGATAATTAAGATCAAGTTACACTGGCTGACAAAAACATAACTTCATTCGGGCTGCAAAAGGTAAAATATAGATTGAGCCTCAATGTCAATATCCTCAAGCTGAAAGCTTGAATTCTTCAGAAAAATGTGATTCGTTGCATGACCTGCTCTACACTTTCTCCAAGTTCAGGCTTGTTCTCAGTGACCAATCTTAGTAAGATTCAGTCTGTTCCTTTATATTTGGTTCATCACTCATTTAGGATACCCATTTAGATTGTAAACGTATTTCCAAGTTTACAAAAAAGGGGGGAAAAGGCGGGGGGAGAAGAAAGTTAACATAGCAACACATTTATCTCGACAACGGATAAAGGAGAAATTGTATACGGTTTAAAGATGTTAAATTATCTTTAAATCAGGAAAAGCCAAACCTGCAGTCCTGGGATAGGAAATGAATTTTTGAAATCATTTCAGGAGCTTAAAAATAAGCAACTTCAGACTTCCAGAGAAAGAAATGATGGGTGAGCAGGGCAGAATTAGGGGATGGCAGGTAGACTGGCTCTTCAAAGCCTCACAATATAGCGGGGTGATTCCAGATTGCCAACCGTGGTCCAGACATCTGCTCCTTGCGAGAGGTTTAGAGCTCAGGGAATAGTAATCTTGTTCAAACCACAGTTGGCCCCTTTCAAAGAACACTAAGTTTGCATACTTCCTTTTCTTTTTTTTCTATTTTTATTTTATTAAAAAAAGTTAAAATAAAAAACACCAACCAATTTTTAAAGAAACAAAGAAAAGAAAAAAAAAACAAAGAAGATATTAAGAAAAAAAGTGCATTAAAAAACCCTAACATATACATCTACGTGTGATATCTGACAAGACAGTGGTCGAGTTAAAAGTGGATTTAAAATGATAGGCTAACAAGGATGATACGGGGGAAAAACATGTTGTAGTGAACATAGAAATGAAACTAGCTGATAATTTAATAGTTACAAGAGATACACAAACAATAAACCAAAGGTGTAATTTGGATAATTTTCTATATTGGATTTACAAAAGAGGCTTGCTAAAGTTTTTTAAAAAGTCTCAGGACAAGGGACAGAGAAAAAATGAAAAAAAATCAAGTTCTATGACATTGTTTAAACAGACTAAAAACTAAGAGAGTTAGAAATAAAAGGTTGAAATACATATGTTATTGCTGGTATCTCCTAATAGATTTTTGAATGATAATGTCTGTCTGTCTGTCTGTCTGCCTGCCTGCCTGCCTACCTACCTATTTATTTATTATCTATCTAACTATCTATCTATCTATCTATCTATCTATCTATCTATCTATCTATCTATCCATCCATCCATCTTGTTGTATGCTGCCCATCTTACCAGATGCTTTATGGATTTGTTTAGAAATAAGAGATGGATCTATAGGAAGAAGAAGAGATCATTGGTTGTATTTTAAGATGAGCTGATAAGTTACTAAAATTGTTTATACTTGTTGGGATGAAGGTTGAAAGTCCTTTTTGTGTATTTCTTTTTTTCCCTTTTCTATATTCTTTTCTTTTCTCTTTGTGTTTCTTTCTTCCTTCTTTTCTTCATTTTCTAGTCTTTCTTTTTATTCTTCTACTTTTTTATTTGGATTAGTATTTACAGTTATCTTTGATAAAAATTACTATGAAAAAATTAAAATGTACCTTCCTATGTTACTTACAATTCCTCTATTATCTATGAAATAAATAAAATAAACATAAATGTTCTGTGTTATAGCAAATATTACTAAAATTTGTTTGAGTGGTAATCACACAATTAAATATTAAAAATTAAAAATATCAACAAAATATTAACAAATATTAACAAAAATGATTCAGTTACAGCTGTGCAAAAAACGCCATAATAAACTATTTTTAAAAACACTAAAAGAGATAGAAGAAAATGCAATAGGTCAAAACATTTTTATATATATATATATATATATATATATATATATATGTGTGTGTGTGTGTGTGTGTGTGTGTGTGTGTGTGTGTGTGTGTGTGTGTGTGTTTTCTTGTTTTTCTTTTATTTGTGACATTTTGAAAGAACAATTTTTAAAATGTACCTTTTGAACTTTCAGTTGGGAAACTTCCCAAAGGCAAGGGAGCATCTTCCTTTTATTAGCTTTGACCCAAAATTGGGGCTAAAGTGTTCTTCAAAATTCAAAACTGGCTGCAAGCTACAGTAGAACTGGTTACAACATACTGACATTCCAAAAAATATTTTTAAAAATATTTATGATATTCTTATGCAGATAAGTGCATCTGCAGTAAAACTGAAACAAGAATAGCCAGCAACTGTAGCTGATTAGAAAAACTGACAATGCAAGTATTGTCTACTTTTTAAATATCATTTCTTTGCTCACTTCCATTAAGATGCATCTTCCATTAAGAAAGAATTCAGAATTCAAGAATTGTGGATACAGTTTTTCTCTCAAAGCAAGTGTTCTGCCAATTTTAAATGCATTTTCTCATTTTTCAGAGATCTTCATTTTAAGAAACAATTTCCTTAGAATTTAATTCAAATGCATGTCAAGACAGGCAGAAAATACTCAATAAAATATGTATAGTTATTTAATCGAATTATTCCTTCCAGTACAACTATAATCCCACACTCTCATTCTTATTTTTTTTTAAATTTAAACAACATGTTGATTAAGTTAAAGAACTTAAGTTAGAACTGCTTTCATATTCATGCATTTTAGATGTTATGTATATTATATGCCATCTCAAGGTTCTAGATAATAGCACAGTTTTTATAATGGACATATTGTCACTTTTATTTTGTATCAAGACTCATAATTTAAATGTGTAAAATTTAGAGTACTGATTTATAATATAACATATCTATTCATTTACTAGAAACATGGAGTGAAAATTCAAATAGAACTAAAATATCTATGACATGAATTGTGTGCTTACATTTGACTTGTATTTTATATTTTTATAAAATGTAAATGGCAGTTGCTGGGAAAATGCTGGTGATGATCACAATTACAGCAAGCAAGCAAAGGAAATCTACTATTCCAGAAGCCCTCCTAACTCTCCAAATGACATTTTGAAAAGACAGTAAGAAGCTCTATTCTCTGTTTTGCTGAGACAAGCAGTTCAATAAGCAGGATACCTTCACTGAATTTTTGTCATGGAAAACATGCAGGATAGCGTGAGGCTTGTCTGGAGCTCTTTGAAGGTTGAATCCCTGCAACTGGACTAATTTTGCTGTTGTTGGTTTGAAAGATGTTTCACTGCCTATCCAGCCAACTTCTTCAGTCAGAGCAAGGCAGTTAGGTAAAAGGTCGTTGGAATGTACTAACTCCTACCACACTCACCTCGGGCTTCCTTCTCAAAGTGAGTTGCAAAATGTCAATGAAGATTCTCAGTTATGCAGGTAGAGTCTGAAAAATGTCTGAAATTGTTTGAAGGTTGAATCATTGCATATTATTATTATTATTATTATTATTATTATTATTATTATTATTATACTTATTCATTAAACATAAACCTCAGTCAACTGAACATTCAGACTGACTGGCACTAATGGTTGACACAGGTTGCTGCCAGCATCCTAGGTATCAACCAGGTATCTCTTTAAAATGTAAGATGTTCCGAGTAACGCAGTTTTTTGTAGCTTTGCTGGAGTTATTGCAGGAAGCTGCAATTTCTTGATGTATTTTGCAAAGTTTTTGGACATAGTTCCCAGTGCCCTGATGACAATGGGAATCACTGTTACACATTATTATTATTATTATTATTATTATTATTATTATTATTATTATTATTATTATTATTATTATAATACAACTTTTATTCATAAAACATAAAACTCAGTATTATTATTATTATTATTATTATTATTATTATTATTATTATTATTATTATTATTAGCAGCAGCAGCAGCAGCAGCAGCAGCATAGTGGTCTATTTACTTTCTCTGAGCGAAACCTACCTGATAAGGTTTTTACTGTGGCATGCAAAAATCAATAAGTGCTAGGTTTGTCCCTTTACACTTATTGATTTTTGCATGCCACAGTAAAAACCTTATCAGGTAGGTTTCGCTCAGAGAAAGTAAATAGACCACTATGCTGCTGCTGCTGCTGCTAATAATAATAATAATAATAATAATAATAATAATAATAATAATAATAATAATAATAATAATAATAATAATAATGAGTTTTATGTTTTATGAATAAGTGATAGGTATGTCTCTTTTTTACGGGACGCGGTGGCTCAGTGGGTTAGGACGCTGAGCTTGTCGAACAGAAGGTCGGCAGTTTGGTGGGTTGAATCCCAAGTGCCGCGTAACAGAGTGAGCGCCTGTTACTTGTCCCAGCTTCTGCCAACCTAGCAGTTCAAAAGGCACGTAAAAATGCAAGTAGAAAAATAGGGACCACTACGGTGGGAAGGTAACAGCATTCCGTGCGCCTTTGGCATCTAGTCATGCCGGCCACATGACCACGGAGACGTCCTCGGACAAGCGCTGGCTCTTCGGCTTTGAAACGGAGATGAGCACCGGCCCCTAGAACCTTTACCTTTACTATGTCTCTTTGAGCTCTTGGAGAAAAGGAAAGCCATACCTCTAATAATTAAGAGCAAAATGAAGAATCAATAAATTCAAATTGGAAAACACCATAAGGGAAAATACGTGGTTCATCCCACGTGGCTGCAGGTCTGTGTTCACTTTTTTTACTGATGCTGAAAAGAAGAGGGAAATTGCTCAATCTCCTCTCTGCTTCTCTAGTCAGGACAACTGAAGGGAAGCTGAAAAGCACCAAAGTAGCCTTTTCTAAGACTGGAGACTCAGGAAATGATAGAAAGGTGAGATAAAATCAGGAACAATAGAGCAAGCCAGGATTTCATCAAATTGTGAATCACACAATTATTAGAACAAGGCACGTAATGTCTTGTTTCAAATAAATGGAGCATATTTCATCATTAGCCTTTCTCTTGTCCCCTCTGTTTTTTCAACGGGAAAATAAAAGTACATCTTTAAAAAAAAAAACCACGACCTTTGCAGTCATTTTAAATATGCAATATCTGAAATGGCATTCTCAAAGGTGCTTCTTCAAAAGACAACTGGACTTTTCAAAAAGCACCTTTGAGACAATCGTGACCTGGATGACTGAGAATTTCCATAGACATTTGAATTGGAAATAAATCAGTTCAAATATCCAACATTACTGTCATTGTGAAGATGTGACAGTCTGGAATTGCATTTAAACTGGCTCAGAATCCTCATGACAAATAACACTTGTTTTCATTTCATTATTGTTATTGTTTTTTATTAGTGTTGCCATTGTTTTACTAATTTAAAATTATATCTGTCTAAAAGGAATTAATTCATGCATCTTTGAAACAAACAAGAGCATATAAGAGATTTCATTCTGTTAAAAATAATAAATCAATCAACTTTTTAAAAATAACAAGTTTCAATTAAGTCTTCAAAAATTCTTTCTCATCTTCATTGCCAAACCTTCTCCCATTTTATTTATTTATTGGTTTTTCCATATGTCTGTGTTTCACAAAAGCTTCCAGTAGTTTGGGACATATATAGTGCAATCAAACATCTATGACCATCAATTTAAAAATAAAATAAATAAATTCAAATGAAATTAAACTGTCCAGTGTGATTATATATAATAAATAATTAAGACAGTTTCCTACAGTAACCAGGGCATCCTAACACAATTAACAAACTATATCATCTAAGTAACCACCAAAGACCCTTTGAAATATTTCCTGTTCTGGAAAGCAGGCAGTGATGGAGGCAAATCTTCTTTCTGGCAATTATTTTTTGTAGGAAAAAGTTTTGCAAGCTACCACCTGATTCTATCAGGAAAAAATATGCATTTTATCATGTGCAAATGAGAATTAGTTATAGACTAATGTGCTTATGAACAGTTCAAGGACAGTAAAAATGAAAAATGAACAACTTTATGGAGTGCTGTTCTAGAATAGACATAGACAAAGGAAAATGTTAAATAAAATTACTAACCTTGAATAAAGGGAGTCATATGTATGACATCAGGGGCAGCATCTGTTTTATATGATTTTTATCTTTCTGTGTTAGTTTCAAGAAATATGTGCAACAGAAGCATCCTCTTAATAATACAATGGTATCATCTCCTGAGTGGTAGCTGGGATAATATTGAAATAGTCCAGCTGCACTGGGAGAGAAACTACAAAGTTCCCAATCACAAAGAATGCAGATTCTATAGGAAAAGCCATGCTTTCATACCTCTGCTGAGGTTGACTGGTTTTTTAAATCATTGTCCTAGCAGTGAGGGAGCCATTTATGGAAAAGCATGCAGATAGAATAATGTATAAAGGGCCCAACCATTACTCACACCAACCGAGTGATGAAAAATGGGTCAAACATTTTAAAGTTTTCCCTTTATGCATTAGTTTTTGTCAAATAACTAAAAGCAACTCAAACCAAATGTTGGCATGATTCATAGACTAAGCAATTGCAAAGGGCTTCTTCCCATAAGGTTTTCTGTTTTTTAAGTGAAATAAAATAGATACAATATGCGATTTAGGGTTTGTGTAAGGATGTGTATGTGTGTGGAGAAAGGGAGCCAAAGACAGCTAAGTCAGCTTTCACCAACTTGGCAATTCTGGAAACCAGCCTTCCTCCTGGTGGTCTCATTGGCACAGTCTCTGGAAAAGTTTCTGATGTTCTGCTCTTTTGTTTGCTTTGGTGCCTATGGTTGTCCTCATTATGGATTTTATATTTCTCTTCGTGAACAGTTTTAATTCTACACTGGGACAGTTGCAATTAATTTCTGCTACTCATCTTGCATGATGGACTCTAACCTTTGTTCTATATGTAAAACTTAATAAATAAATAAATAAGCAAACAAATAAATCCAGAATTCGAAGTCAGCATGGCCAATGCTGAGATCTGTGGATGTTGAAATCCCTGGAAGACATGCTGATTAAGGCAAACTTCCCAATTTAATGACAAGAGGTTTGTGTGTTGTGTGGGTGTCTCTCTTTTTCTCCCTCTCTCATCTCTATCATTCATGTTCTATTTTTGGAATTCACAAATTGTGTTCCCTGCCATAAAGAACATAATAATCATATGAATTATAAAATATTTTAAAATACCTGGTGTTTTTTTTCTTCAGTAAGTAGGGAGAACTGAGCTGAAGGGAGAATCTCCTTGCATTCATTTGATTGCCTTTCATACTATATTAAAACCCTAGTTTAACAGATTAATGATGATGAAGAATGTCCAATTGTCCATGAAAATCAAATCACTATTGATGTGAAAAGCACACAAAGACTTTACTCCTCCAGTATGGAATCTAACTGAGAACTCTTTGTTGTGTACTGAGTTCTGTGCTTGATTGAAGAGATGAGGCCAGTGAGTTCAGCAAGAATCATTATTTGCTTGCAGGAAGTGAACTGCGAAATAGGGCTGCGAATGCAGCTATTTATACCCTGGCCTCTAGGTGGTAGCCTATAGGTTTAAAGCAACCTATTGCCACCCTAGAAGCAGGCTGGAGATGGGTTGTCTGAGGAGTTGGGAGCTGTTAGCCAGCTTCCCTGCTTAAGCAACCTTCTAGCAATTAACCCCACGTGATATACTTTAGTAAGACAAAGCCCAATACATTACACTCTTAAACTAAGAATTTATTATCCAGAAATGTGTTCCATCTAGTCATTCTATTTCAGATTGCTATTTTGATCTTTTAAAAACTTTTAAACCATTTGTTTTTTTTTATTTCCAAATTATTTTTTGAGTATAGCATAAAAGAAATCTGGGACATTACTGTAAAGTACATAAGTTTTGATTGCCTCCAATTACTATAAAATCCCCAAATAGATGCAAAATGAACGAATTATAGCAGGTTTGGTTGCTAAATAAATATGGTATAGAGCCTATATTTTAACTATGTGAACAGTTATGCAAGAGGAAACATATGACTGAACTGCATTTTCTTATAACCATAACCCTGTCTTACCAGCCTCTTAAGCAAACTAACCTCCTAAACTGGTATTTATTTATTATTAGATTTTTAAAAAGAAGAAAAAAATGAAAAAGCTCAGTGGCATGAGAAAAATGTTGAAATTAAATTCAGTTAGTTAAACCGCTTGATGTTTAAGTTAGAATCAGAGTTAATAGAGACTCTAAAGTTCATCTAGTCCAATGTTTGTCAACTTTAACTACTTTGCAATTTTAAAGTTACTGAGGTTAAGAAAAGTTGAGTTAGTCCTATCCCCTGTATAGGACTTACCTATAATCGCTGAGAATCTCATGTTATGTATTATTTTGGAGAGTGTGACAATTACAAAATGACTGCCCTAAAGGCCTCCATCCAGTCACAAAATTCTCAATTATGTGAAAGGTTATGGATAACCTTTTCTGGGTTGAAATCATTTTAAACCATTTTCTTTGTAATGTAAAGGGCATCTTGGAAAGAAAAATAATATTAGCCATCACTGTTTTGTTTTTATTATGCCAACAGTAAAATTCCTATGTTGGTAGCTTCCCATTTAATTTTACTCAGTGCTTTTTTTGTAAAAGAAAAAGGTGCCGGAACTCACACATGTCATACAACCTTGCCTACCCTACAAGGTTCCATCCAAAAAAGGTGCCGGAACTCCGTTCTGAGCGTTCTATGAGAAAAAAAGCCCTGATTTTACTAAAATATTTCACAAGTTCTTTTAAAAATGAACCATGTCAAAAATTAAATATATTGTGAATTCTTTGGTAGGAAAGAATCTTTATATTTTAAAGACAATTTCTTTACCTTTGGTCATTAGCAAAGATTTTTTTTAAAAAAATGGATTAAGTGAAAGTAAGCTGAAAAGTAAATGCAAAAATGAGAAAGCAAGTTGTGCTAGTCTTTTTAAAAAAATGTGCATTAAGGATTTTTTGTGGGTTTGTCCCAAACTATTTTTAACAATACATTGTTCATAACAGTGGTAAAGCTGACACATCCAACACATCTTTTTAGTGCTGTGTTTTTTTCCTAGTCTTAAACTATTCGCATTATAGATAAAAATAAATTGATGAAGAAACAATATAGATCACAATCCTGTGATTTTTACTATGCTTACAGAAGGCCAAGTAATATATTTTGAACTGATGCTATTTTGTCTTTTGCTTTAAAAACAAAGTTGTTGCTTAGGTAGAGAACTCAGAATAGTCCATGTTTGGAAAGAGGAATTTGGCAACCTTACACTATGCTGAGATTAGGGACATCGACAAGATATGGATGGGAAAGTGTTATCTCAAAAGTCAAGATGATGACTACAATTTAAATCTTAGTTGCCATCTTGACCTTCCCCATGGGAGTTCCTCATGGAGATGCAACTTCAGTCTTCGGTTGGCATGCTTGTTACTGGGGATGTAGCTACTGGGTTTCTTCTACAAAACCACCCTCATTTGATATAAATTCCATAGTTTTAAGTAATTAAATACAAACACAAAGTTGTTTACATTTAAACCCTTGTCAAAGGGGAAAAGATGGTAAATAAAAAAGTCTTCTTTCATTTGAGCAGTTTGGGACCCAAAGGTACTTGAGAAGGGATTTGGGTGTATGTTTCGGATTGGCTTAGTTTTCAAGCACATTCACCTGATTTTAGGGAGTAGCATTCAATAGAATGGGGTTTGCATCTGAATAAACTATAAACAGAATCATACTGTTAACCTTTGCCAGATGACAACCTATTGACAACCTATTATCAATCAAGGCACCTGAAGGCAGGGCAAGAAACAACAGAAGGAAACTAATCAAGGAAAGAACCAACCTAGCATTAAGGAGAAATGTCCTACCAGTAAGTACAATTAAACAGTGGAACGACTTGCCTCTAGAAGTTGTGGGTGCTCCATCATTGGAGATTGTAAAGAAGAGACTAGACAGCCATTTTTATTTTGACCCCAAACTACCCCAGTGATGCCCTCGACGTGATGTCCCGCTGCCTGGAGGCGGTCCGGGTCTGGATGAGGAGGAACAGGCTTCGACTCAACCCTGACAAGACTGAGTGGCTGTTCGTGCCAGCATCCCGGGAAATTCTGATTATTCCATCTTTGGCCATGGGGGGTGAGCTATTACCCCCCGTAGATAGGGCTCGCAACTTGGGGGTCCTTCTAGATTCACAGCTCTCTTTGGAAGAGCATATTGGAGCTGTGACTAGGGGGGCCTTTGCCCAGGTTCGCCTGGTGCGCCAGTTGCGGCCCTATCTAGACCGGGATGCCTTGCGTACAGTCACTCAAGCGCTAGTGACTTCTCGTCTAGACTACTGTAATGCTCTCTACATGGGGCTGCCTTTGAGGTCCACCCGGAGACTTCAACTGGTGCAGAATGCAGCCGCGTGAGTTGTCTTGGGGGTTTCCCGATACTCCCATGTTACACCTTTGCTCCGTGAGCTGCATTGGCTACCGGTTGCTCTCCGGGTGAGGTTCAAGGTGTTAGTGATGACTTACAAAGCCCTTCATGGCATGGGTCCAGATTACCTACGGCAACACCTGCGGCCGGCGTCAACTTCCCTCCGTCCAGTGCGCTCCCACAGAGAGGGCCTCCTCAGGGTGCCGCCGATCAAAGAATGTCGATTGGTGGCACCCAGGGGGAAAGCGTTCTCTGTGGGCATGCCAGACCTTTGGAACCGCTTACCGGTCAAGCTCCGGATGGCCCCCGACCTTCGCTCCTTCCGGCGCGATCTCAAAACCTTCTTTTTCGAACAAGCTGGCCTGGTCTGACGGGATGGGGTTGGGTTTTTATAAATAGTTTTCATTTTAACATGTATTAATTATTATGGTTTAATGGTTTAATCACTTTTTAATTTTTGTATTCTGTTTTTTATTATGTATTGCCCTGTTCACCGCCCTGAGTCCTTCGGGAGAAGGGCGGTATACAAATTAAATTATTATTAAATTAAATTTGAGTGAAATGGTATAGGGTCTCCTGCTTGGACAGGGGGTTGAACTAGAAGACCCCAAGGTCCCTTCTAGCTCAGTTATTCTGTTATGGTATCAGGTGAATTTGGAATTTTATACACTGACTCATTCATCTGGATTCTAACCCTGAACTTTCACTCATTTCTCTCACCTGCACTTTCTATATTCATTTGGGATTTTACATTAAGGTGCAGGACCTAAAATCCTAGTGCTCCATTTATTCATTTTACTTATTTATCAACTTATAAACCAATTTACTCAAAACACTCTGAATGACATAAATGGCTCTAAAAAAAATTTTGGGAACAACCTCCGGAGCCCCTTAAATGTCACCAGGAAATCATAATTTTTAACATGAAAGAAAGTGAAAGATATCAATGAACTGGAATTCATTAATTTAACTTCGATTCAATTTAAATAATAATTCAAATCTAGTTTTCCTCAAGACTCCAAAAAAACACACCTACTAATTCTATAACTAGAGAGAGTCAGTTGATGTAGTGGTTAGACATCAAGATAGAAACTAAGAGTTTGTGAGTCCCACCTTAGGCCACTAGCTGGGTGATCTTGCCCCAGTTGCTCTCAGAGCTGGAATGAAGCCAATTCCAAAAATCTGGCCAACAAAACTGCAGACTAATCCAGGTAGTCAACAGAAGTCAACCCTGATTTGAAGGTACAAACCAACCAACCAACCTAACTTATTTCCATCTTAATAGCAATAGCACTTTGACTTATATACCGCTTCATAGTACTTTACAGCATTCTATAAGCAATTTACAGAGTCAGCATATTGCCCCAACAATCTGGGTCCTTATTTTACTGTCCTCAGAAGAATGGAAGACCGGCCAGGATTGCACTCCTGGCAGTGAGCAGAATTAGCCTGCAATATTGTATTCTAACCACTGTGCCACCACAGCTCTTAAAGTTGTGCAGAAGATGGTGCATGAGCCACATCCTTAAGTACATTTAACAGTGGTCTTAAGAGTGCTTTGCTATACATAATCTTCAAACAGAGCTAATTCATCATCTCATGTTAACTCAGGGCAGTATAGCCCCTCCTCAAGCCAGGCAACATCAATTCACACATGGGTTTCAAAGGAAAGTAAGAAAAGGCAGCAATGTTGTGTTAATTACCATTCTTTGGCCTTCAGAGGTAAAATCCAAATCATTAATACTTCCTTTATTCTAGACAGAGCTCACAAGAACATTTAAAATCCATAATTTTGTTACTAATGAAATTAGGACTCTCCTTATATTTCAGTACTTACACATTTGAATAAGTTTATTACCAAAAGCAACAAGGCCAATTGATGTTTGTATTGCATACAATCCTGTGCTATAGTGTTTCAATTAGCTTCATGTTTTTTTCCATATTTTATCTCCTCCATATCATAGGTCTAATATAAAGGCGTAGAGCCACCAGATTCTTTTTTTAAAAAAAAATTGGGCTCATCTGGATGGGGAGGAACAGGCTTCAACTCAACCCTGACAAGACTGAGTGGCTGTGCGTACTGGCATCTCGGGATATTCAGAATATTCCACCTCTTTCTATGGGGGGCGAGTTATTACCCCCCGTAGATAGGGCTCGCAACTTGGGAGTCCTCCTAGATTCACAGCTTTCTTTGGAAGATCATATAGTAATGGTGACTAGGGGGGCCTTCGCCCAGGTTCGCCTGGTGCACCAGTTGCGGCCCTATCTAGACCGGGATGCCCTGCGTACGGTCACTCATGTGCTCGTGACCTCTCGTTTAGACTACTGCAACGCTCTCTACATGGGGCTGCCCTTGAGGACCACTCGGAGGCTCCAACTGGTACAGAATGCAGCCGCGAGAGTTGTGTTGGGAGTCTCCCGATACTCCCATGTTACACCTCTGCTCTGTGAGCTGCATTGGCTCCCAGTTGTCTTCCGGGTGAGATTCAAGGTGCTGGTAATGGTCTTTAAAGCCCTACATGGCATGGGTCCGGAGTACCTTAGGGATCACCTGCTGCCGGCATCAACTTCCCTCTGCCCTGTGCGCTCCCACAGAGAGGGCCTCCTCAGGGTGCCACCGGTCAGAGAATGTTGTCTGGTGGCCCCCAGGGGGAGGTCCTTCTCTGTGGGCACACCGGATTTATGGAATCATTTACCGGTCGAGCTCCAGATGGCGCCTGACCTCCACTCTTTCCGACGCGATTTGAAGACCTACTTGTTCGAACAAGCCGACCTGGCCTGTTGGGTGAGGGCTTTATTGTTTTAATGTATTTTATCTTTCGGGCAACCTGTTTAATCACTTTTAATTTTTGTACTTCTGTATTTTATATTTGCCCTGTTCACCGCCCTGAGTCCTTCGGGAGAAGGGTGGTATACAAATAAAATTATTATTATTATTATTATTATTATTATTATTATTATTATTATTATTATTATTATTATTATTATTATTATTATCTGTTGTCTGGTATTGTAGGACATATCCTTTCTATCTGCATTTTCATTTTTATATCACTCTGATTACATTCTAACATTGGTTCTATGGCATATATTTGCATTCTGGACCCCATTTGTTCACAATCCTTGTAACTCTTTTGTTAATATTTTCTTCTTTTTTTGTCCACATTAACAAAATAAGCTAGTTCCTGAAGTCATGTGAAGGCTTTGCATTTATTTTTCCTGTATATCTGGAATTTAGGGGAAAGAGGTTTATGTATCATACTTTGAACGTGCTTGTTGTGATTCAGGGTCAGCCTGTGGGTTTGGCAGTTGGGTCGGACGACTCAAAGGAGGAGGAGGGGGGTGTTGAAGAGCTTGCTGATGATGGCCTTGAGGCTCCGCAGAGCCCTCAGCCAGGCCCCTCCCACCTGGTCATGACGGAGACCCAGCTATGTGAGCCTGACAGCGTGGATGAAGATGATCCACAGCTGGCCCTGTTCAAGGACGCCGGACGCAGGAGGCAGTCAATCAGGAGTAAACAGAGGAAGGCAATGGGGCACCTCGGAAGGAGGCAGAGAGAAGCCACGCCCTGAACTGTATAAAAGGGGAATGTCTGGGAGGGCTGGTTTGCTGAAGGCAACCGCTTGAATAGTCCTGTTTCATAGCTCCTGTTTCATGGTTGGTGTCTGTTTTATGTTAATAAATTTGGCAGGCTTTATTCCAGCCTGTTGCCGTTTGAAAAGGGGTTGTCCCTGCTTTTTCTGCAGGGCCGGTAGCAGGCTGGTACAGAACAGTGCTCTTCCCTGCAGTGTGAAGATCAACATGAGAGAAGAGATGATTTTAAAAACTACTCCTCTGTAGACTGCTACAAAATTCTTCCTTTTGGATGAGAAGGACATTCTCAAGGGCAGAACATCATATATACATTCTTTGGAATTTTTTTTATTACTAGATATAAGACTTTCTCCCTCTCTTCCTCTTTCTCTCCCTCTTTCTCTCCCTCATTCTCTCCCCCTCCCTCCATCTCCCTCTCCCTCTATGTTAAGACTGTACACTTTAATTCATTTTCATTTGTGTGAAGTAAACACTGACACCCAGTGGGAGGTTGACTAAATGAATGCCACCTATTTTGACTATATGGCCAATAGATGTCATTGTATCAGTCTACTCTACACCTACCTTGAAAAGCCTGCATTAACCCTTTTTTCATTCTCAATACAAAATGTAAAACATAATTATGAAGATTTAAGCAGTTTAGAGACCATCTATCAGGAGAGATGGCTTGTTTTATAATGAGCCTGCTTAAACTTTAATAGCTGCAGAAGCTATTTTGGAGATGTCCCTATTTGAAGAGGCCCAGAGGTCCATTCTGAAAGAGGGAAAATTGGAGGCAATCATCCCAACCTCACATAGAGTTCCATATAAAGCCTGGCTTAACATTTGAAAGGATTGGTTACATCATAACTTTTAATGTAAAACATGAAAACAAATTGAAAAATAATTCCAAGATTTATTTCAGTAGAACAGGATTTCATGCGTATTCGTGTATATTGAACAGTAATGTTTTTTTTAAAAAAATCCTTTCTCATTAGAATTTTGGCTAAACATGATGAAGACTGACTCATGTACAAAATACAGCAGCAAAAAAGTACAAAGTACCAGTACATTGAATAACAGGATAATGGGAAGGAAATTTTGTGGAAAGCCTTCTGGTTTATGCTCCGTGAGAATCTAAAAGCACAGAGCTTGGTCCCCATGTTTGGAAACACAATAAAGCAGGGTTCTTCAAACTTGGCCCTTTTATGACTTGTGGACTTCAAGTCCCAGAATTGCTCAGCCAGTGTGCCTGGCTGAAGAATTCTGGGAGTTGAAGTCCACAAGTCATAAAAGGGCCAAGTTTGAAGACCTCTGCAATAAAGAGTCTTCTCACGTGATATTCCCAAAGGACTGTCCCATTTGGCTATGCCTCACCCTTTCTATTCATAAAGCACTCTCTTTTAATTTAGTCATACAGCATGTTTGTTTTAGCAATTTTTCATACGTTTAAAATAGATTTTATTTATATAGTTATTAAACATGTTTTATGCCCTTTAGTAGCTAAAAAGCTAAGCACTTAGTACAATGCAGTATTTATTAGTTTTTTAAAAAATGAGGATTGTATTGTGATAAACATCTAGCCTTTATGACAATGCAATGCTTATGTCACGCGTCACATTTATATCAATATTTAATATGAATGCGTTGTTGTCCATGGCCTCAGGACTTGTATAAAGTGTAAAAAGTATAACAATATTTCAAAAGTCTACATAAATTCACCAGTCATCTGGACTGGCAAGTCCTTTATTTTGGCACATCTCCTAAAGGGGCCATGTGTCCTATTTTACTGCCTTTCTTCCTTGGGCAAATCGCTTTATGAAGATCCCTTTTCTTGGCAGAACTATTGAGGACAATCTGGTTTGAAGATATAGCATGCAAGAAGCCAGGAGACAAGCAGGAGCCTTAAGGTTCTCTTCCCCATCTGGTAACCTCCAGATGTTCTGAGACTACAACTCCTAGAAGTCACCAGCAAGCTTGGGCAAGACGAAGAACAGCTCCATGTTTACACTTGTGCTATCTCCATTACATTAACTTATATAGAGGCTTGTAAGAAGTCGGTACTTTCCTTCCCCCCCTCCCCCCTGAGAATGAAATATTTTGGGGAATAATAAAAAAGGCAGGATAGAATATTTCCCCTAAAGGAGAAATGGAAAAAAAATCTTAACAATGGCAGAAAGCAGCCCCATTCTTCCTGCTACAGGAAAAAGCCTCAAGCAAAAAGGCTCGTCGTTAGTTTTTGAATGGATATTCAGAAAGACTGGGCCAATTTATTCATAAACAAAACTACTTCAGCCCCTATACCTAATGGGATTAAGAATTTATATTCCCTCACCCAAAATCTAAGGGCAGGACAGGACCTTTAGGACATAATAGTATTAACCCAAAACTCTCTTCAGGCTAGCAAAAGACAGAAAAGCTCAACTCTTTGCACAACCCAGAAACATTTCCACTTCAAAGTCTCAGAGCCCCATAAAGGTCTATCCACTCACACAGCCACTGGTCAGTTGTCCCAGAACTGTATGCTGTTGCTGATTCTGCTCATCAATAAACAAAAAACTTCTTTCCTAAGCAGCCTCCATTTTATTTCCAGCAACTTAGCCTCCATTTTATTTACTTCTGGCTTGGAACTGGACCTGATTTTTGTTCCAACAGGCTTAAATCATAGATTTTTCTAGTGCTTTAAAAAAAATCTTTTCTTTTTCTCTTTCTTCTTTTGGAGGAATATCAAGCTTTGTGGGTGGTTTTTCAACTTGCTTTATTCTTGTTTCACTATACCTCTTGCTTTCTAAGTTTAAGCAAGCTCTTGTTCAGCATCTACTACAATCTATCAATACTGTAGATCACTCTTTCTCTGCTAACCATCTTTAAGAAGTATGGACTTCAGTTCCCAGTATTTGAGGAGGCAGAAATCCACACATCTTAAATTTGGCAAAGTTGAGAAACGCTTCTATACACTGAGTGCAATCCACCATGTCAGCACACCTGATCTTAATCTTAATCTGTTTTAGCTAGTGTTACAATACTGGTGTCATTGCTGTTTAAGAAAAAACTTTCTGACTTCATTTTCATGGATTCTACAAGGTGGCATGCCACATTTTTTATCTCATTTATTGTCCAGACTCTGGACTAAAGTGAGCTATTGATATGTCTCCATCTAATTTACACATACTACATTGCAAACTTCAGCCATAATTAAAACTATTTTAAGTAAGCATTGGCTTGTTAGAAGAAATATTGATATATATGTGGCAATCTCGTTGACCTGCATTAAAAAACCATTGATCTCAAATCCTGTGTATTTTAATTATGAACAGAATTGTGTCTTTCTATGCACCATATAATATCACATTCTTAGGACTCCTGAAGTCAAAGCCACTGCTCAATTAGTAGAAAATAAAAATGCCAGCAGTTGGGCTGCCTGAAGCATTTCTTGGCCAGCAATATTTGTTTCTTTTAATGCTAAGCATGCTGTTTCCCTCCACACTTGTTGATATCCAAAAGTAGTGAAGGGTAATTCTGCTACTGCATACAGTGACCATATAGCCTTAAACAAGAGACTGGAAATGAGACCAACACATAACTATGTGTGAGTATTAAGGATTAATGTGCTTTGGAAAAACAGAAGACTTTGGCTTGTCAGTGAGCTTGTGGATGCATCCAAAAGTCATCCCCAGTTTAAAGATGGAAACTTTAAATTCATTGTCAGCTGCCTAAGTGAGCAACTTTTTATTTATGACCTTTGGCTTAAGGATGCATACAATGATATATTTATGCATCTCTACTGGGAAACCTGATTCAATCCACCTTCTTCAGATTGCCAGCATTTTTGGAATGATAGAACTCACTGAGTCTCTAAAGATAGTAAGAATGAACTGCATTTTTGCATAGTCATATCCCTCTTATCCAAATGCTGTTTCAAATTAATCACATATACTGAAGCTGCTTAATAGCCAAAATCTATGTACGCATAGAGAGAAACAAGATCTAATGTATTTAATACAAAAAACCCCACCAATGGAACTGCAGTTTAAATGGGATTGCTTTTTCAATTGATCACAAAGGAAAAAAACTCATTCTTAAGAAAGAAGTTCTTTGACATTCTGTTAGCTGGTTTTTGTTCCAATTACTTTTATTAATGAAGAAACAATACGAAAAGGCAGGATTTTTGTTTTGTTTCTAATACATTTCCAAACATCTCATGTCCCTCCTTTTAGAACTAAATCTAGTTAATTCAACCCCCCTCCCTCAAGAGCAAAGGGGCTACCTTGCTCCCTTTTACTTGCTCTAGCCATTTCAATAGCCAAAGCTTCTGCATATATACATAGTTCAGGATTTTTATTATGTGTACTTCTAGAAGTTTTGTCTAGGTTGAAAACAAATGGATGAAAAGCTTTATAGAAAAATGCTGTAGCTTACCAGTAGGCACAGGACACGGGTATTGCATAAAAAACCAATTTCATTTATTTTGAGCTGTGATTAACAGTCTTTGAAGCTTCTTTCTGCCCTCAGAATCTCATTTCAGCTCTGTCCTCAACACTCCTCGTGTTCGTCCCTTCACTGGGCAGTCAGTGTTGCAGAGCACTCCTCTTATAACATTGCAAAGAAACAAAAGAAGCTGTTAATTCAGCTTAATAGATGAATGGGGGGGGACGACGAAGGAAATAAAAAAAAGATGGGCTGTGTGAATCCTCTAGACTGCACCATGCCACTGCAATTCTTTCTAACCTAGGTTGAAAGAACATTGCGAAACTTGTATATTGGCAGGGAAGGAGTCACACATGTGTCTGTAGATGCACACACGAACAATTCCACATACATAAGGAGAGTTTTGCCTATAATGAAGACAGATCTCCATCCAAATCAAATTAATTCCAGTGTGTCTGCTCTAAGAACAATGAAGTCTTGACCATATTGAGTCTGTGAAGGTTTATGTCTGTTTTAACACTAGCATTTATCCATTCTGCCCCTGGCTTCAGAATAAAAAAAAAAGAATAGCAGAGTTGGAAGGGACCTTGGAGGCCTTGTAGTCCATCCCCCTGCTCAAGACTCTATACCATTCCAGACCAGTCTCTTCTTAAAAGCCTCCAGTGATGGAGCACATACAACTTCGGAAGGTACGTCGTTCCACTAGTTAATTGTTCCCACTGTTTAAAAAAAATCTCCTTAGTTCTAAGTGCTTCTCTCCTTGATTAATTTCCATCCATTGTTTCTTGTCTTGCCTTCTGGTGCTTTGGAAAATAGGTTGACTCTCTCTTCTTTGTGGCAGCCTCTCAGATATTGAAACACTACTATCATGTAACCCCAAGTCCTTCTATTCACTAGACTAGACAAACTCAATTCTTGCAATTGTTCTTCATATGTTTTAGCCTTGAGCTCCAATCTTTGTTGCTCTTTACAGAGTTTCAACATCTGTTTTTATTATATGGTGACCAAAACTGGATGTAGTATTCTAAGTGTGGTCTTAGTAATGCTTTATAAAAGTGGTACTAATGCTTCATGTGATCTTGATTCTATCCCTCTGTTAATGTAATCTAGGATTGCATTAGCTTTTTTGGCAGCTGCTGCACACTGCTGACTCATATTTAAGTGATTGTCCAATTACTTCATCCATAGCTGTCAAAGAACTACAATTTCTCCTTGTCTTCGGTGAGTTTTAAAGAGCAATCAAGATTTGGGGGTGGGAGCCGACAGCTTGTGTTCTGCAATCAAAGTCTTTCAAGTGGGTTCCAGGAAGTCTGAAAGGAGAAATGAATATCTGAAAGTGGAGAAAGCCTTTCAAAATAATTATTTTATTATTGTCATTTATGGGAATTTTGAACATCCATTAAACAGTAGTGTGGTTAATGTTTGTGTGTAATTTGTGAGGAGTCCTGGATGATTACTGTGACTTGGCTTCTACATCTCCAAAAATACAGCTATATAATTCTAAGGATCCAATGGAAATAATTAGTGAATCCAAAAGATTTGGGCTGATATAATGAAATGATGCAAAGAATGATAAGGTAGTATTGTTGAAATCTCCGAGGGATTTTTCAGTACTAAAAGGAAGTAATTCTATGCCTACTACTGTAAATGTTAAAGTCTTGCAAGAGGATTTTTCAACATTTTGTGACATTTCTCTGGAGTTCAGCCCTACCATATTGGCAAAAGCATTCTTGTTTTAGTTTCTGAATCTGAAAAGTGATATTGTTCCTATTTTGAAAATGCTCCAGGAAACATAAGCACCAATGGCAGCATAACTTGCCACTTCCATTTGGTAAGAATAGAACAGACATTGATTTCTGCTCTTATCAGAGGCCTCTGCTTCCTAAGGGATCCAAGAGCCTACTGAACTTTCTTGGAGAAAATAATGAAAAGCATCTGTTCTACTACTTAACAAAAAATCAATATATTAGGTCACAAACTTTTTCCTTCCTTCCTTCCTTCCTTCCTTCCTTCCTTCCTTCCTTCCTTCCTTCCTTCCTTCCTTCCCACCTACCTACCTACCTACCTACATTTTTATCTACCCACCTACCTACATCTTTGACATGTTCAGCAGAAGAAAGAACTTTAGAGGAGAAAAATATTCTGACCAAGAATCAAATATAGCGTGGCCCAGGGGCATCTGGAGACAAGTAAAAAAAAGTCAAGATAATGGTCACAAGTGTTCTATCAAACACCTATCATGTTGACTTTTTTATTTACAAATAGACAAACACACACACACACACACGGCATCGCAATTGGACACCCTTTCTATGTCCTCTTTTTGAGATTTTGAGTTGAAGCTTTCCAGTGCTGAAATGATCAGCTGCTCAGAGAATCCAATACTAGATTTTCTTTTTCAAAAGTCAGAGCCCTGGTGTGTCTTTGGAGGGCAAAATATCAAAATATTTTCCCCTGAAATGCTATCCTGGGGCCTTAACATTGCAAGGTTAGGAATAAATGGCCTCTTTACTTTTTGCCTCTGTTTGATTAAAATTAAATCAAAATCTAAAGGCCAATTACATTGCTAAATATGTGAGGTCCTAATACTTTTGATTTCTAGTATGGGTTGGGGGAAAATGTGCTGTTAAAAATTGAATGAAATGATGTACCCAAACTAGTCGAGCCTTGAATCTCCCAATAAAACCGTGCATTTAATTTAATTTAATTTATTAATATTTCTATACCGCCCTTCTCCCGGAGGACTCAGGGCGGTGTACAGGGCAAGAATAAAACACAGAAATTTACAAAAGCTAAAAGATAATTAAATGCATGCCCGATTAAAATACAATTGATACATAGTAAAAACCCCAATAAAAATAATAAAAAAACCCACCAATCCCCCCTCAGGCCAGGCCGGCTTGCTCGAACAAGTATGTTTTCAGATCGCGGCGAAAGGAGCGCAGATCGGGCACCGTCTGGAGCTCAACCGGTAACTGGTTCCATAGCTCCGGGGCACCCACAGAGAAGGATCTCCCCCTGGGGGCCACCAGTCGACATTCCCTGACCGGTGGCACCCTGAGGAGGCCCTCTGTGAGTGATTGATTGATTGTATTTATATCCTGCCATAATTTGTTGACTCCTGGCCATTCACACAATTGCTCTTATTATCTATTGTAGGGATTGGGTCATAAGAGAGTTCCACCCAGATATTTGATATTTTGTATAGTAATTTCCTTTTCAAAGGAAATGTTTAAACTACTTGTATATTGTCTTGCATATTTTATCTCACACATGGAAGATTCATGTTCTTGGATTCTGTGGTTAATTACATTCTCTCAACAGGTTAACATAAATTGTAATCTATGCAAGAGCATTTTGGAGTGTTTTTGGAATCTTTTTGGAGCCAGGCAGCCTTAATATATCTAATAATGCTTACTTTTCCTTGCATAAAAATTCTTCAAAAGCCTCATCTTTGATTGGCAGTATATTCTAAATCAGTGGAGTATTTCTTTCTAAATAACTATATATGCATCTGTTCAATACTACTTCATTTAAAATTTAATAAACTGCATGTATGCCAATGTGTATACAGTTCAAATATCAAATAAATTCCTATGAGGTCCTTGTACATATGAACAAAATCAAATCAAATCAAACAATAAAAAGGATAAGAATAGAAGAAATACATGGAAGAATCCATTTAAAATCAGCAGATGAAAGCAAAGGCACTGCATATCTTCAGGCTGTTATGCCAGGTTTTGAAGATGTGTCATTCCTGCCATTAATTGCCATTAACACCCACGTATTGCATTAGGAAAAAGGATAGTTAAATATGTCATTAAAGAAGAGCTTTGAACTTCTTAGTTAAAGAACCCCAAACATGGATAGTTACTGGCATTACTGACACAAACACATCCTAGATGCTTTGTAATTAAATACATAGAGTTGAAGAGAAAGTAGCCAGCACACATCTGGTAAGCAGAAACTCATGGAATAACTTTGCACAGAGAGCTGTGACAAAGACAAGCAACCAGATCTGTCTCAGTGGACTGCTATGTGCATGTTGTAGTGTAAGTGAGAATTTGTTCTCTTCAGAAAGCTATCATTGGTCAAGGTCTGTATTTGACCCCCAACACGCCAATTTCCAGCTTCTGGCCATGTCGGCTGAAAACTAAAGACTCAGTGTCATACTGCTCTAAAGTGGGAAACAGCTGTAAACTTGGACAGAAGCCTCCAAACCAACTAAAGCAACAAAACAAAACATAAAATCTAATTAAATAAATAAATAAATAAATAAATAAATAAATAAATAAATAAATAAATAAAGTCTCTACCTATTAAAGCCAGTCTGATCACATACGTTAATCAGCCTCCCCCACTGCTTCTCAGCTCTTAACCACCAAAAGGTTATCAACCCCAATACTACATGATTTGGGTAGAATTCTTCTATTCGTTAACTTGGTGTTTCCCATCCTCAGCATGCTGGCCAGACAATTCTGGAAGTTGAAGTCCACACATCTTAAAGTTGCCAAGGTTGAGAAACACTGCACTAAACAATGCACACATTTACTGTTTCACTGGCAACATTTAATTGTCACTGTAATTTAGAGGACTGAAACAAAAGTAACAAAATAACCCCAGTTATAGATATTGTCTACCTAATTTATTCTCACCTCTTTTAATAGCCCATAGTTTTTCTAAACTGCAAGTAAGAAGACCATATAATATAAGGTGAGTGATGTGAACAGTCTACAGTAATCAATAACCTCAGCTACTCAATTCTTCCTTAAACCTCGATTGCAGAACATAAGCAAGCCACCTTGCTGGTGTGCATGGAACATATTCCAAAATTTGCAATTTGTAATTTGATCTAAACTACCATGCAAAGTGAGTAGTAAAAACAGGAAATCTGGGTTGTGTGATAGAACTTATCTGTACTTTTACAATCATTGTAGAAACTATTTATGTAATGCAAATGTCTTCAAAAAGATATGTAGATTTCTTTCAAAGAATAAAACTATCCCAAACTTTTTTTTAAGTTTTTTGCCATACCATAGGAATTTTTAAATTTAATTCCTATACAATAGTAACTGTTCTAATTAACCTTTTTTGTTATTTGATTTTTAAACTAAATTTTTAAAATCAAGCTTATGTTCATGAGACATTTATCTGGCCTGAGATAACTGTGCCCAATAGCACTGCACAGTTGAGCTAGGTCTGGAATCCAAGTTATCTGGAAGTTAAGCACAAAGACTTAATGGGTTGCATTCATCTATCTCATTCAGTTTCTCCTTCCATAGTTCTTCTCCTCCCCTTCCCCCCTTCCTCCTCTCTTTTTTTCTCTCCCCCTCATACTCCCCCATCCTCTGTTTCTTTGTCTTCTTTCGCATAGCTTATTTTCTGACTGGATTCACATAGTTCTATTCTACGGTTTGCTTATGCATTATATGTTGAATAAGTGACTGCTGCAAACATCACAAAGATATTCTTCTTGTTCAGATAGTTGGCAATACCAACAGACACCAAGTTATGCCAGAAATGGATTTTAGAGGTGACCTAATATGTTAATGTTAATTTTATTTGTATACCACCCTTCTCCTGAAGGACTCAGGGCGGTGAACAGGGCACATATAAAATACAGGATAGAAAAGTTAAAAAAGAATTAAATATAAGGCCCAAGCTAAAACAATAAATAATAATATAAGAACCACAATAAAATCCCAACCCATCCCCCATCAGGCCAGGCCGGCTTGTTCGAATAAATAGCTCTTCAGATCGTGTCGGAAGGAGCGAAGGTCGGGCGCCATCCGGAGCTCAACCGGCAACCGATTCCATAAGTCCGGGGCACCCACAAAGAAGGCCCTCCCCCTGGGGGCCACCAGACGGCATTCTCTGACCGGTGGCACCCTGAGGAGGCCCTCTCTGTGGGAACGCACAGGGCAGAGGGAAGTTGACGCCGGCAGCAGGTGATCCCCGAGGTACTCCAGACCCATGCCATGTAGGGCCTTAAAGACCATTACCAAAACCTTGAATCTCACTCGGAAGACAACTGAGAGCCAATGCAGCTCGCGGAGCAGAGGTGTAACATGGGAGTATCGGGAGACTCCCAACACAACTCTCGCGGCTGCATTCTGTACCAGTTGGAGCCTCCGAGTGGTCCTCAAGGGAAGCCCCATGTAGAGAGCATTGCAGTAGTCCAAATGAGAGGTCACGAGCGCATGAGTGACTGTACACAGGGCATCCCGGTCTAGATAGGGCCGCAACTGGTGCACCAGGTGAACCTGGGCGAAGGCCCCCCTAGTCACAGCCACTATGTGGTCTTCCAAAGTAAGCCGTGAATCTAGGAGGACTCCCAAGTTGCGAGCCCTATCTACGGGGGGTAATAGCTCACCCCCCATGGAAAGAGGTGGAATATTCTGAATATCCCGGTATGCCGGTATGCTAGTGGAAACCAATATGTACTGAAAAATATCAACACCTGAAAAACACCAATTGAAACTGCAGATCAGGTAATGCATTTCTAATACTTCCTTGTGAAAATACTCCTTAAATGCTAAAACTATTGTGTTGAGTAGATAAAAGCTATCTTAAAACTCATCTCCTGGTGGTCACATGCATACAGGAGATTCTCATGCATCAGCAACATTCCCACACTTCAAGTCAGTAACATTCATTTAATTTACCTTCATGAAAGATAAAAAAAATTATGTCCAACTTCTTGGGGGCTATTTCTTAAAGTGACTTTTTATTATGAAAGGGCAAAAGATGTTGATGTTGCTTCTGTTATCTGTTCCTTCCTTCCTCTACTCTTCTGGCTATGCACATTCCTAGGTTTGAAAATGTTCCCACAGGAATGCTTCTCTTGTGTTGTGTTCCTTAGGGACTGAATGTGGAAAGCCAGAGAGGCTGCAAAAGATTGGAAAGAGAGGAATATAATCTAAGATGGGACACAGTGACACAGACATCCTTTCGTTATGTTGAAACAAAGCTAATTTCAGGAATCCTTACAGGAGCATTCAAGGTTGTATGTACTTAATTGGAAAAGCATGAAAACCTGACGCTTCATTCATACAAAAAAGACCCCTAGTGTCAAAATAAGGTGCTATGCTTGCCAAGTATTGAAAGTGATTTCTTGTCCCCAGGAAACTGCAGCAGTTTCCAGAATGCTTTGAAATCCACTGCTGCGGGGTAGTAAATCAGCATGCTGGCATTAGAAAATAATCACTGGCATTTACATGGAAATTAGATTTACATTCTCCATATTTTCCCTACCAAAACCTGCCACTGATCTCTCGCACGCAGAGTGGTTTTAGGCTGGAGCTAAGCTCAGGAGAGCAGATGGAAAAGTGGAGTCACATAAAAGATGTTATCAAGACCCTTGATCAAAAATACACTCAATGATATAATTACAGTACAGTACCGTCCTAGAAAATCCTTGAAAATGAAACTGCCAAGCCACCGTATTTACTTTTGAATCAGACTCAAAGCCTTCTCAACTCTTAGAGAGCTGCCAGTTCAGGAAATGAGATGTCTGCTGTCATTGTCTACCTCCCACCCACCCCATTTCCTAAAATTGCTGTTGAAAAGGAAATATTTTTCCTTGATAGAGAGAAGTACTAAGATGTCAAGCCCCAACAGGTTTCTATTATCAGGGAATGTTCATTTGTGCAGGCACAACATGTCTGTGGATAACTAGAAACACTGTGAACTAGTCTCTCCATTTCCTTCTGTCTAGAGATAATCCCCAATGCTCACTTAAACATGAGGAGGAAAAACTGTGATTCAGAAAGAAATGGAGGAAGAAGAATAAGCCATTTTTAATGCCCTGACTCAACCAACTTTGCAGTAGTTTTCTTAGGACATTATCAACTGGAACACTGAGTAATGTCTGAGCTTTCAACTTTAGTGTACGAATATATATAACTTCTATTTAATTACTGCAGTAGTCCCTGCAATCATGATATGCATGTGTCATAAATGGCATACTATATATACAGTATTTATCCTTGGTTCTCTTAAAAACTCGAATCCCAGGTATATTCATATTAAAAATACACTGAACTCCGGGATAAATAAAAACAAACTGTTTAATACTTAGCTTTCATCAGTCCTCTGCTGACATTGTCAGAGTAAAAGCTGGTGGTTGGAAGACCTGCTTATATAGCTAGGTGTTTTAGCGATCTGGTTATCGAGCGCGTAACTGGCTTGGTCATTTTGATGGATGATTCATACTAGTTAAGGGAATATGAACTTGTACATTCCTCATGGCTTTCTAAGTAGGCTTTGATATCACTGACATTTTATTAATATGAAATAACTAGTCAGTAAAGGAAAGAATTCATGGATTACTGCCTTGTCGTGGCGAAGGGGCTTGCGTAATTCAATGAAGCTATGAGCTATGCCGTGCAGGGCCACCCAAGACGGACAGGTCATAGCAGAGAGTTCTGACAAAACGTGATCCACTGGAGAAGGAAATGGCAACCCACTCCAGTATCTTTGCCATGAAAACCCTATGGACAGTACCAAAAGGCAAAACGATATGACGCTGGAAGATGAGCCCCTCAGGTCGGAAGGCGTCCAATATGCTACTGGGGAAGAGCAGAGGGCTAGTACTAGTAGCGCCAGAAAGAATGAAGCGACTGGGCCAAAGCCGAAAGGACGCTCAGCTGTGGATGTGTCTGGTGGTGAAAGGAAAGTCCGATGCTGTAAAGATTTTTTCTCCATAGGAACCTGGAATGTAAGATCCATGAATCAAGGAAAGTTGGACGTGGTCAAACAAGAGATGACAAGACTGAACATCGACATCTTAGGTATCAGCGAACTAAAATGGACAGGAATGGGTGAATTTAATTCAGATGACCATCAGGTATACTACTGCGGGCAAGAATCCCTCAGAAGAAATGGAGTAGCCTTCATAGTCAATAAAAGAGTAGGAAAAGCAATACTGGGATACAATCCTCAAAATGACAGAATGATCTCAGTTCGAATCCAAGGCAAACCATTCAATATCACAGTAGTCCAAGTCTATGCCCCAACCACCAGTGCTGAAGAGGAAGAAATTGACCGGTTCTATGAAGCCCTACAGCACCTTATAGAACTAACACCCAAAAATGATGTCCTTATCATCATGGGGGATTGGAATGCTAAAGTAGGAAGCCAAAAGATAACTGGAATAACAGGCAAGTTTGGCCTTGGAGTACAAAATGAAGCAGGGCACAGGCTGATAGAATTTTGTCAAGAGAATACGATGGTCATAGCAAACACTCTTTTCCAACAACCCAAGAGACGGCTCTACACATGGACATCACCAGACGGTCAACACAGAAATCAGATTGACTATATGCTCTGCAGCCAAAGATGGAGAAGCTCTATACAGTCAGTAAAAACAAGACCAGGAGCTGACTGTGGCTCAGACCATGAGCTTCTCCTTGCAAAGTTTAGGCTTAAACTGAAGAAAGTAGGGAAAAGCACTAGGCCACTCAGGTATGAATTGAATCATATCCCTGTTGAATATACAGTAGAGGTGACAAATAGATTTAAGGAATTAGATCTGATAGACAGAGTGCCTGAAGAACTATGGACAGAGGTTCGCGACATTGTACAACAGGTAGCAACCAAAACCATCCCAAAGAAAAAGAAATGCAAGAAAGCAAAATGGCTGTCTGAGGAAGCTTTGCAAATAGCTGAGGAAAGGAGGGAAGCGAAAGGCAAGGGAGAAAAACATAGATATGCCCAATTGAATGCAGAATTCCAGAGAATAGCTAGAAGAGATAAGAATGCCTTTTTAAATGAACAGTGCAAAGAAATAGAAGAAAACAATAGAATAGGGAGGACCAGAGATCTTTTCAAGAAAATTGGAGAGATGAAGGGAACGTTTAATGCAAAAATGGGCATGATAAGGGACCAAAATGGCAGGGACCTAACAGAGGCAGAAGAGATTAAGAAGAGGTGGCAAAATTACACAGAAGAACTATACAAGAATGAGCTTAACGTCCCAGATAATCACAATGAGGTGGTCACTGACCTCGAGCCAGACATCCTAGAATGTGAAGTGAAGTGGGCCTTAGAAAAGCTGAGCAACAACAAAGCTAGTGGAGGTGACAGTATTCCAGCTGAGCTATTCAAAATCTTAAAAGACAATGCAGTAAAAGTGCTACACTCAATTTGCCAGCAAATTTGGAAAACTCAACAGTGGCCACAGGATTGGAAAAGATCAGTTTACATTCCAATTCCAAAGAAAGGCAGTGCCAAAGAATGTTCAAACTATCGCACCATTGCACTCATTTCTCATGCTAGTAAAGTCATGCTTAAAATCCTACAAGCTAGACTTCAGCAGTATGTGGATCGAGAACTACCAGAAGTACAGGCAGGATTTCGAAGAGGCAGAGGAACTAGAGATCAAATTGCCAACATACGCTGGATCATGGAGAAAGCTAGGGAATTCCAGAAAAACATCTACTTCTGCTTCATTGACTATGCTAAAGCCTTTGATTGTGTGGATCATAACAAACTGTGGCAAGTTCTTAAAGAGATGGGAGTACCAGACCATCTTATTTGTCTCTTGAGAAACCTATATACGGGTCAAGAAGCAACAGTGAGAACTGGACATGGAACCACTGATTGGTTCAAAATTGGGAAAGGAGTCCGGCAAGGCTGTATACTGTCGCCCTGCCTATTTAACTTATATGCAGAGCACATCATGAGAAAGGCAGGGCTAGATGAATCAAAAGTTGGAATTAAGATTGCCGGAAGAAATATCAACAACCTAAGATACGCAGATGATACCACTCTAATGGCAGAAAGTGAAGAAGAATTAAAGAGCCTCTTGTTGCGGGTGAAGAAGGAGAGTGCAAAACTTGGGTTGAAACTTAACATTAAGAAAACCAAGATCATGGCATCTGGCCCTCTCAATTCCTGGCAAATAGATGGGGAAGAAATGGAGGTAGTGACAGATTTTATTTTCCTGGGCTCCAAGATCACTGCAGATGGGGACTGTAGCCAAGAAATTAAAAGACGCTTGCTCCTGGGAAGGAAAGCCATGGCAAATCTAGACAGCACACTAAAAAGCAGAGACATCACCCTGTCAACAAAAGTGCGTATAGTCAAGGCTATGGTCTTCCCAGTTGCAATGTATGGCAGTGAAAGTTGGACCATAAGAAAGGCTGAGCGCCAAAGAATTGAGGCCTTTGAACTATGGTGCTGGAGAAGACTCCTGCAAGTCCCTTGGACTGCAAAGCGATCAAACCGGTCAGTCCTAGAGGAGATCAATCCCGACTGCTCTTTAGAAGGCCAGATCCTGAAGCTAAAACTCAAATACTTTGGCCACCTAATGAGAAGGAAAGACTCACTGGAGAAAAGCCTAATGCTGGGAAAGATCGAGGGCAAGAGAAGAAGGGGACGACAGAGAATGAGGTGGCTGGATGGAGTCACTGAAGCAGTAGGCGTGAGCTTAAATGGACTCCAGAAGATGGTAGAGGACAGGAAGGCCTGGAGGAACATTGTCCATAGGGTCGCGATGGGTCGGACACGACTTCGCAGCTAACAACAACAACAACAAAGGAAAGAATGAAGTGTTATTCTGATTTGAATCCTTCCTGGAAGGACTAAATAAAATGGTAAACACTTGGGACTGATCATGTTCTTTCACCTATCAAGTACTGTATCTTAGAGCTCCATGTTGTCTTCATGAAGCTGCAGAAGGAAGTCTTTTGAAGATGATACTCAGATCTTCTTTTCACTAGTTTAGTTCTAAAGAGGCAATGGGAAATCCTGACAAGGAAATATTGAAATGAATAAGAAAGATCAAGGCCACATCTTTACAACACCTTTATCATATCCCCTCCCACTGTAGAACTGGAATGAAACCATGTTGCCTTAAACACAACCCCACAATCCCACATCATGACTTACCATGTAGCTAACAAAATTCTGAGCATCAAAGAATCGAGGCCTTTGAACTATGGTGCTGGAGAAGACTCCTGCAAGTCCCTTGGACTGCAAGGCGATCAAACCGGTCAGTCCTAGAGGAGATCAACCCTGACTGCTCTTTAGAAGGCCAGATCCTGAAGCTAAAACTCAAATACTTTGGCCACCTGATGAGAAGGAAGGACTCACTGGAGAAGAGCCTAATGCTGGGAAAGATTGAGGGCAAGAGAAGAAGGGGACGACAGAGAATGAGGTGGCTGGATGGAGTCACTGAAGCAGTAGGCGTGAGCTTAAATGGACTCCAGAAGATGGTAGAGGACAGGAAGGCCTGGAGGAACGTTGTCCATAGGGTCGCGATGGGTCAGACACGACTTCGCAGCTAACAACAACAACAAGATTCTATCCGGCAATGTTCTTCATACAGCTTGAATGTTTTCATTCTAGGGACCATCAGGTAGCAGCAAAGAATATCTCTTGGTTGTCATCCAGAGATCACCTGGATTTATGCAACTTTTGAATAAATCCTATATAAGAGCTAGAAAGTGGGGGAAACAGTCAATATGAGATTGGTGTGGGTGCTATAAAGTATCCTAATACATAACTGGAAGAGAGGAAGTGGCATTCCAGGCTTCTCTTGATGCAGTGTTCACTGGGAAGGGAATTCCCATCATATAAACAGTAGGTGTACAGGTACAGATAAAGGATTACATTGATGATCTTACAGGAAACAAGTGGAATCAACTAGAGCCACAAGTTTGTTAATAGGAAACTCATCATTTTACATCCATATACATAAACACAGCCTAGATTGTCTGCATGCAATGGCCAGAGGTGGGATAAGAGGGAACGCACACTTCCAGACTGGGACAATTAAAGTCATGCTCATGCTATCTCAGCTGATATATAAATGATAAGATGTAGATTGGTGCCATGTATATTAGTGGATCATCCTCACAGTAGGGCAAGGAGTCTGTAGATATGCCATAAGAAATTTAATTCATATGGGTACTTCAGCACAGTGTGAAAGATGTAGAACAGGGCTTTTCAACCAGTGGTACAAGTACCACCTGTGGTACATTGGCACCTGGCAGGTGGTACGCGACCATCCTAGAGAAGTGAGTGGGGAGGGGAATGAGCTGAACCAGTGGCAGCACTGCACAAGCGTGAGAGATGGTTGGAGCTGCAGGGCTGTCAGGGCTCATTGGAAGTGCCAGGATCAGCGCCGAGCTCCAGCTGGAGCTCAGCGCTGATCCTGGTGCTTCTGCTGAGCCCAGAAGAAGCACCAATCAGCTGGAATGTTGCAGTATCTTCAGGGTCTTGTGATTTACATTCAGATGCCAATGGCTTGGGGGCACTTTTTTCAGTGCCATTGTAACTTCAGTCACTAAGCGAACTGTTGAAAGTCGAGGACTACCTGTACTTCAACACTTTTTTCCTTTTTTTATCATCAAGTTTTTGAAACCTTGCTAGGCGACTGGTGGTACTCGGATGTTGCCATATCCTAAAAGTGGTACAATGGGTGAAAAGGTTGAAAAGCCCTGATGTAGAAAATCTTCTGATTAAAAGGGGTGCGTGTGACCCATTCTGGGTAACATTTCACTTTTTCTGAAAGATTACAGACATAGTTTCTTAAGATCATCCTGGCTCTGTTGCTTTAGAGATGAAAGTTGTGTCAGTTATCAACTTTTGCCAGCTTTGGTTGATTTAACAGCTGTATTCCTATCTACTAGGAAAAGCTGTTGCTGGATCTATTACTCCCAAAAAGTTAAGTGACTTCTGAAAACAACATAATAGTAATTTGCAAATGCAGCAACGATTCCTCCTTTTCAGTCTATTCAATGCTTTTAAGATATTTTTCTCTAATAAGCTTTCTCTTCAAAAAGCAGGTGGTACCCAACAGTAAACAGTTTGTGGTACAGAAGGATTTACTGTGATGTTCTCTTGGGTGGGCTGTCTGCCTGCTTCTGAGATGGAAAAATCACAAAGACCAGTTCCATGTGGGTCAACACTTGCCTGGACAGCAAGACAACGGAAATGAGTAATGCAACAACTGAACCAATTTCCCCCTTTACAGGCATCTGTTCTACACGTGTGTGACAGATTATCTTTGTCTCTTGTCCAGCAACATGTGTGTGAACTCAACTTTCCCCAGAGAATGGAGGGAGGCCAAGCAGAATTAAGAATGTCGCCATCATGCAGACAGTTACAACCGACAGTGTCATGATGTAACTTTGTGCATATTGATTATTCCTGATTGTGTCTTTTAGTTCATATCATGATGGAGAAATACCACTGCTTTGTAGTACTTCTGGCCTACCATAAGACCAATCAGCATTTATGTATCTAAAAAAGCTTGGCAAATTTCAGTGAGAAAGTGAAATCAATATTATTTTTCCCTAGATTTTTAATTTATTCCAACATAATTTTCCTAGACAACAGTCATTATTACTTCACATTATGTTTTTCTAGATTAGATTCTAATATTATTAATGCACCAGCCTACTCAATACAACAGCACAACTTTTCAGGTGTGTTAGGAAGACAATTCTTGCTGATCAAGAATTCTTGGCATTCCAGTCTTGATACCTTTGAAGGATAGATGGAGAAAATTGCATTAAGCAATGTAATTCACCGAATCAAAATGTAGTAACATTTTCTAATGCACATATATATGGAACAAATCAAGTTTATTGTGAGCCACAGTATCTTTTTAATAGAAATATCATTTAATCAATGTAATAACTTATGTTCATTGTATGTGTGTGCCAAGTCAGTGTTGACTCCTGGCAACTACCTGGACAAATCCATGCAGTTTTCTTGGCAAGTGGCTCATCATTGCATACTTCTTAGGGCTGGGAGAGAACAACTGGCCTAAGGTAGCCCAGATGGCTTCATGCCTAAGAGTGACTAGAACTCACAATGTTTTGGATTCTACCCCAGTGCTTCATTACATCAATATGGCTCTCTTATGTTCCATTAAAGGTAAAGATAAAGGTTCCCCCGCACATGCGTGCTAGTCATTTCCGACTCTAGGGGCCGGTGCTCATCTCCGTTTCAAAGCCAAAGAGCCAGTGTTTGTCCAAGGACGTCTCCGTGGTCATGTGGCCGGCATGACTAGATGCCAAAGGCGCACGGAATGCTGTTACCTTCCCACCGTAGTGGTCCCTATTTTTCTACTTGCATTTTTACATGCTTTCGAACTGCTAGGTTGGCAGAAGCTGGGACGAGTTCCGTTAGTCTCCTATTATTGTGGATCATTAAAAGACTTTTGCTATCCTATATTTCCCAAATGTTTGGAATAGGAGTTAAACCCCTTTCAGCAAAATATCATGAAAGATGCATTAAGATATGCTTACATGATTTGTGTAAACAAATTATGAGACAGCACTTTAGGACTAAGAATGGTATAGCAATGGTATCTGCTATCCTCACAATCAAAAATCCTGTTGTACACACAATCTCTTGCATATATTTTAAGTCTCTTGTTAACTTCATCATCAATGAAGAGGCAGAAATCAGGCCTTTCTCCAATATAAAAGGGTAAAATATGATTTATTGGATATTCTTATTAGCTATTTTTATGTTACTGTAATCATACTTGGCTTAAGTTCATACTACTCACAATTTCTTACAATTTCAAAGACTAAATATATATGATATTTATGTAGTATCAAAAGAGCCAAAATCCTTACACTTTTAATCCTGGATTTATTATTATATAAATAAGATTTATTTTGCAGCAGGACCAATTCTTATGTGAACCTTCTTACCCATTAAAAAGAAATTCACAAAGGCAAACAGCTGATTAATGACACATACAAACATAAATGGTCTGATCTTTATATGAGCAAATAACTCTGATTTTGCCATTTTCATTCCCCACAAATCCATTTTAAAGCATGAGCTATAGCAGTTCTATAACATTTGAGTATTAGGGACAAAAGAATTGACACTTGATTTATCATGTTTTATTCACTAGCATAAAATAAGAATCACAAAAAATATTGCTATTCTAAGTCAGAACTGTACCATGCATATCTGGAAATTAAATTACTTGTAATTTACATGTCTTAAGATGTTTCAATAAATAGAAAAATATCTAATTTGGAAGAATGGATCAGTCTATTTAAGAATCCATGTCTGTCCTCGGTTTGACTCTGGGATCTAAATTAAACTGAGGAATATTCTTCAGATTTCCCACTTCAGTTCAGAACTGAATCCAGACTCCTCTATGCCTTGCATCACTTGAACACAGGATGGGTTTAATTACTTTTCTGGCATTGCTGCATAACCTGGGATATTGACTGTGGGGAAATAGCTACATTATATTCAGAAAAGACCAGGGATTGTTGAAATGCATAGCAATGCTATTATGGTCTTTACAGGAAAATCTAGTTTTCACATTTAATTTTTTTATATCAACATTTTGCTATGCTATGGACTTAATGCAAGCTTTAATGTTCAGAATTTCAAGGTAGTGGTGTAATTGACTTGTGGACCAGGTTTCTACATATAAGTAGTCTTCTCTTTATCTAAAATAGGGCAAAAGCTTACTCTATAATTTCACTGAATATTATTATATATTTTTTTCAAAATAAATAACATTAAAGATTTTTAGGTTCACATGCCAATCCCAAAACATTGTTGATAGATTTTAAGTTCTTTAGTATAGGCCTGTGGTGGTGAACCTGTGGCACGCAGAGCCCTCTCTGTGGGCGTGAGCACCATCGCCCCAGTCCTAGGCCCTCAGCTGGGTTTTATAAAACCTTTTCACTTTGGGCCTCCACTGCCATGTGCAAAACAAAAAAAAGGTTCAATCAATCAATTTCAACTTCTTGCGGGGAAAAAAAAAGATCTGGCAAAGTTGGAATTGATTGATTAAACTTTTTAGTCCCACCCAGTCTGCCATTACCACTGCAGCCACGCCCACCCAATGGGTCACACCCACCTGGCAACCGACGATACATAAGTGGGTTTTGGGTTGCAGTTTGGGTACTCGGTCTCTAAAAGGTTCGCTATCACTGGTATAGGCTATCCCAAAAAAGGCTACAAGTAATCCTCGACTTATAACAATTCCTCTACCTCCACTGTTCATTAAATAATTATTAACAAGAGAATTAAATATTCATCCTAGTAAATAAATTGAGAGATAAATGGGAAGCTAAAATGAAAGTATCCAGTTGTCAAGATTTCTCTAACTTAATCCCTTTTCATATTCAATACATCTAATTAATGTAGACTTTGTGAGATTCTGACACTGTGCTACCCATTAATCTCTATCATCCCCAAAACTTTTTAAAATTTCTCATTGAATGGAAACTCATTTCTAACACAAAATGACAATTCTTCTGTTTTTCTGGAATTCATTACATCAAAACTTTCCTATTATATCAAATGACATGAAACAATGTGGACCAGGGGCTTCCAGGTGTCACCTTGAGTTTGTGATTCAATGTTAGAAAGAAATTGCAAATACCACTTCCAAAAGATGCAAAAACTACAGTAACAACCCACTTCATCCTCCTCAGATATCTTCTTCTGCCATTAAAGGTAAAGGTAAAGGTTCCCCCGCACATGCGTGCTAGTCGTTTCCGACTCTAGGGACCGGTGCTCATCTCCGTTTCAAAGCCAAAGAGCCAGCGCTTGTCTGAGGACGTCTCCGTGGTCATGTGGCCGGCATGACTAGACGCCAAAGGCGCACGGAAGGCTGTTACCTTCCCACCGTAGTGGTCCCTATTTTTCTACTTGCATTTTTACGTGCTTTCGAACTGCTAGGTTGGCAGAAGCTGGGACGAGTAACAGGCGCTCACTCTGTTACGCGGCACTCGGGATTTGACCCGCCAAACTGCCGACCTTCTGATCGACAAGCTCAGCATCCTAACCCACTGAGCCACCGCGTCCCTTTCTTCTGCCATTAAGATGTCTCTAATGGAACATTAGTATCAGTAAACTTGTCAAAAATATATTGAGCTTTATTGAACTCAGAACCCACACAAATGAAACTCTTGCCATTTTTTACAGGCTGATATAAATGTGCTTTTTAAAAAAGAACCTGGATATCTAACCTGGAATGAAAATAGAAGGAGGCATTTGTCTGGGGGAATGCCAAGAACCACAGCTTACAGACAGTGTCAGTTCATTGTTTGGATCAGAACTAGTTTTAGGACCTTAATCAGACTAGTGTGCTGGACTGTCTCAAACACAACTAAAAGATGTATGCAAAATATAATCAATTTCCACAGTAATGATACCAGATCAGCTTTATGGCTGAAAGTTGAAACACAGCCATTGCATTCTACTTTGGAATCAAGTGCAGCTTAGTAATTAAAGTTTAGGCTTTAATTTAGGGTCAGTGGGTTAGTTTAAACATGTTTCTTAAGTACTGTAGATGCAGATGGACAAAAATTCTTGGGTTGAACTGCTACAGACTCTACTGACATTTACTGACCAGATTACAGGTAGTCCACAACTTACAACAGTTCATTTAGTGATGGTTCAAAGTTACAACAGCAAGGAAAAAAGGGAATTCTGATTGTTTTTAACACTTATAATCATTGAAGCATCCCCTTGATCATGTGACCAAAATTTGGACACTTGGCAACTGACTCATATTTATGAGATTGCAGTTTCCTGGGGTCGTGTGATCCCCGTTTGTGACTTTCTGACAAAATAGGTCTAGGGAGAAGCCAGATTCACTTAACATCCATATTACTAACTTAACAACTATAGTGATTCAGTTAACAATTGTGGCAAGTAAGATCATAAAATGAGTAAAAGTCACTTAACAAATGTTTCAGTTAGCCATAAAAATTTGGGGCTTAACTGCGGGTGTAAGTCAAGGACTACCTGTAGTACCACACTGTAGATACTCTTTAAAAGTTATAAAAATCATTCTAAAAAGAATTACATGCTCATGTGCTCTAGTTAGCGGACTTAATGGCAGAAGTATCCAGATTGTGAAGGACCTTTTTGTTGTACTGTATCAACAAATCCACCTTTCCTAAAAAAAATATTGTTTTTATTGCTCCTTTGTGTTCATTTTAGAGTTTGGACTTTTCAAGGAGGTGTGTACATTCAGATGACACTAAAAGGAGACATGTTGGCAAAAGGTTTAGGAACCCCTAACCTACAGGATCTGATTAAATGGATACTCAAGCTGAACAGACAGAAATACCTACTGTATCTTTGAAAATCTTAGCTAGTTTCACCATTGATCATTGCCTACCCAATAGGGAACATCAGAAGGAATTGATATGCTTGGGGGAAAGACCACTGGGTTTTTTATTTGTTTTGTTGTTTATATTAAACCATCCAATGTTATTTTAGGAGGCATTTATAAGCGAACAGTTATATGTAGTCATTCTGTATTTCAATGAAAAATGTTTTAACTAAAAAACCTATAAAACTCAAGATTCATGGGTCTCGATATAAAGCAAATCCCTAGCAGGCCCCCATGGAGCCTGACCAACCTCTGTTAAGTAGGGAGAATAAAAAAGGACTCTATTTTGTTGGAATGAAATTGTCTATCAGATCTCCCTCAGGTTTCTCTGATCCTTCCAAGCTTAACTTTAACCTCAAAAATCACCTCATCTAGGAGGCAAATGAGTTTCTAATCTAATGCAACATCTTTGGGGGGTTGCCTTTTCTTGATGAGTAATTAAGACTTGTTAGTTTTATAACAGACCATTTCTGGTGAAGATTAACATTGCTACAATTGGATCTCTTATGTCTAAGATCTCTATGTCTAAGAACCAGACAGTATTGAACCATTTCCTGCATTGAAATCCCTAGCCATTCTTTTTTTTTTAAAGATCATACATGAAAACAAAGTAGGAGTGAGACATAATTGTTAAAATTAGCTAATATAATCTGTCACTTATTTTGGATTTGCTAGGCGACTGGTGATACTCGGATGTTGCCATATCCTAAAAGTGGTACAGTGGGTGAAAAGGTTGAAAAGCCCTGGACTAGCAAGGTGTCAAAAACCTGATGACCAAAAAAAAAAAGGAAAAAATTGATGAAGTACAGGTAGTCCTCGACTTACAACAGTTTGCTTAGTGACTGTTCAAAGTTACAATGGCACTGAAAAAAGTGCCCCCCAAGCCACAGCCGAGCAAGACACCTGCCTGCCTGCCCGGTGGCACTCTTCCTCCTGTCTGAGGTTCTCATTGTTGTGAGCATTTCTGTTGAGGATTGGCAGCGGGGGTAGGGTGGGGTGTTTGGTTTTTATTTCCCCCCCCATCTGCTAGGTGGTTGCAGCAGGTTTTGGTCACTTCACATGACCCTGGGAAACTGTGACCATCATAAATATGAATCAGTTGCCAAGCATCTGAATATAAATCACAAGACCCTGGAGATGCTCAACATTCCAGCTGATCGGCGCTTCTTCTGGGCTCAGCAGACGTGCTGGGATCAGCACCGAGCTCCAGATGGAACACGGCACTGATCCTGCTGCTTCCACTGAGCCCTGACAGCCCTGAAGAAGCGCCGATCAGCTGGAAAGTGTTGCTGATCCTGGCACTTCCGCTGAGCCCTGACAGCCCTGCAGCTCCAGCCATCTCTTGCTCAGGCTTGTGCGGTGCTGCCACCGATTCAGCTCATTCCCCTCCCCCGCTACCACTTTTCTAGGATGGTCACGTACCACCTGCCAGGTGCCAATGTACCCATACCACTGGTTGAAAAGTCCTGTCCTATAGATATCTGCAATGGGGGGAAGGGAAGGAGGCAGAATCATGTATCTGGCATCACTATGTCATAAAGCACATCTTCCTTCCCCTGTCCTGACCACTTTCTACAGGGGGACGATCGAGAGCATTCTGTCATACAGCATCACAGTCTGGTTTGGAAGCACCACTGCTTCAGACAGGAAGGCGGTGCAGAGAGTGGCGAGGATGGCTGAAAAGATCATTGGCAGTTACCTCCCTCCCATCCAGAACATAGCACAGAAGTGTTGCTTGAGCAGGATCTGTAAGATTATCTGGGACACTACACATCCTCTTCACGACCTGTTTTCCTTGTTGCCTTCCGGGAGGAGGCTTCGTGGTATCTGTAGCAGAAGACCCAGATTCAGCCATAGTTTCATTCCATACAGCATTAACCTTGTGAACTCTCAAGCTTCCTCCTTCCGTTATATATTCCAGATGGACAGTATTTAATATTTATTTGTTATGTATATGTAGGGGTGTGGATCTATACATATGTTGTATGCAGTATGTTTAGGTGTGTGTCATGTATGTGTTTCACTTTGAGAACGGGCAATTAAATTTCATTTTTGATGTGTTCTGTTGTGCCCACAGTAAAAAAAGACAATAAAGTTTATCTTATCTTATCTAAATCTAAGAATGTACTAGCCCATAGGAATGAGACATTGGGAGAAATTGGGAGAGCTGCAGACTGGAAAACAGGCATGTAAAAGATTCCCAGAGACGATGGCCTGGGAAACATCTCAGAAGGGACCCTAGTTTTCTGAAAAGGAGAAAGGAGAGGAGAAATACTTTCAGTCAGATAAGGTAACTTTACAGGGAAGAGAGTAAATACTCTGGCTGTGCATCTTGTCTGCACTTTCTTGAAGGGCTAAAAAAGATGGGCAGAACTTGCAACGTGATATTCAAGGCTACTTCTCTTGTTCTAATGAAAGCTGCAACAGCCTGTGGATGTTGTGGTGTGTCCTGCCTGCCTGCCTGCCTGCCTGCCTGATTTGTTGGCTTAAAACACCCAAGTACAACAGTCCATTAGTGACTGTTCGAAGTAACAGCACTGAAAAAAGTGACTTATGACCGTTTTTCACACTTATGACTGTTGCAGCATCTCCATGGTCATGTGATAAAAATTCAGATGCTTGGGAATTGACTGACATTTATGATCTTTGCAGTATCCAAGGGTGATGTGATCACCTTTTGCAACTGTCTGACAAGCAAAGTCAATGAGAAAGCCAGAGTCATTTAACAATTGTGTTGCTAAATTAATAGCTGCGATGATTCACTTAACAGCTGTAGCAACAAAGGTCGTAAAATAGGGCAAGGTTTACTTAACAAATGCCTCACTTAGCAACAGAAATTTTGGGCTCAATGGTGGTTGTAACTCCAGGACTACCTGTAGTGAAAGTCTCAGCCCTTCAAGGTAGCCTGGACAAGAAACCAATACCAGGAATCCTAACACTACTTTGAGGTAGTAGGTAGGGTCCTTTCTCAGATGATTCCCACACCTCATTACTATTTGTAAAACATCTAACTATGGGGTCAGTGGGACTTGAAAAGGACTTGATGGTGCATAATCAATCTATCTAGTACAGGGGTGTCAAACTTGCAACGTCACTTGACATGTCATGACTTTTTCCATTGCTGGCAATGGGTGGGCGTGGTTTTGGCATGACACATCTGGCCCGCAGGCCGACATTTTGACACCCCTGATCTAGTAGATATAATACTGTATGTTAATTAGTTGGAATACAGGGAAGGAGGATAGAAGTGGAAGTTTCCAGAACAAAATATTTCATTTTTTATAATATATAAAATCTACTCAAATATAATTTCTTGATTTAGAAACAATAATCAAATTTTTGTTGTTTTTACCCTTAAAAATATTCCATATTCTCTACTTTAATAAGTAAAAAGTGCCTTACAATATAAAACATATGGCCATACTGTAAAATGGTACATTCTGCATAAAAGTTTTCTAAAATGAAATACAAAACATCAGCAATGGATTTAAAAAACTGTCAAAAAAATTAAGGGAAAAGAAGGATTGAGCTATGTAAAGCATTTAAGAAGGATATATTAAATAGTAGAGGTTTACCATTGTTTTTATTCAAAGTACCATATAGGGATATGATGTTTGTGTATGAATATGTGTATGTGCACATGCGTATGTGTGTATGTAGATATATTTGTGCTTCCACATGAAATAAAAGATGTAATTCATAAAACTATAACTGTGTAGTATATAAACATTAACTAAAATCCTCTATTTGCAACTAGCTAAGCCTAGCTAATGTTAGCTTTTGATGTGGCCCCCATTGAGGTTTTGAGATGGGAGTGAGCATGGAATAAATCCCAGTATCTTTTGCAGGCATTTCCTTGATTTCCTGGGTTAATATTAATGTAATAAAGAAAACAGCAGCAGAAACATACACTCTTCATCTTTCACTTATACATTTCTGAAAACTATGTTCTACGATCAAAATTAGAAGAGAGAAAGTTGGAGTGCAATAATTGTTTTCCCCCTTGAAAAACCCCCCTACCCTTCCTCTTCTCCTTTTTTCAGCCTGCTGGCTGATTATATGTCACTACCCTTTACTTCTAAAAGCAGTTGGGTACAGGAGTTCAATTTTATCCCTTTATTTATAACACAAACATCAGAAAGGATAGTTAACACTCCTATAACGAGTTTGCATGATAGGATGGGGCTGTTTATAGATCAGGGGAGTTATTTTATTCCAACACATCCAGATCTGTTACTGTCCCTGTTGAAGCCTCCAGAAATAGACTGCATTTTTTATTGTCTTGCATTTTGATTATCTCTATTGTGGCGGTACAACATTTCTCTGTTGTACCACTGTTGCCTTAAGCTTAATGTTGTTGTGTCTAGGACACTCCATTCAGGGAGAATAAAACCTTAGTCCATTTACCCCATAAAGAAATGCTCAGCCCCCACTCTTTTCTGTAAGATCTCCATTATACTTCTCTTCTTATATTTCCTTTTCACTTCCTTAACTCTATATATTTAAAGTCCTGTAATAGCAAACTTATCTATGCATCCAATAAAGTTACCTGGTATTGAAGTCCACAAGTCACATCTAGACAAACAGTAAGTCTAGCTTGATTCTACTTCATCTTGTTTCTCCCTATCTAGATATTTACATTCTTCAGGCAACCAATGAGTTACCTTGCCTGTTCTAAAATAATTGTCTATAAACACCAAATCAAGCAGAAGTGAAACTACTGCAATACAGTGGACCCCAAATATGAATCTTCAGAGTTAGTCCAAAGGAATACCATAATTGATGGAATTAAAGGCAGTGAGAAAACTGAACAGCAAGGTGGCCTAGAGATGAGAGCCACACAGGCCTAGAAGTGAAGATGCTTGCCTCCCACTGGAAAGGTTAAGAGTTCAAACCAAGACAGCGACAGATGTTTCTCTACCAAGGCACAAAGACAAAAATACTTGTTGTGAACTCCACATAGGCGTTAGGAAGGGCATCCGGCCAATAAACACTCAGCTTCATTCAGTCACTCAGACTCTACCTCGAAGCAAGGTATTACAGGGTTGTAAAAAGAAAAAAAATAGTGAGAAAACTAAAAGTCCAAGATAGGACATATCTCCCACATCAGATTCTGATGAAATCCTCATCAGGATAATTAGGCTTCTGTCTTACAAGCAGGTCTGAATCCTGACTGAAAAGAATCTAGCTTCCCTGGTGATTTTTTAGAAGATGTCAAAGGTGATTTTGTTTTGCTGGGTCTTCGATTTCAGCTAAAGGGTTTGTGTGTGGGGGGGGGGGGTTTAAGTACTATTCTTTTTTATCATTTGGATTTATTCATATTTTTGTTTATAAAGATACTGTTTGGAAATCCATATAGAGTTTTTTGGGTTGAATGTGTTACAAAAACTGAAAAACAAATAAGCAATAGAGTTCCTTTAAGGTATTTGCTTTACACTTGCAGTACTACCACTAGACAATAGTTTTTTTTAACCTGGCTGGCGCAAAAAAAGGAGTGCTCCACCATTTCTTTCAAGATACAGTAGAGGCTATTCCCCTCTCACAATAAAACATTGGAAAGTTCCTAATCCAAGCTTATTTTTGGCAATTTTAACATTTAATATTCTACTACAGCATTTGTTTGCTCAGTATGATCTGAAAGCCACAATTAATACAATTATTTTATAGCTACTTTCATTTAATTAAAAGGCACACAAGTATTGCTTATGCTATTCTTAGCTTCTTGTTGAAACTGACTGGATATTATTAATCATAGACAGTCCTTTAAATAATACATCTTAATCATATCTTAATGTCACTTCCTGTTTGCAGAGTAACTTGAAACATTGTGCTTATGGTTTTCATTATGTATTATAAAAATAAAACAAATAAAATAAAATTTCAGATTTCTGCATCAGATAAAGAAATAAGAGGGACAGGATGAGAAAACAGAACTTGTAACGGAATGCAACTCTGAAAGAAAGATGGAAAAATGATGTAACTAGAGTGTTGAAATAAGACTGATGAGATCTGTGTTCCAGTCCTATCATATTTATGAAGCTTAGATCATTTTTTTTCTCAGCCCACTTAATGTCCTTCCACCTACTTGACTTTCTGCATCTCTTTCAAGCTTTGAAGAGTGTGATTGTGTCTTCTCTCAGTCGTTGCTCAAGTCCAGATATTCCCAACTCCTTCCATATGTCTTCATAAGACATAGTTTCCAGTCACCTAATTATTTTTTGCTAGTCTTCTCTGAATCTATTCCAGTTGCCCTGAACTCTTTTCAAATTACTGTGAGCAAAATTAAGCACAAACATGAGAAATTGTTTGACCAACATAGAATAAAGTGGAAGCATTACTACCTGCAGTTCACAAACAATGATTCTGTTGATACAGCCTAAGTGTGAATTTACTTTCTTTAAAACCACATTACACTGCTCACTTGATCTTTAATGAACTATTATTGTGAAATATTTTTTACAAGACCTACTGGAATAGTTCCTGGCACTGCTAACTGCCAATGAACTTTTTAATTACTTCTCTGTAATTAGATTTTGAATACTGCTGTTGAGTGAAACAAGATATACATTGATGGACAGTTAAATATGTAATGAACTGACTGGGATTCAAGGAATTTCAGTGCATAGAACAAGACAGCAGGACTAGAGCTGATTAATTGCCTCTTCATATCATTTTCCCATTAACACATATGTACATGTTTCCAAAGATGAAGTTGAAGATTGGCAGACAGGCAGGCTGGCTGCCTGACTGCCTTGATTTTTGGATGGATGGATGATCAATAAATATATGATTGATTGATTAATTGATTAATGACTGATTGATTGACTGATATAGAGAAAGTGACAGAGACAGAGATAGCATTAATATTTAAACTGCCTAACATTTATGCAGAGTCCGTCATACTTATCACTTATGCCACGGGTGTCAATCTTACTGTGTCATGTGATGTGTCATGATGTGCCGTGACTTTTTTTGCATTGCCGGAGCTGGGGTGGGCGCGGCCTCCACATGATGCAACCAGCCCATGGGCCGGCAGTTTGACTTATGCCAACTCTTTAGTACAAAAGATAGCAATCAGTGCAATATGTTATCTCTGAAAATCTGCTATCAAAGTCCTTAACATTTTAATTATATATACACACCTTGCAACACACACCTCACATTTCTTCACAGATAATTCTTCATCTTTGCTTTGAAAAACTAGCACAAACCACTCATCAGACGTTTGAATTGATGATCTGGAGTGGGCTATAAGTAGCCCATTGCAGTCTACACAGAAACAGATATCTGTTCCAATGAAATCCATAAGAAATAAGGGACAATTTTTATGACTGAAATTGAGATCTTTGTTCACATGCCATAATGTCTGGTGTGTTCTGCAAGGAAGCCAGATTGATTTCCAGCCCACAATTATATTTCTTTTCTTCCCCACTTCAAACTGTTTCAAAATCTATCTGGCAACATTACTAATGTTTCAGGGAAATTCTTCACCCGGCAGCTGTAATTCCTATTCAATTTTGTGATCCTGCTGGGTCTTATGATCCAAAAATATGTTTTTAAGGCTGCAACTCTGAAGATCAAAATCAAGGCTGTTCCATCTCCATTCACAATAATTAACCAGATTTAGTGATTTGCTTTGAATAAGCACATACTGACTTCTGATCAATATAATTGGAAAGATTTGTGAAAGCAAAAGAGCAATGACTCTAGTTTTGCCTTCCTTCCATGATATAGGCAGAATAATATTCCAATTACATAGTTTCAAAAGTAGCTATTTATAATGCAATAAATAAACCACACTCACCTTTTGCATTCAGGAGAGGGCAGGGATTCCTGTGGATTTCAGGATGAAAGGAATTGAATGTTGAAACTAAGATCAAATGAATGAGGACATGCCCTTATCTAGGGTTCAGATCCTGGTGGAAAATAATCTTTTGCCAAGCAAATAAAAAAAACTGAGAAAGATTAATTATACCAGCATCCACAAACACACATTGGCCTTGACCTTATCTAGCATGGAAATGCTTCAGAAGAAACACCAGAGAATTTTTCTTTAAGCTTGGCACAAGTAGTAAAGATAATTGGGGCGGCTGCTAAATCTCGCAGATGCAGCTGCTGCTAAAAGATGTAGTTTAAGGGCCTGATATAAAGCTGTTAAATCCCAGGGATACTTTCTGGGAACTGGCATCATTTCACCTGGATCAGTGGCATTTTTGGAAGCAGTTAGATTCTATTGTCATAGAGCTCAACTCTAAAAATCAAAATCAACAGTGAGATGCCATCAATAAATCACTTTCAATTACCATCCTTTTGAAGAATAGGTTAGCAAACAGATAATCAGAATGTACCATGGCTGTTGAAAAGGTATGACATTTGAAGGTTATTTCAGAGATGTGAAACTTCAAGTGTACCTCAAGACAAACTAAATTCCACAGAATCATACTTATTAATGAGGATATCCCACTGATTTGTACTAGATAAACAAACACAATGAGATACAGCAACAACTTCAAACAAATATTTACCTATGCTTTTATACAAATAATAATAAAGTCGGAAGGGACTTTGGAGGTCATGTAGTCCAACCCCCTGCTCAGGCAGGAAACCCTATACCATTTCAGACAAATGGTTGTCCAGTCTCTTCTTAAAAACCTCCAGTGTTGTAGTATTCACTGCTTCTGGAGGCAGGTTGTTCCACTGATTAATTGTTCTGTCAGAAATTTTCTCCTTAGTTCTAGGTTGCTTCTCTCTTTAGGTGGATTCCATCCATTGCTGCTTGTCCTGTCTTCAGGTGCTTTGGAGAATAGCTTGTCTCCCTCTTCTTTGTGGCAACCCCTGAGATATTGGAACACTGCTATCACATTACCCCTAGTCCTTCTCTTCATTTATATGAGATCATTGCATTTCTTCTCTCTTCTCAGCTACAGGAAGACATGTCTGAGCTTACAAAAGTACAACAGCCATCCATTCCACAGTTACCACTATCATTATATTCCTATTATCTTTGGATCATGTTGGTGATGTGTCTGTTGGAAATGGCTTTTACCACACTCTGTTAATTTTCAAGGCATTAAATACTAGAAGAAATTATAATGCTATTATACAATCAAATTTGTTTGCTGAGGTAGTGCTGCTTTTTGGATCTGAAGCTGAAAAGGTGCTTTGCATCCAGTGTAGCCAGGTTTGTTGGCTCTGTCAGTGAATTTCTTCAAATGGCTGCACTTTTTCCTAAGTATGTATGGAAGCCACACAGGAGTCTATGACTGATACAGGAGGATCCTAACCATAATGCCTGCTTAGTTCTGAAGACCTGCACGTGTTTTAAAAACTTATACTACCTGGTTTTCACTCACATTCAGCAAAAATCTGGTAAGAAAACCCATATTAAATTGAAACTGTCCATACAGTCAATCTAGTCACTGGTCCAGAATTCTGTAGTTATGTTCTTTAAAATCTCTTTTATTAGAACTGGAAGTTGGAATCCTGTGCATACCAAATAATATTCTGCCATCAGTCTATGGCTCTTCATAAAGCAGATTATGTATTTTTATTGAAAACTAGCATATACTATTGATTCTCAACTTGAGTATTTCCTTCTATAGTCATTAGTGGTACTTCCTTCTTGTAAAATCAGGATCGTTGAGCCTTATATTTTCAACTTTGCTTTTGACTTGTGTATCTTGTTTATTGCTTTGACTGTTTCTCTGTTCTAATACGATGTTCATATCCAATCATGCTTAACTTTTCTCCTTTCAGTGGATTTTTGGAAATAAATAAGTAAATAAATTTTGGAATAAACAAAAAACAAACAAATAAATGTTACTAGTTTTCTTTTGAACATTCTGACCCCAGATTATTTAGGACAGGCATTAGTGGTAAATCACTAGGTATCCCACAAATAGGTCACAGAATCCTCCAAAGTTAAACAAATGTTTTAAAATGAAACTAAATTAAATTAAAAGTAATTTTGCTATTTTCATGACTAAATGTTGCATCTGCATTCTACATCTGCATTCTTCCCTGAAAATCTCCATGACTGATAATCAAGATTTATACTAGGTCACTTTGAGAAGGTCATCTTAATCTGAAACAGTTGGCAACTTTGGGTTAGGATTTCAGAGTTCAACTTTACTATTTTTTCTGCACAGAAAGCAAGTGGAATTGATTGCCTTGCTTAAGTAAGATGCAGTGCTAGTGTCATGTCAACTCTCTGGCTCATTGGTTTAAGACTGTTTTTTCCAACTACTTTGAAAGAAAATCTTTGTTTATATAATGGGCTCTATAACTACCAAGATGTGGATGATAGAAATAAAGTCCTTTCCCAAAGAACATGCTTTTGATGGTAGTCTGCCTTTTTTGAAGTGAAAAAGTAAAGATGACAGTCATGACTAGGTGTTCAAAGTCCCACCACCTTTTTATGCATATCCCCCTGTGGTTGCCCCTATATCCCAATATGCTAAGCTAAGACAAAGTAATTTATAGTTCAACATAGTATGGGAGCATAGCTTTTCTTATAGGTCACTTTGGGAAGGTCATCTTAATCTGAAACAGTTGGGAACTTTGGGTTAGGATTTCAGAGTTCAACTTTGCCTTAACTAAGTGATACAGTTAGGCTGCAATATCATTTAAATTTTCTGTTTTGTTTTATTAATCATGTTTAAGTTTAAAATACAGGTAGTTCTCGACTTACAACCACAGCTGAGCCCAAAATTTTTGTTATTAAGTAAGACATTTGTTAAATGAGTTTTCTTGCTACAATTGTTAAGTGAAACACTGCACTTGATAAGTTAGTAACCCAATGTCTTTCCCATTGATTTTGTTGGTCAGAAGGTTGCAAAAGATGATCATATGACCTTGGGGTACAGCAGTGGTCATAAATATGAAGCAATTGCCAAGCATCTGAATTTTGATGACATGATCATGGGGATGTTGCAAAGGTCATAATGATGAAAAAACGGTCATAAGTCACATTTTTCAATGCCGTTGTAACTTTGAATGGTCACCAAATGAACTGTTGTAAGTCAAGGACTACCTGTATCATATCAACTTAGCTTTGATGATCGGTGGAATGTGCTTTCCAGTCTAGAAACAGTATTTTGTGTTGAAATGTTAAAATACTAATATAATTGGAAAAGGGTAACACACGATATACTTACAAAAAAGACAGAATGTTATAAATAACATTACAAATAACATAAATAACACATAAACAATCATATAAATATGATAAAACAACTGGAGCATCATTGAGCACCATTGGCATTAACAAGATCATCATTAGTCAATTGCAAAAGACAGCTTTACTAAAGCAGCTTGTATCTTGCTACATGTCTTTAACACCATTAAACATCTACATCTGTTCTATCCCAGGTCCTTGGAAAGGACCTAATAGGTAGATGAAAGTGTCAAATCCAAACAGAACATCTGGTTGATTGTACGACCAACCATAATAATTATTATTATCATTTTTTAAAAAAATTTCATTTTAAACTTTCAACACAGCGAGAGATAGATCTCTATAGGAATGACACAGGAATTTTTGTATGTGGACTAGATGGTAACAAAATGACGTATTTAAACTCTGATCTCTTCTCCAGGGGCACAACTGTGCACACTGGAGGATGGACCATGCCTTACTGAATCTAAAGAAAAAGTTCAGAAAATGTTTGCTTTTCTGTACTTAATCCATATTTTTAAAGAAACAAAGAAAGCATTTTCTGAACAATGCAGATGGTAGCAGGTGCTGGGATTCTGACCAGCTGTTTGAGTTTATTCTTTGACTGTATTTTGGTAGAAACATCATAGCCAATAAAAACAAAAGTAGTAGAATCTTCCTAGCTGAGTGTTTTATAGAAACCATGAAATATAGTTTATCTAAAATATCTTGACAAACTAAATCCTAGTTGGGTTACCTCAGCAAGAAATTGGTAATTTTTCAGCCTGCTAGAGAAACCTTAAATACTGTTGATTTTCACTTGAGACCATTGAATACATTGTTTTGGCATCAAACCAATTCATACATTAGCACAAACACACACTACCTTTTCCATATTTCAAAATATATTTTTCCAATGTGTTTCTTCTGAAGTCCCATCCCACTCCAGGTCTCACTTTTTCATACTGAGTTCTCTTAAAATAACCTTTTTTGTTGTTGTTGGCTGAAAGCAAAAATTAGGATAGCTTATTCTAAAAGTCTCCTTCCATGCCACCACCACCCCCACATACATACTTTCAGGACATATTGAGTTAATTCATGCTGCAAGCAACATGAGATAGCAGATGCACTTATTCTGGCCAACATACCGTAGCAGTCCTCTTCATCAGGTTTTCACATTTGGTAGTGTCATCAGCCTCAGAGAAACCCATGCACTTATGAGCTCACATCTGACATATCTGGAAGAAATAACACATAAAGATGCCCCCAATCCATACCAAATGCAACTCCAAATTCAAATTTCAACAGCAAACATTTGTCTGATATAAATTCAAGCTCAAAATCATTTGACATATATAATAGCAGGGATGAGAGGGCAAGAAAAAGGAAGTAATTTCAAGGTGTCATGGTTGTCCCAAAGGTGCTTTTTCAAGAGGCAACTGGACTTCCTTGTTTTTCTTTGAAGACATTTTGCTTCTCATCCAAGAGGTTTCTTCAGCTCTGACTGGATGGTGGGGAATGGAAGGATTTGTATTCCTTACAGACAGCTGGCCATTTGCATTCTTTTATAGAGTTGTTGAGGCCACATGGAGGTTTATCTGTGTCCTCAGGGTCACCTCAGTAGTGCAAATGGGTTTGGAGCCTTTTTGGAACTGCTGAAAGGACTGTGTTGTAGACTGGAGATAGATGACATTGTATCCCTTCCCCTCAGTTTTGACATAGATGGCCTCTTTGATCCCTCTTTCAAACCAGTGGTCTTCTCTGTCCAAAATGTGGACTTTGTTGTCTTCAAAAGAGTGGCCTTTGTCTTTTAAATGCAGATAGACTGCTGAATCTTGTTGTCTCAAGCTGTCGTGGTAGTGAAGAAATGACTGCTACAAGACAGCACTTTAGGTGACAGACCCAACCTTAACCCAGACCACACATGAGCCATGCTGGATCTCTGCATGACCATCACCTATTTTAAATACAATCAAAAGTTCTACAGACAAAAACACAGCTGAGCCATGGGGTCACCTGTGTCCCCCATTGTGGCCAATCTCTACATGGAAGAGGTAGAAACCAAAGCCCTAAATTCCTTCACAGGAATTCCACCCATTAGCTGGTATAGGTATGTGGATGATACTTGGGCCAAGATCAAAACATAGGAATTGGAAGCGTTCACCAAACATATCAATTCTGTGGGCAGATACATCAAATTCACAAGTGAAGATGTTAAGGAAAATAGTCTGGCCTTTCTGCACTGTGCAGTACATATTAAGGAAGAGAGAAACCTTAACAATGAAGTTTACAGAGCACCCACCCACCCACATACACACACATATCAATATTTACATTTTGATTCTCACCATCCCCTGGAGCACAAAATGGGAGTTATCAAAAAAAAAACACTTGTGTCATGAGCTTGTTGTTCTGGAAATTGGACTGTTTAATTTGTTCCCTTACCCCAGTGATACTATGGAGTTATTTTCTCCCCCTAACACCTGTCCATTTTTGCTGGATGGTTACCTCTGAGCAGTTGTCCTTATCAGTTTACTAATTCTGAGTGTTTCTTATACTTCTATTGTTTGTTTCTTTCATCATGTCCAATTTATTTTCTGCCTTCCAAAAATTGTGATTATCATTTTATTCTTTTATAATGATTATGTTATCCTTTTGTACTGACCTACCATTTTGAAAATGTATTGACAAGTTTTGTTCTTCAACAATGAAAAACAGAGGGGGGGGTATCCATTCTGGCTTTGTAGTGCATTGTCTATAGAAATAAGGACACTGCTGCAAAGTTGTATATTATTCTAAAGAGTGTTGTGGCCTGGGCATATTCAGGCACAGATAATCCCAAATGAAGCTGAATTTTGAAGATAGATCCTTCAGCACAGAATTCAACAGTTGGGAAAGCAAGGGAATCTGGAGTTCAAAGCATGAGAGACAAATTGTTGTTGCCAATATGGAGGTCTCATTTTTGGCTCTCCCTGAAGTTTCATAGGTTTATTCCCATAGTACTTAGCCTCAAACTCAGCAATGCAAACCCTGGCACAATATTCCTGATATATAGCTAATTATGTTTATAAGAGAAATAACAAAGACAAGACACAGCCATATATTGCTTGTGATATTTGGACGTTGCCAATTATTATGGCATGGGTCCGGGTTACTTACGGGAGCACCTGCGGCCGGCATCAACTTCCCTTCGTCCAGTGCGCTCCCACAGAGAGGGCCTTCTTAGGGTGCCATCGGTCAAAGAGTGTTGACTGGCAGCCCCCAGGGGGAAGGCGTTCTCTGTGGGCGCGCCAGACCTTTGGAACCATTTACCGGTGGAGCTCCGGATGGCTCCCGACCTTCGCTCCTTCCGACGTGACCTAAAAACATATTTATTTGAACAAGCCGGCCTGGTCTGATGGGTTTAGGAGTATTTTAATGTTATTGTATTAACTTATTGAATTGGGCTGTAATATTTAATATTTTTTAACTTTTATATATTATATTTTATTGTATTACCCTGTACACCGCCCTGAGTCCTTCAGGAGAAGGGCGGTATAGAAATTAAATTATTATTATTATTATTATTATTATTATTATTATTATTATTATTATTATTATTATTATTATTATTATTATTATTATTATTATTATTATTATTATTATTGGAAAACATTGCTAATAATCCTCTTGAAAACTTAATATGCCAACAAGGGTGCTTTGGATTACAGGTAATCCTTGATTTACAGCACTTCATTTAATGACCGTTCGAAGTTACAGCAACACTGGAAAAAGAGACTTATTATCATTTTTCACCCTTACAATCATTATAGCATCCCTGTGGTCATGTAATTAAAATTCAGTTATTTGACAACTGACTCATATTTATGATGGCCGCAATGCCCTGGGGTCATGCAATTCCCTTTTGCAACCTTCTGACAATGGAGAAATCAGATTCACTTAAAATTGAAGTGATTGTCTTAACAACTGTGACAAGAAAGGTTGTAAAATGGGGCAAAATTCACTTAACAACTGTCTTGCTTAGCAACATAAATTTTGGGCTCAATTGTGGTTATAAGCTAAGGACTACCTGTATTCTCAGCGACATACAACCAGAATATAGAAAGGCAATGAGCTTCAGTAACTAAGGTAAGTGCAATTCTATTATCTCATAGGTCGCGTGATAGAATCTAGAAATTGTGATAGAATCTCTCACTTCAACTTTGGATGTTGAGTCCCAGTCTCAAGAGTTATGATGTCACCAAATTCCTATTTTTGGTGTAAATGTGGAATGATCTGCAGTAAATAATTCTGTGAGATAGGAGGGGACAAAAAAAGGGGGCCTAATGTCATTGCCGTAATACTTTCTTCTTTCCTAAACATGTTTGAAAATGGAAAGAAATGTATGCCAGTGCTGGAGCTGATCAGTATATTTCATTTCCACTGAGAGTCAGGAATAAATAGACCATTAAAAATATATAAAATCCTCTCTCTGTCTTCTATCTTAGTAACATGAAACACCAAGGCGAAAAAGATGCCTAAAAATGTCCCTTCTTCTTATAATTTTAATGAAACAAATAAACACTGTTTGGTTTTCTTCAGATAATTAAGAAGAAAATAACCCTGTTCGGAAGAAACTACAGTCAGAACCAATTTCTCAGGCTATACTGAAATACGTCCACACTTTCCTATTTTAGGTCATTTTTCTCCAGCTTTCTCCAGCTGCTTTCCTTTGCCTGCCTTGTCTTTCTTGTGCATCAGCATCAACTTTCTTGCTGCTTTGTTTTGGCTTTTGGTGCTTTGCCAAGATTCATCATTTCCTGCTTACACGGCGATCTAAACCAGACCTTCTAATCAGCTTCTCTGCCTTGGATCTTTCTGTTCTGACAAAGCAAAACCAAAATGAAAATGGGTTTCTCCCTTTATTTGCCTTTCTTGTTTCTCCGTCCCCTTTAACAGAGTCACAAATGGATAAAGACAGGAGAGTTGTGTGCAGGATGCCTGAGATGTGACAATCTTTTGGAAGCTCCTAAGAGACTGACAGGCATGCTCACTTTGCAATAGCTCAACTGTATCCACAGAGATTATTTGAATGCATTGAAGACCTTTATTACTCAGAATCCAAATCCCAGCTAAGCTTATCAAATGGCTACATATAAGTAACTGGTTATTTCTTCATTGATTGAGTCCATTAGCACTGTTTGGGAACCTTTCTGACGTTACTTTATTCAAAGGGCAAGAAGTAGGTAAAGGGGGAAAGCTTTTTTTTTATCAAGTTGGATTTTGCACTGCATCCAAACTATAAACTACAGTTCCTCAAGGATTTATTGAATCATATCTGGGAACCAAGAGTTCCCAAGCCGCAAATAAAAAGCCGAGCCGGCTGACATTTGACAGTTGACAGCTGTCAAATGGCCGCCCGCAGCAACGACGCACGTGCACCGCCCAGCCGGCCGCCATTCCCGTTGACAGCTGTCAAAAGGGCTGCCGGGGGCCAACGCGCACGCGCCAGATTTGACAGTTCCCGGAACTGTCAAATCCGTAAGTCTACAACTCGGTCCTCCGAACTGAGCTAAGCGCTCAGCTGAGAGGAATTCCCTGACAGCCGCCAAGCTGTCAAAGTACTGCTAGTTGATTGGCCGTTCTCCGAACGGCGGGGAAATACCGCTACCTGATTGGCTATGCTGTTTGACAGTTCCCTATATAAACCCGGAGTGTTTGACAATCAGCTGCCGGGAGCTGAACCGAATAAACGAGTTAAACCTTGCCTACGGTCTCGCGCCTGTCTTTGTAAAGACAATTCACCTGGCGAGAGGATGGGATCCCGGTAATTCAGAGCTGCCTGCTGAGTTAGCCTCCGCGAAGGAGTTCCGATCCCTCTCGCTGACAAGTCACTGCTGAAGCCACATCGAGGGCAAAGGAACCCTTCGGCAGCTTGAACAGTACCGAGGATCCAGACCATGGCAAATTTAGGCCACGTCAGAGAGTTTGACGTCCGCCATCCCGAGGGATGGGAATCGCACTGGGGACAAGTTGAAGGCTACCTTGTAGTCAACAAGATAACGGAGGATCGCCACAAGGCTGCCGCCCTCCTGTGTCTCAGCGGGCCTGCCGTCTACGACATCGCCGTAGGGCTCTGCAGCCCAGACCCCATCGCGACCGTCCCCTACGCTGTACTAACCGACCGCCTCAGCAAGCACTTCATGCACAGGCGGTCCGAGCTGTACTGGCGCCTCCATTTCGCCCGCCGCCGCCAGCAACCGGGCGAAACGACCACAGCCTTCATCGCTGGGGTACGTCACGCTGCCCGCAGGTGCCAATTTCCCGACCTGGAAGACCGTATCAGAGACCAGGTTATCGTCGGTCTCTCCAACGAGCAGCTCCAGCGGAAATTGGTAGCCAGACCCACGCTTGACCTCGCTCAACTCACATTAGAGATCATGGCCTACGAAGATAGCCACCGTGAAGGCTCCCCGATGTTCAGAAGCAGCCCGGCCGGGTCAGTCCACTACGCTGGGGAACCGGACGACAAGCAACCAGAAGCCTTCACCGGCGTCGACGACATCATGTCCCGTTTCAGCAAAATGGGCACCGACCCCGGGAAGAACCGCAGGCCATTCAAGCCAGCCGCCTCCGGCCCAAGACCCACCTCCACAGGCCCAAAACCTAAGTGTGCCAGCTGCGGCAGGGCTCACGCCAGAGCCACATGTCGTTTCAGAAATGCCAAGTGTCACGGATGCGGAAAGACCGGGCACATTCGCTCCGCGTGTCGCAGCTTGAACTGGGAAACCCTCCACGAGCTTGAGGAGATTCCGGCAGGTAGGACCAGGGTCCCCTTTTGTGCCAGGGAAATTCCCCAGCCCTCAGTATTGTCCATTCGGGCCCAACAAAAAATTTCGCCCATCCACCATTTACAGCCGAAAATTAAAATCTGGGTTAAAATTCAAGGAGTGCCCTGTGAAATGGAGGTCGACTCCGGCTCCTCTGTTTCAATAATGTCCTGGGACACTCTCAAAAAGATTGGGTTTAAAAACAGATGTCGTATTCCCCTGCAGCCCTCCAAAATACTCCTTGCAGTCTTCCAGGGGGCCGCCATCCACTTAAAGGGGCAGGCACAAGTAAACGTAGAATACAAAAAATTCCATGGGAAATTAACAATCCAAATCACTGAGGCTCCCAGGACCACCCTCATTGGGTTAGACTGGTTCGAAGCTCTGGGCATCCACCTGCAGGGCACCAACCGCATACAATCCCGAACATTAGAACAGGTCTGCCAGGCGTTCGCGGACGTTTTCGACGGAACGCTCGGCAAGTATACAGGCCCACCTATAGACCTCAAATTAAAACCTGAGGTAGGTCCCATCCACATCAAAGCAAGAAGGGTCCCCTTTGCGCTAAAACAAAAAATCGAAGCAGAATTAGACCGTCTAGTCAGCCTTGGAGTCCTAGAACCAACAGACGGGGGAACCTGGGAAACCCCCATAGTGACACCAGTTAAACCAAACGGGGACGTGAGAATATGCGCGGACTATAAAGCAACTCTAAACCGCGCATTAAATCCCCACGCATACCCAGTGCCTGCTGTCAGGGACGTGCTGTCAGAAATAGGGTCCGGCTCAATATTCGCCAAACTCGACCTAGCGCATGCCTTCCTTCAGCTACCTGTCACTCAGGAAACAGCTGAAGCTCAAACCATTGTCACTCACCGTGGCGCTTTCAGGGTAAACCGCCTCCAATTCGGCATCTCAGTGGCCCCTGGTATTTTCCAGGAGGTCATGGAAAAAACTTTAAAAGGAATCCCAGGTGTTTGCCCCTATTTCGATGACATACTCATCGCAGGGGAATCGGAAAACAACTTAGCAGATAGACTACAGGAAGTATTATTAAGATTTAGAAAAGCAGGGCTTAAACTAAAACGTGAAAAATGTTCCATAGGCGTCCCGTCAGCAGATTTCTTAGGCTATAAGATTGACTCGCAAGGAATCCACCCCACAAACTCAAAAATCCTTGCTATCAAGGCCGCCCCTACCCCAAGGAATAAAACCGAGCTCCAAGCCTTCCTTGGACTTTTAAATTTTTATCACGCCTTCCTACCAGGGAAGGCGACTATCGCAGAACCCCTCCACAGACTGCTCGATAAAGGGGCAGCCTGGCAGTGGACTACAACCCACGAAAACAGTTTTAAGTCACTTAAACAAATGCTTTCCAGCAATGCAACTATTTCCCACTACCAGGAGGACAAACCTCTATGCATAGCCTGCGATGCATCCCCATACGGGATCGGAGCAGTTTAAGCCATTTAGACAGCAATGGCATCCAAGCCCCAGTGGCATATTATTCCAGAACTCTTTCCAAAATGGAAAGAAACTATGCCCAAATAGATAAAGAAGCCCTGGCAATTGTGGCAGGAATTAAAAAATTTCACGATTACCTTTACGGCCGCCCCTTTGTGATTTACACAGATCACAAACCATTGTTAGGACTATTCACTTGGGACCGTCAGACCCCCCAAATCTTATCTCCCAGGATGTTGCGCTGGACAACATTCCTCACAGCATATTCCTACCAATTAATATATAAGCCAGGACACCAAATGTGTCACGCTGACGGCCTCAGCAGATTGCCCCTACCCCACACGGAACCAGACCCAGCCCCAGCGGGCAACATCTTAGCTATTCAAGAGCTCCCAGAATGCCCACTGACAGCAAAGGATATCGCCACCGCGATATCGTCAGACAAAACACTTAGCAGAGTGTTAGCTTGGGTACACACAGGCTGGCAAACCTCTTGCCCAGGCACAGAGTTTCAGCCATATTTCTCCAGGCAAAATGAAATAACGTCACACTTAGGATGTTTACTCTGGGGGTGCAGGGTAATCATGCCCTCCAAACACAGGCCAAAAGTACTAGACACATTACATGAGGGCCACCCCGGTATCGTAAAAACAAAAGCCCTGGCCCACAGCTACGTCTGGTGGCCAGGAATAGACCAGGACATAGAAAAGTACATCGCTGGCTGCTACCTATGCCAAGAATCCCGCCCACTCCAACCCAGAGCTCCAATTCACAAATGGGAACTCACAAAAAAAACCCTGGTCCCGCATCCACATTGATTACGCCGGGCCCTTCCAAGGACAGGTCTTCCTCATAGTTGTAGATAGTTATTCCAAATGGCTGGAGGTTCTCCCGGTTCACAGCACAACGTCTGCCGCAACCATTCAAGCCCTCAGGGGAATCTTTGCAACACACGGTCTCCCCGACGTTATTATTTCAGATAATGGCCCTCAATTTACTTCTCATGACTTTCAGATCTTCACGAGGAGAAATTGTATTAGGCATTCAACATCGGCTCCCTTCCACCCATCGTCCAACGGCCTTGCGGAGGTTATGGTGAGGACCACCAAAGACGCCCTCAAAAGAATCATCACAGGGAACTGGCACCGTCGTTTGTCACAATTTCTCTTAGCCCACCATTCTACGCCCTGCACAACCACCGGCAAAAGCCCAGCCGAACTACGATGGGGCCGCCGCCTGGTGACACGGCTCGACAGACTCCACCCGGACAGACTGGCAGCCGAAATGACACCAAACACCCAGCCAAAAACATTCTCCAAAGGACAAAATGTTTGGTCCCGAGATTATGGGGGAAGGGATAAGTGGGTTCAGGGGGTTATCCTGGACCAAACAGGACCATTATCATACACGGTGGACACAGGGACAGGACTCATACAACGCAGACACTCGGATCAGCTCCGACCCAGGTCACTACCCAACCCCTCTCTGCAACCGACTCTGGGTGAGCCTACGCCAGCCGACATCCCCGGGGCTGATGAATTCCTCCCCCAGGACCCACAACTACCTACTGAGCCCCAACCAGAAACAACTCCTCCAGCCACGCAGCCCGAAGGGAGCAACCCCTGTCCCCGACGGTCCAGCCGAGCCAGAAGACCCCCCGCATACCTCGCGGACTTTGAGTGGAAGGGAAACCCACCACCTGTTAAAGAACCTGTTAACCATACTGTTTTAAAACGTTCAATTGTTGTTATGCATAACATACCTGTTCAGGGGGGAGGAAAGGGGGTGAATCATATCTGGGAACCAAGAGTTCCCAAGCCGCAAATAAAAAGCCGAGCCGGCCGACATTTGACAGTTGACAGCTGTCAAATGGCTGCCCGCAGCAACGACGCATGCGCACCGCCCAGCCGGCCGCCATTCCCGTTGACAGCTGTCAAAAGGGCTGCCGGGGGCCAACGCGCACGCGCCAGATTTGACAGTTCCCGGAACTGTCAAATCCGTAAGTCTACAACTCGGTCCTCCGAACTGAGCTAAGCGCTCAGCTGAGAGGAATTCCCTGACAGCCGCCAAGCTGTCAAAGTACTGCTAGTTGATTGGCCGTTCTCCGAACGGCGGGGAAATACCGCTACCTGATTGGCTATGCTGTTTGACAGTTCCCTATATAAACCCGGAGTGTTTGACAATCAGCTGCCGGGAGCTGAACCGAATAAACGAGTTAAACCTTGCCTACGGTCTCGCGCCTGTCTTTGTAAAGACAATTCATTTATATACCGTATACATTTTATATATTGTACATAGTCAGAGAGCAAACCCCATACTGATGATGCTGATGATGTTGCATATTCAGGTAATGAAATGTGTCCAAATAAACAGCCAAGCTCAGAGAGCACCAAGGACTCTTTATGTGTAACTTAGAGCTACACATATGTGCTTCTGCTAAAGCTTTAACTCTCTCAATTTTTTACAAAGGGAAACCCTAACTCTCACCTAGGATGAATGGCTGTAAGTCAGCCTCTAACCTTTCAGACGGACAGCAGACACAGGAGTACCAAATCCAGCCAGCAAAAAGCTGAATGACAACTAAAGGACAAAGTTAGAATTTCCTGCCCTCTGGTGTTTATCTGGATTTTTTTTTCTATTCCCATTTATATCCCGCCCTTCTCCAAAGACTCAGGGCAGCTTACAATCTAAAGCAGAAATCAATGTGCTTAGCAATAGCCTTCATTCTATGTATATGCCTGCTTATTAGGGCTTTCGGGGGGCCCCCAAGCGGCATTATTACAAAGTCAGCTTATTGCCCCCAACAATCTGGGTCCTCAATTTACCTACCTCGGAAGGATGGAAGGCTGAGTCAACCCTGAGCCTGGTGGGACTCGAACTTGCACTAATTGCAGGCAACTGGTGTTACTTAAGGAGGCATTAGCCCACTTCTCCACCAAGGATTTTTGCAGCATCGATCTGGTAGTCCTACAGAAAATCAACCTATTGTGATGTGATGTGATGTGATGTGATGTGATGTCCTTTGATATCATTGCAAGGAATGTGACTGATTTTTATTCATTTATGGAGCTGGAGAAAGGGAGGGAAAGGGAATGAGAACCTCTGCCTTCCTAATCTGATCTCTCCACTAAATTTCAAAAAATGCCAAAAATTCTTAGTTGGCATTTCATTTTGGCAGATTGGAAGATTTTAAAGGTGGAAATAAAAATAGGAAAACTTTGAAATATAATTGCTATTTCTTGTTGTTGTTGTTGTTGTTGTTATTCCTTCCTTTTTAAAAAATGAAAGAATTATCTTCAAAATTTGCCACTGAAATGTGGCTAATTCACTATCAAATTTCATTTAAAAAATTATCACAAATTAAATGCTGAGAGCCACATGTGCCATGGATTTCCTACCTTTGCTTTAGACCCAGACAATTCATTTACGCTTGCACTTGTCCTTTATGTATCTTTCTGTATACTTAATTAGAGGGAGAAGGTACATAGACTTTTTGAACACCCTAAAAGGATATAAATATAAGTTGAGGTGATGATGGTGGTGGTGAAGTTCCAATTAATTTTATTTCCATCCTTCAGCTATTCACTCTGAACTTATTTTTGATGGTCATCATGATAGGGAAGATAATCAGAATTTCAGGAAGTTAGACTTTGATGGGATATATGCTTTTTTGCATAGATCTTTTCCCAACCACCAAGTAATCTGAATTTCCTTTAGATGAGTGCCTACTCAGTTAAACTTTATTTATGTGAGACAAAAATATCAAATACATTACAATACACTTGGATAAAAACAAAGGTATAAATTTATAGAATTGCAGGTCATTCAGGCAGAAATAAATCAGTGAGTAAGCATTGCCGATGTTAAATCCAAGGTCTTTTCATGCTAATCATAATCAAACAAAATTTGGCAACACTCCTGGATATTTCTGTAGATAATCTGCTAAACAGAGACAATTACAGAGGGGCCAGTGGTGGAAGTGGCAAATGATGAAAGCAATGCTTGAGCTGTTGCAGTACTAGGTCTGACTCTTTATACGTGCACTGTGAAATGGCACACATGTATGAAAGGGCCAAAGCATGCATCACAACAGTATGATGCTGTTTTCATCTTTTGATGAAAGCATCCAATCCTGCAAATGCCTCCACTGCTAATAAATATAGAATGTTCTCTTCATCAGACCAATCCAAGTGGGAGGTTAATAGGCCATTAATAATTCTGAGTTCCATCGTGATAGAAAGGACAATGCAATGATACAAACAAATGCTTGAACAAGGTGATCTTATGACAGTGTATTAATAAACCTTCCCTCCAGTGCCATCTATGGCAAGGCAGACTCTGGCTTATGAATATGTCTTTTTGTGTAGAGTAGAAATAAGAAAGTAAGGAGAAACATTTATTACAGAGACTACAGCTGGAGTAATAAGAGATTTACTAGTTCTGCAGGTTCAGGTCAAGAACTGGGCTAGTTAATCCCTAGGATGATCTTCTTAGGGCTTGATGTCATCTAAACCTGAGTTTGAAAACCAAAGTAATTTAACCCTAAAGCTATGCTTTTCTTCTGAGGGGATTACCTGAATCAAAAAACCCTTTCAAGAAGGTTACCTTACCCACTACTTTAATTAGCAGAATTTCATGTGAACCTGTATGGAGGCAAGGCCAAGTTTCAGCTCAGGGAAGTAACTAGACACAGAATGAAGAACTTGCCAACATGACTTGTAAAAAAATAGTCTGTGTTGCCCTCAGTGCCTCCTTGTCTTTATAAGCACAGGACTTAGCTTTACAAAACAGAAGATTCAGCATCTTGACCCTGAATAACTATAGAAGCATGTTCTATTGTTCAAATCCCAACCGATGTACTATAAACATTTTCCATTCAATGTATCTAAGTGGTTTGACAACTTGATATTCTGTCTCCTTTTAAGACTATGAAATAGCATGCTTTTTCCCCCCAATTCTTGCCTTTCTGTGCAATTTAAGCACTTTACCTGCCTTCAACTTTACATATGACAACTATACGTGGAGCTACATTTTAGGACTAGACATAATTTTGAAGAAGTGCTTTAATCCTCACAAAAGCTGACTAATTTTTTGTAATAAATTAAAGATGTGAGACTTTGAAAAAGGATATCACTGGATTAAGAGTAATTTGACTCATTGACGCAATAGCAGCCTTCTTCTGACATGCATGGAAACTGGGGGAAAAGATGTGCATGCTTTAATGACTAGTAAAAGATGCTGTACTTGTATAAGGACTGACACAGTTTTGTGGAATAGTTTTCCAAAGCATGCACATGTTAAGAGAATCATAAGCTGCCAACAAGGCCAAAACCTCCTATTCAGTTGTTGTCATCTGTAAAACAGTGCCACATTCATTCTACATTTGTCAAGGTCCTTACCATAAGGAGCAAACAAGGAAGCAGGACTTATAAATCTTTAAAGGATGTTTAATTTCAAAATTAGGGGCAAACTACAAAATCTGTAAGAGCAGCAAGCAGCCACAAAAGACAATAAAGTTTACTGGGATCAGCATGTCAAAGAGCTAGAGGAGGACTACATGAAGGGCCACCCCAAGAATGCATTTGTACAAGTCAAAAGGATTTGAATACCATTTACTGCTCATAAAAGCGTCATCAAAAACAAGCAAAGAACTAACAAGGTGTCAAGAACAGATAGCAAGAATATACAGAAAAGCTTTATACCAGCAACGAGGAAGCCTGGGATGATAAAAGAAGGAAGCAGAAATAGGATCAAGCATCCTTCAGGAAAGAAGTCACATAGGCAATGAGCCAACTACCAAACCATAAGCCCCAGGTGTTGATACCATCCTCATAGAATTTCTGAGACCTGTATCGCCCACAACCAAGACGTGCTAGAAAGTTTGGAAAGAAAGCATATGGCCACAGAAATGATCTCTGTTCATTCCATTGTCAAAATGGGTGATTCCAAGGATTGCTCCAATTGCCCTCATCCCTCACACTAGCAAGATTTTCTTTAGGATCATACAACAACATCTGGTGCTGACCATCAAAAGGGAATTCCAGATTTAATTTAATTTTATTGAATTTATATACCGCCCTTTCCCGTAGGACTCAAGCTGTTCAAGCTGGCTTCAGAAGGGATTGTGACATTCATGACTATTTTGCAAATCTATGTTGTATCATGGTCAAATCTCAAGGATATCAAAAGAATATCTGCATCTGCTTTATTGACTACAAGACAGCCTTCTTTTGTGTTGATCATGACAAGCTGTGGAGAGCCCTAGAAGACCTGGGAATGCGAAAACATCTGGTCAAGTTGGTGAAATCATTTTACACAAATAGGAAACCACTGAGCAAGCGCCATATGGAGAAATTGCTTGGTTCAAGATAGAGAAAGGAGTGTGACAAGGTCATATTTTTTTACCTTTCTTATTCAACCTGTTTGCTGAAGTGATAATGAATGAATAAATAATGGAGGAAGAAAGATCAACAATCTTCAATATGCTGATGACACAACTTTCTTCTCAGAAACTAAAGAAGGTCTGAAATATCTACTCAAAAGAATTAAAGAAGAGAAATCCGGCTTCTTCCTGAACATCAAAAGGACAAAACTCATGAACAATGCAAGAAATGGAAATATTAGTATAAGTGGTAAAAATGGTGATGAGATCAAATGCATGAAAGAATTCAGAAGTAAAATGTCTAATCACACTGGCTTGATGAGCATGAATCATGTATGGAAAACCAAGGTCATCATCCTGACAGTTAAAAGCAGGTTCTGCACTGGCGGCTTCCGGTGGCTCCGCGGCGCCGGAGACAGCCTTCCCGGGCTGCCCGCGGCTCAGCTGTGTGATTTTTCGCCCGAAACAGCGCCGATCAGCTGTTCGGGCGAATTTGAAGCCCCCTCCTCGGGAGAAGAGGAGGGGGTGAGCCCCCAGGTAGGGGTCGAGTTCTCCGGGGCCGCCTGAGCTTGGAGCTTGGGCGGCTGAAGGATTGAACTCCCCCGTAGCCTGGGCTGCTCCCAGCTGGCTAGCGTCTCTGCTCCGGACTTCATGGAGCAGAGCCAGGCGTCTGCGACCATCCCTGCTTGAAGGAGAGACTATGAAAGGAAAAGAGCAGGCAGAGCAGTACAAGAGGGAAAGATGAAGAGATGAAGAGGATTATTTTATTTTACTCTCGAGCTTGATGGACTTTGCTTAAAACTTAAAGTGAAAGTGCGTCACAATTGTAAGTAAAAGATGGCGGCTAAATCTCCCCCTAGAACTTTTCGGAGTGCTGGAAATTCTCCGGTGCAACAACAATCATTACTGCAGGCGTTGCATTCTCCCAATGTATTGACATTGAAGGATCTTGAAAAACATACCCAGTTAATTTTGGAGTCAATGGGTGTTAAATTTGTACAGATGGAGGAGAAATTGGAGAAATTGGAGCAGAGAATGGAAGAAAGGATGGAACAGAAATTCAGAGAGATGAAGGTAGACATTTTGTCCTCAGTGCATAAAGTAGCTAAATGTGTGGAGGTGCTGGATGACAAAGTGGAAGATCTGACTCAAAAGAATGCTATATTAGAAGCAAAAGTATTGGAAATTGAAGATTTAAAAGACAAAATGGATAGCGAACTGAGTCTGGCTCAATTTTACCAGATGCAGTTTGCTGTTAGAATTAGAGGCCTAAAAGAGAATATTAAGGAAGATTTAAAGCAGCTGGTTTCTGAGGCTTTTGAGGTGGTATTGAACCATCCAGCATCTGAAATAAAACAAGGCATGGACAAAGTGTTTCGTGTGAACTCGTGGATTGCTAAACAGAGAAAGTTGCCTAGAGATGTGGTGGTTTATTTTGTAAAAAGGGAAATTAGAGATGAAGTTATACAAGCTGCCTATGATAATAAAGTTGTGATTGCTGGTCAAGAAGTTTTGGTTCTAAAAGAAATTCCTCCAAAGATTTTAAAGAGAAGGAAGGACTTTATATTTCTTGTGCAAGAGCTCAAGCAAAGAGATATAAGGTTCAGATGGGAGATCCCAGCTGGGTTGAGCTTCATGTATGAAGGCAAAAGGTACTGTTTGGGTACTGTGAAGCAAGCGCATGATTTTTACAACAATGTCTTAAAAGCAACCCCATCAACACTTTTGGAAGCTGCAGAGGGATCTGGAGAAGGAGAACATCAAGAGGATGAAGATGGACAGATAGACGAGAATGGTACAGGAGGAGATCAAGCTGCAACTTTTTTGGATGATCCTAGAGAACAGAGGGTGACGCGTGCTGCCTTAAAACGCTCAAAAAAGATAAAAAAATAAGACCAGTAGAAATCTATGGAACTTCCACAACATACTTATAGTCAAGTGGTAGTTGTGTTTTTAAGAGTTTTGGGATGATATGTATGGTAACAAAATCTTCAATTTGGAATTAATGGACAATTTACTACAGAGGAAGAGGAAGAAAGTTTTGTGGGTTAATGCGGGTTAATTTGTGTAAGAACTATCTATTATAGCCTATTTTGGCTAGAGAGGTTAATAGGGATAGGTGCTTGTGATGTGTAAATGAGAATTTGTTTAGGAAATAGTGAATTGTGGAAGAACATAGATGGGAATGACGCTAGTTTTCTTTTATTTTAGTTCTTTATACATATTTAGTATTATTAAGGATTGGTTTACTCTATATAAGCTAGAGAGTGATGGATTTTAGAGTTTATAATTGTTAGTATATGATTGTTTATGATTGCTTTTTAGATATATACCTTGTATTTTGCTCTGGGAAGTCGGGGGGGGAGGGGGGGAGGAGGGGAAGTAGGGGGGGAGGCAGGGGAGGGAGGAGGGAGAGGGGGAGTGGGGGAGATAGGGGGGAGGTAGGGAGGGGAGGAGGGAGGGGGAAGGGGGGTTTTTTAAAGGAAAACTGTATTTTAAAACTTTTCAATAAAAAAAAATAAAAATAAAAAAAGCAGGTTCTGCACTGTTGTGTTTCCCATAGGTGCCTAGAGTTGTGAAAGTTGGAATAAGAAAAAAACTAAACAGGAGGAAAATTTTCTTATTTGAACTATCATACTGGAGAAGGCTTCTATCAGGCCCAAAACCAAGAATGACATATGGCAATTCTTTCAAGCAGAGTTCTTTATTATTCTATGCCTGTAAACAATATCTTGCCAGATGGAAAACTTTACTATCTACATCTACAATATATTCTATGAACTATTAGGAAGGGGCTATCTTCACCCTCATTCTTTCACATATAATACCTGGGCTAGAAATAGAAAATTCCAATCTTTCTTTATGAGTGAGTTCATTAAGGAAACCTTACTCTGAATGATCTGTTCCTAACTTCTCTAATAAATTAAATTAATCCATTCCACACTATAACTCTAGACCTGATAGTGGTCCTTATGCATTCGTGGACTTCTGCTAATTTCAGCCAGTATATCAGAAATATATAATAACATGTTCGGTACATTCAATCAAGTAGAATTTGATAATTAACTAACAACTAATATTTCTGGATAAAATCCAATGTGTTCTTAAAAACATATATGTCATTCTTTTACATCAATTTGTAGACTAAATAAGGGAGCTAGTTCCAAAACATCTAGAAGGAATTGATTGCCAATGGCTGCTCTGGCAAATTCTGCTGATTTTGAATCAGATTTGTTTATTTACTAATAATGAATGTGTGGTTGCTAAAATTATTGTCAACAATTAATGTGGATGATGAATATGTTAAACGCTGAATGAATAAAAGACCAATGATCTTTGGTTACAACATAATACTTAATCATTGGAAGAATATGTGGAATAAAAGATTGAAATTTGCATTGAATTATAACTTGAAAAAGAATTTTATAAGAGGATGTACCGTTGTCATTTAACATCTGCTGAATTGTCAAAGAACTAAAAGTGTTCGTAAAATGTATGTTGGAAATGTAAACAAAAACAAGGCATTTTTAAGCATTTCTGGTGGGCATGTAAGGAAGCTAAGATCTTGGAATCAGATATGTATTTTAACTCAGAGAATTCTTAAATTGATTGTGTAATTGAAGTTAGAGGCTTTTATTTTAAGTTTAATAGAGACGCAGACTGAAAAAAATAAAAGGCTTTTGTATGTGCAGAGATAGGAGGACAAATAAACACATAATATATAAATGGATTGTGAAATTAATAGAGTTGGTAGATGTGGCAAAATTGATTGCTTGAAAAAAAAAGATGTTAGCTTCATTTCTACTTGGAAACCCAGTAGAGTTTTGTTTGAAATTGAAAGAAATGAAATTTTAACCTTGGATTTTGATGATTATATTTGTTTATGATGATAGAAGTACTATTTGTTGTGGTTTATTCTAGTTCAATGAGTCATTGATTTTTAGGTTTTTATTGGAAGTTGTCTTTTTTCTATAGCTTTTTTTGTTTGTTTGGACTCCCCAGTTTTGCATTTGTTCCTCTACCTTTCCCTTTTTTCCCACTCTGATTCCTTTGCTCTTGTATTTTATTCTTTTAAAAAAGTAAAGTTTATTAAACTTCTATTTTAATTAAAGCAGTGGCATCGGTGTTCTGATGACTTCCATAACAGGAAAGTTAACACTAAGCTTGTCCTAGGACATTACATCCCTAAATGAACATCTCATCCCCTATGTCCACATCTTCTATAAAAACTTCTTGTTTTGAACAAGCATCACAAAGCACATCCCAGCTATTCAAATAATCCCTCTCTTTCATTAGAAGTGGGCTTGTCTCATGGAAAAAGCTTAACACGTTCAGTTAAAGGATCAGTGTACTATTAATACTATTTTTGCTAACATAATACAAAAGTGATTTGCAGATCCTTTGGCAAAACAACAAGCAAAGTCCAGTTGCAATCACATTCTTCCATGTCTTTGATCAGTGTCATAGTAATCATAGGTTTAGAACGGGGGGGGGGGGAATCTAATGATAGTATGTTAGCCCATCAATATGTAATGTTTGGAATTAAATGAATTGAATCAAAACAACAGCAAAAATTAAAAGCACTAACAGAGATAGAAAGAGCATGCATAATAGTTTATAAAAGAATTATCTTTAACTATTAAAAGTGAGCAGGGAACATGAAGCCTAATCCAAGGCATGTCTGTTTGAAGTCCATCAAATTACCCTAAAGTAAGTGTTTATAAGACTGTAGTCTTAAATGCAGTAAAGAAATACCCCCATAATATGCTAACATACATTCAATTAAGGTAGAATAACAGTTTCAGGTAATGGTTTTTATGGTGAAGTATTCTGTCGAGTTTAATTTAATCATTTTCCCCAACACAGTATAGCCTACTGAAATGTAGGAGCTAATAATTGAAGGATATAAATATAAATATCTTTTTTCCAGAAACTTTCATCAGTAATTTTCATTACATGGAAAAAAACTATAAAGCAGGTGGTCTTAAGACTATGCACAATCTAAGATCTATTATGTATGTTTGTACAGTATGTTTGTAGTACCTGCCTATTGTCTTCAATAAAAAGTATGTTCAGATAAACCTGTATCTATATATAATCTAGAATAGATTGCTTTTACTGTAATACCACTTAATTTGTACATAAAATCAGATAAAAAGCAGAAAGGAACTTCTTCATTGCTTCAAAGTAGCATCTATGAGAGTAGCAAGCTAAGTAAACAATATTTAACAAGATAGAAAGCATGCAGATCACAGCTTCTGAAATGTTTTCTGACTTTAAAAAAAAACTCTTTTAGTCTGAGTCACAAGATTAAAAACAAATCATTGGCAGCATTCTGAGCCTGCTACAACTGCTCCTCTGATAAAGGACATTTTTCTGGATTTACTTTTTTAAAAAATTGCTTCATAGTTTCTATCCAAATCCACCCCATTTTAAAACTCAACCATTCTGATCAACAGACCCCCTATTGGCAAAAATATGGACAGAGTCCTAAATCTCTTCACACAATTTTTTTCAAGATATTATATGGAAAGAGTAACAAAGTGGCAGAATGTGGCCTTTAAAATGATTTCCAAGCCGCTCACTTGCAGTGCCCATAGGAGGCCTCTCTATTTTCTTTCACATTATGCGTTTGTGTCTGTGTGCATTTTCTGCTCAGGAACTCATCAGAGTCTGTGCATTCGTGGTGGGTGGGTGTTTGTACATTTCTGTTCTGCTTTTATTTTGCTTCTATGAGGATTTTTGCTTACGTGTACATTAATAAGCAAAGGGTGGGCTTCAGATTCTCCACCCTGAGTCACATAAAGAGTAAAGAGCCTTGGTGGAGCAGTGGGCTAATGCTTCCTTAAGTAACACCAGCTGCCTGCAATTAGTGCAGGTTCGAGTCCCACCAGGCTCAAGGTTGACTCAGCCTTCCATCCTTCCGAGGTAGGTTAAATGAGGACCCAGATTGTTGGGGGCAATTAAGCTGACTTTGTAAAATGCCGCTGGGGGGGGGCAAAAGCCCTAATAAGCAGGCATATACATAGAATGAAGGCTATTGCTAAGCACATTGATTTGTGCTTTAGATTGTAAGCCGCCCTGAGTCTTCGGAGAAGGGCGGGATATAAATGGGATTTTAAAAAAAATGCCTTCAAATTTTAAAAATAACCAGAAAGGAGGACAGGTTAGAATGGAACAATCAGCAGTATTCCAACCTATTGTCCAAATTTCTTCTCATAGGGATACATGTGAAGGGTTATTCTGACGTTTTTTGGTGGATTTTTTCCCCTCTGTAGCCTCTGGCTGGATCTGGCCCTATTTCATGTTTCTTTTGCCAGCTTTCCCCCACAGACCAAATTTGGTCCCTCTCTGCTATGTTTTTGGAAATGTCTGCTGTTAAAGAGACAAATGGACAAATAGATAACACACTTCCAATTCCCTTTAGACATTTTTTTCAACATTTGTGCGGGCTTAGAAAGAACACTAAGGACATTTGGTAAACAACCAAAGAAGTATTCTAAAAAATATTTTATGCACACATTTACACAATAGCTTTATTCAGCTGCCCCCGAAAGTTGTAGCACATTTTTTCTAGCAAGTCTGGTGAGTACTCCGATTGTGTAAGTATGAACAAATATCAGTGCTTGCAGCTGAACTCTATTTAATAATGGAAGCAATTGCCTTCTCTTATTCAAATAGTTTCATCACATAGAAGCATGTGAAATACTAACCTCAAGGTCATTCTTAGCCCTTTTCCCATGGTTTATCAGAACAAAGATTCATATCTGATCATTCTTTTTAGCAAGTACTTGCAGTGCCTGTCACTGCTCAGCAGTGGTTAATTTTTTCAGTGAAATTATATTCATGGTATTATGTTTATACATTGAACTCATTCAGCTTAGGTTTTTGCATCTGCAGATGACTAAAGTGATTTTAAAAAAATGCAATAGACAACAATTTAGCTAAAAGAAGAAAGATTCAAAGCCTGGATTATGATTTTTTTTTCAACATGAGCAATTCTTCATGCAATCCAAACATTAACAGCAAGCATAGCAGGTCCTAAGACATTAAAATAGAATTCCAGTTTATATATCCAGGGGTATTCTTTCCTGGATATATTCTTTTTAATCTGTATGCATTTTGTATTTTTCATTATGGATTAATTGTTGAACACTATTTTCCAAGAAATAGATTTTAACATAATGATATATTATTTCACTGAGTTTTCAGAAACCTCATTTGGTGCCCACCTGTTTTCTTAGCCATCAACGTGGATAAGAACCTATCCAGTATTTTTTTTAAAAAAAATAATAATTTAAAAAGAAATAATAGGAAGTTGACATACTGCAAAGAACCAGGCTCCAGAAGTTATTTACCTTTTATTCTATGGTTATGTATGTGCAATATATTTATTATGTATCATAATAAATGGTTGCTGGTTCATGGTTGCTGTTTTAAGCTTTTTCATATCTTTCTGAATTGTAAGATTCTCAGAGTCAGTTGATAATTGGGGTGCCATAGTAACAGGCGCTCACTTTGTTACACGGCACTCAGGATTCGACACGCCAAACTGCTGACCTTCTGATCAACAAGCTCAGTGGGTTAGGACGCTGAGTTTGTCGATCAGAAGGTCGGCAGTTTGGCGGGTCGAATCCCGAGTGCTGCGTAACAGAGTGAGTGCCTGTTACTCGTCCCAACTTCTGCCCACCTAGCAGTTCAAAAGCACGTAAAAATGCAAGTAGAAAAATAGGGACCACTATGGTGGGAAGGTAACAGCGTTCCGTGTGCCTTTGGCATCTAGTCATGCTGGTCACCTGACCACGGAGACATCCTCAGACAAGCGCTGGCTCTTCGGCTTTGAAACGGAGATGAGCACCAGCCCCTAGAGTCAGAAACGACTAGCACGCATGTGCAGGGGAACCTTTACCTTTACCTAGAAGCTAATAGCTGTATGGTGAGACCTAGTTTGTTTTAGTGGTTAAGGTCCAGGACTGGGAGCAGACACTTAATTACTAGCCTTTGAGCCAGTCACTCTTTCTCACCCTTAGGAAGAAGGCAATGTCAAACCTCTTCTGAAAATATTACCAAGTTTCTAGAAGTTAAGACCCAAAAGAAGAAAGAAAAGAAAGAATACTAGAGAGAAGGAGTGGGGGAAGGAGAGGGAAAGGGATAGGGATAGGGAAGGGGAGAAAATGCTTATATCTCTCTTATTTCTAGGCATTTCTTCTGCTCCATTTTTTCAAAGTGATCAATTCTAAGTCTCAGTTATGTTCCAGGATACCCAATAAACATTTTCCATCAGCTTGTTAATTCACTGTTGCTTTTTTTCTATCTGGGTCTATTGATATCAATATATTTTGAGCTAAGTCTTTTGTCCTTTCCCTAAGACTTCTTGGTTGCCATGTAAACCTATCAGGTAAAGTTTACTTCCAATTGGTGCCTTCTAGTGTAAACATTTTTCAGCCTTTTGATATTTTAGTTCACTTATTCACTGGTGTTACTCCATTTAGCATTGTTCTATCATAACATTATCTCCCAGCCAAAGGTTCTAACACAATATATCCTTCCTGCTCCACAGGCAAAGCAATAAAGCCATCTTTATCCAAGTTAGATTTGCTTCAAAGGGACTCATTATTCTCTATCATTTCCATTATGCTCATCATCATCTAAAGCTAGTTTAAATAAAATCATTTCAGTCTTCTTTCACAGTAAGGGATGGATGCAACTGCCATGGAAAGGACACCTAGAACTCCAACAAGAAAGCAGCTAAAAATTGTTTTTGTTCACTTCATAGACATGATATGAACTTAGTCCATTAAAGCAATTTATTTAGAGTTTGGTGGCTTCAGGTTATGAACATAACCATTTTTTTACATAAAAGCAATCTTAAGAATACATAAAAGTCATCAATTTATCAGCCTTTATTGCATCACAAAACATTGGGATTTTTGCTATTTAGAATCATAGGGCTGGAAGGAACCTTGGAGATCTTCTAGTCCAACAGCCCTTTCAAGGCAGGAGCCTTATAGCATCCTACTCAAATGGTTGTCCATTCTAGTTTTGAAAACCTCCAGTGATGGAGCACCCACAGGAAGCAAGGTATTCCATCGATTAATTCTTCTAGGATGGGTCTCTCTTAACAAGCTACCGTCCATTACTTCTTGTCCTGCATCTGGTGCCTTAGAGAGTAAGACAATTGCCTGTTCTTTGTGACAGCCCCTCAAGTACTGGAAGACAATTATCATGTCCCCCTTAATTCTTCTCTTCGATAGGCTAGACATACCTAACTCCCTTAACAGTTCACATTATGATTTAGCCTCCAGACCCATTATCATCTTTGTTGCTCTTCTCTGCACACTTTCCAAGGTCTCAACATCTTTTGTATATCATGGTGACCAGAACTGGTTGCAGTATTCCAAGTGTGGTCTCAGCAGTGCAGTGTAAAGTGGTGCTATTACTTCTTGTTGTCTTGACACTATCTCTGTGTTGATGTAGCCTATGACTGCATTGGCTTTTTTGGCAGCTGCAGCACATTGTTGTTGTTTTTGTTAGTTGCAAAGTCATGCCCAACCCATCACGACCCCATGGACAACGTTCCTCCAGGCCTTCCTGTCCTCTACCATCTTCTGGAGTCCATTTAGGCTCATGCCTACTGCTTCAGTGACTCCATCCAGCCACTTCATTCTCTGTCATCCCCTTCTTCTATTGCCCTCAATCTTTCCCAGCATTAGACTCTTCTCCAGTGAGTCCTTCCTTCTCGTTAGGTGGCCAAAGTATTTGAGTTTCAACTTCAGGATCTGGCCTTCTAAAGAGCAGTCAGGGTTGATCTCCTCTAGGACTGACCGGTTTGATCGCCTTGCAGTCCAAGGGACTCGCAGGAGTCTTCTCCAGCACCATAGTTCAAAGGCCTCAATTCTTTGGCGCTCAGCCTTTCTTATGGTCCAGCTTTCACATCCATACATTGCAATTGGGAAGGCCATAGCCTTGACTATACACACTTTTGTTGGCAGGGTGATGTCTCTGCTTTTTAGTGTGCACATTGTTGTCTTATACTTAAGTGGTGGTCCACTAGACTAGAACACCTAATCTATCTCACAGCTACTACTGTTGAGCCAGGTATCACCTATTCTGTACCCATGCTTTTTTTTCTTGCTTAAGTGTAAGACCTCACTTTTCTCATCACTGAACTGCATTTTGTTGGATAGGATCCAGTGTTCAAATGTGTTAATATCCTTATGTATTTTGAGTCTATCTTCTAAAGTGTTGGCTGTTTTCTTTCTTTCTTTTTTCCTTTGTTTTTTTTCCACCACATATGTTATCGCTATAACTCGAAAATATGCTTTAGCTATATCCCATAATTTTGTAATGTTGTATCTTCTTTTTTATTTTCTTTGAAGAAAAATTACATTTCTTTTGTTGCTATTCTACAAATTCTTTCTCTTTTAATATAGATTGGTTCAAAGTCCATCTTAATTTTTTTCTGCATTCCTTTCCACATCCGTTGTTAAGAGAAGAATTTAAAAAATTAGAATCTGAACTATAAATAAACCCACAAAAGAAAATATTGAAAAGACAAATGAAAATAATAAAACATAAATTAAAATCAGAAAAATTGGCACCGCAAATTAAAAGGGCAAAGCAAAACTTTTTTTAAAATGCAAATAAACCAGGAAGGTGGTTAGCTGATAAACTTAAAAAACAGAAGGAGAAAAAATTGATAAACAATTTAGTAGATGAAAAAGCCTGTTTACAATTTTAAAATGAAGCAATAAAAAGATAATTAAAGAATACTATGAGAAACTGTATGTTAAGGAAGAAACTCCATGGGAGAAAATGACTCAATATATGGAAGAAAATAATTTACCAAAAATTCTAGAAAATTTCAAGACTATGTTAAATGAAAAAATAACAGTGATGGAACTGACAGAGGCAATAAAAAGACAAAACAATTAAAAAAAACACCGGGATCAGATGGACTCCTGGCAGAGTTTTATAAATGCTTACAAGATACATTAAGTTTACCATTGAAAGATGTATGTAACAAAACTCCCAAATACATGGACAGAAGCAAATATTACTTTGATAAAGTGTTGGCTGTTTCCACGAGCTTGGTGTCATCTGCAAATTTAAGTTCCCTTTCTATTCCCTCATCTAAATCATTTATGAAGATATTGAAGAGCACTAGCCCCAAGACCAAACCTTGAGGTACACCACTGCATGTTTCCCTCCATGTAGATATAGGATTACATACTGCTGGCTTTCATTCCTACATCAGCTTGCATATATCAGGCTTGCATTCCTAACTGCCAAGCTTCTAGAAATTATAATAATAATTTATTTATAGGGTAGACACCTATGTCAATTCAATTTTATGCTGTCTCATTTTCCAGGACTTAAGATCACACTTTTTTTACATATGTTATGCAAAGTAACAACCATTAATATGCTAACTCCATTACCCTAAAACAATAAGCACTGATGTAATAAAGAGTTTGATAAAGTCAGAACCAGTCTGCAAATTGAACATTAAATATATTTGTGTTTTGCTCCATAACAAATGTAACTGTTTGGATGTTTGGGGAGATTTACCTATGGTAGAAAAATACCCTTTAAATCAGTGGTGTCAAACTCACCGTGTCATGTTACATGTCATGACGTATCGTGACTTTTTCCCCCTTGCCAGAGCTGGGGTAGGCACAGCTTCTGTGTGATGCCTCTGGCCCTTGGGCTGGCAGTTTGACACCCCTGCTTTAAGGTGTTGTAAAATATTCTTGTATTCTTCCTTAAGAATCTTGGTTGTCATGGATACAATATGTTGTTCAGTGTAACCAATATATCTTGTTGACCCAAGGAAAAATAGTTCATGTTTTAATTTTTTTTCTTTTTGGTCTCATTTTCTCTCAGTTCTGTCAAGTTTTTCAGATCAGAGCATGATTTCTGAGTTGAAAATATGTTATTCCTTTTTATATATGAAAATATACAATTTTTCACAATGGAAAAAAAGTTTCATAAAACCAGAAAGCAACTTCTATGACATTTGAAATTGTTTCCTACTGAGAGAAAAAAATGAGATACATATTTTATAACATTATCTGATGCTTTATAGCAGGGGTGTCAAACTCAATTTCATTGAGGGCCGCATCAGCATTGCAGTTGCCCTCAGGGGGCCGGGTGGGTATGGCCAGGGTGGGTGTGGCCTACTGGGTGGGTGTGGCTAGAGTGTGTATGGCCTACTGGGTGGGCGTGGCCAGCTCTACATCGTTCGCATCAAGGGTGCCTATGGGGACCTGGGCAGGAGTGGGACAGATCTGAGGGTCTCTGGCAGGAGGAGGGTCTCTGGGCCAGGGCCAAGGCAGTGGGGGCCGTTCCCTCACTGTTTCCAGGATGGCTTCGCAGGCCACATGAAACCACTTCACGGGCCGGATCTGGCCCCCGGGCCTTGTGTTTGACATGTCTGCTTTATAGTATGCCCAAATTATTAGTTAAATATATTGAAATGATAGTATCTTCAGATATATGGACTATCTTCTGATAAAATGTGGAAACCTAACAACATCCATGTTTGCCTTGATCAACTATTGCCTTTATCAACATCCATGTTAGCCTTTATCAACTATTTAGTGCATTGTTAATCATCACCTTAACAAAAAGTTATAAAAGAACAACCCATTCATTTGGAAATAATAATGAATAATGAAGGAAAATATAATAGTTTGAACAGACTTGCTAGGATAATCTGAGAACCTGCATATTCTGAAGATATGAAGATATTGTGAAACATTGGTATCTGAAGACATCATAGGAATTAAAGCTCACAGTTCTGGATCAGTTGAAAATTGCTTATCAGAGTCTAACACATTGCTTAGCATTATGAGAAAAGGTGAAAACAGGGTACATTTAATCTGATCTTCACTGTCATCGTTCAACTTCTGTTCCAGCAACCTACCCCAGCATCTTCCCATTGACTTTTATTTCTATAGAGAGAAGTGTAACCACCCAAGCACTCTTCTTTATCAATGGATAAATTCCTCCCTAGTTTCTATAGATATTGGTTATCAATAAATCAGTTTGATGTAAAGAAGATAAGAAATGAATAAAAAAATTGAGATTCCTATATTATCTAGACAATGGAAGAGTGTTTTAAATTCTATAGCAATAGTGTCAATGGACCTAAAATTACAACTTATATAGTAAAAAAAATAATATTTACAATTTATTGGATTAACAGGACTTTATATAGCAAAAGACTGTCAAAAACAACATTTTGTTGGAGTTGATACAAGGATAATTATTTTTACTGTAAGCCACCCTGAGTTACTTAGATGAGATGAGCAGTATACAAATGATAGATAGATGGATGGATGGATGGACGGACAGACAGACAGACAGACAGACAGACAGACAGCTTTTGTAAAACACATCTTTTTACACTAGGTTTTGGGAGAAGGTACTGTATTGAAATAAGTTTAATTGTGTGACAAAGCTAACATTTTCAGATAATAACATTCTTTTGAATTAGATACCTAACACTTGGAATCTGATAATTGGACAATATGAATAGATTTTCTGTGCCCCAAGTATGGCCAAAAGATTGCTACTGCAGCAATGGAAAGATAAATGTGATAAAAGATCATGGTTGTCCCAAAGGTGCTTTTTCAAAAGGTAAACATACATGTACTATAGACATAGACTTTGTATGTACAAATATAATGAAATATGGACCCATTTATACAAAATGAGTAGGTTAAAATATATGAATTTACGAGCTTGTGTCATGCGCCCTAAAGATCCACTCCCCAATGAAGAAAAATCCTTGGTTGTGTACAAGATGTCATGCCAAAATTGCAATTGCAATTACATTGGGGAGACGGTAAAACGACTGAGGACTAGAGTGCACGAACACAAGCTTGCTACTAGAAGACAAGAACAACATTCACAGGTGTGGGCACACATGGCTACATATAACCATGTCTTTAATCTAACAGGGACCAAGGCAATTGCCAGTGATAACACTAAAGGCGGCTGCTTGTTTAAGGAAGCTTGGTTTTCAAACCGCTCCTCTATCAACCGGCACATAGACCTCCCCTCTGCATACCAGGCACTAAGGAATTGGGAAGAGGAATGATATGCGCGATATGGAAGCAAACAGCGCAAGCACTTACAGAGTGCCTCATTATATCAAAATCAAGATTGCACCAACACACAACCACCCTGCATTGTAGAACACAGGGAAGAAGAGAAACAACTGTTTAGAACCTCTGGTATAAGAACACGGGCAATGACTAGAGCTATGGCTATAACACATGGAACTGTCAGCAATCCACCTTTGACAACATACACCCAGAGACAAATACATCCCCCAAAAACGGATGCGCGACAACTCAAAGGAATACGGCCGGCCTCAACAAACAGACCAGTGACGCGCTCCATGAGCAAAGTGCAGACACCTACGGTATAAACGCGATCTCCCCACCCCAGCGTTTCCATCCTGACAATATTGGCAGTTAGCCAACGAAAGCTTGATCTTTTAGCAATAAAAACTGTTTTAGTTTTTCTTATTCCATCCCAGTGTTCGCTTAGTTTGTTAATTTTAATATGCCTAGGATTCGCATTTTTAATCTTATCAAGGAATATTTGTGTGTGTGTGTGTTTGTGTGTGTACTTGAATAATAATTGCATTAGATAAGTGTATATAGAATTGTAACTATTTACGGTCAAAGTGATAAGTTATACCTTTTTCCTTTTTCTTTGTTGCCTTAATTTTTTAAAATTAAAAAACACTTTCTATGTGATTTTCTTCTTTTCTTTAACAGTGCATGTATTTTTATCCTTATGTATTTTCTGGTTCTCTGTCATTTTTTTTTAAAAGAATCAATTAAAAATAGGACATAGATCACATCCAACTTTCCTTAGTAAGCTGTGTTGATCAGCTGTAAAAATTCCTAGGGAGTGGTGCTGGAATTAAAGGTTACTGAAGAGGTAATTATCTTGACACTTTGAATCAATAAGCTTGTGCAACTATAGTTGAAAATATTTATATCCCTGTAGGGCAGGTTTGGCAGATAATAACAGCAAGAATTCCTGGTAGAGAAGTAATTAAGTAATATGCAGTAGTTTCATAAAAGTTTCTGACTTCCAATACCAACAAATAAGAGTGTGACCTCATGTGATATTTGTGCATTCAGATTTGGCTTCGTGACCTACGATCCCTCAGTTTTCTCTAGTGAATCTGAAATCATTTGTTGCCAGCCAGACAATAAACAAAACACATGAGTAATGTAAGAAAGTTTTTTTCCTATTAATGTGAGGTTGGGTGAGAATCATTTTATTGCTGCAGGATCTATGGTAGCTCAGAGCAGGGTAAAAATCATTTTCTACAAGTAAACCTTCTGAATAATTTTTTTAAAAAATATTCAGCCTTGGAAAGAACATTTTGCACACACCAAACACACTGAAAACAATAATTTATATATACGACATGTATAGATCCCATATCTCCTGAGATTAGATTTTCTGGCTAAAAGATGGTGATAATGTGAAATAAATAAGCCCCTTGAGATATTTACAGCCAATACATGGTCAAGAGAAAAATAAATGTTCAGAAATATATTTCATAGGCAAAATATGAAGTTTGAAGTCTTTGAAGTCTACACAAAGTGTATGGATTCAAAATAGGTGTAACTCAGTAAGATTTCTTAATTAAGTTCCAGTAATTAAAAAAAATCACCCAGAGAGATTTAATTTATATGTAGGAGGGTGAATCTGTTCTTTGGTAATATATCAGGGAAAATTATTGATAATTTGGGAGTATGCACACCTCTCAAAACCCCATACTAGAAGCATATCTTCCCAACCTGGTGCTCCCAGATTTCCTGTCCTAGTCCAATCTTTTGGGTACCAGTTTGAGAAAACCTTTTCCAAAGCAAACTTATTTTAATACCTAACCATTATGATCTATTCCCAGATATAATATAAACTCACCTGACCTAAAGTCATTCATGGCAAGGTTAGGTGAATTTTATGCACTTTATGCATTTATGCAACTCAGTGAGAAATTACCTTTTCCGGACAAGAGGACCAGGCATCATTAAGGATCCAGACAGCACTGTTGTGATTCCATGCCAGACTGTGATCCCAGCAGCTGAGTCTGAGGAATCAGAGGAGGAGGAGGAGGAGCCTGGGGAGCCATCAGAGTCAGAGAAAGGCTCTGATGAATTACCAGACTTACAAAGTGAGGAAGAACCTGTTCTGTACCAGCCTACTACCGGCCCTGCCGAAAAGGCAGGGACAACCCCTTTACAAACGGCAAGAGGCTGGAATTAAGCCTGCCAAATTTATTAACATAAAACAGCAAAACAAGACACCAACCATGAAACAGGAACTAATCAAGCGGTTGCCTTCAGCAAACCAGCCCTCCCACGCATTCCCCTTTTATACAGTTCAGGGCGTGGCTTCTCTCTGCCTCCTTCCGAGGTGCCCCATTGCCTTCCTCTGTTTACTCCTGATTGACTGCCTCCTGCGTTGGGCGTCCTTGAACAGGGCCAGCTGTGGGTCATCTTCATCCACGCTGTCAGGCTCACACAGCTCACACAGGTGGGAGGGGCCTGGCTGAGGGCTCTCATCAGCAAGATCGTCAACCCCCTCAGCAAGCTCTTCAACACCCCCCTCCTCCTCTGAGTCGTCTGACCCAACTGCCGAACCCACAGGCTGACCCTGAATCACAACAGAACCTGGCGCCTCCACTTGAGGTCAAGCTGAAAGCCAGCTGGGCTAGGAGGCAGAGTCAGACTCTGAGGAAGCACAGCTGGAAGACCTCAGAGATGCTCAGAAACATAGACAGGTCACACGAGTAAATCAGAGGGAAGCAATAGGGTGACTCCAGGGGAGAAGGAGAAAGCAGTGAAAAGCCATGCCTTGGGGGCTGAGTAACAAAAAGGGAATATGTGGGAAGGGCTGGTTGCTGGAGGCAATGGTTTGCAAATAACTTCTGTGTCAAGAGGTGGTGGTCTGTTTATGTTACCACTGAGTTATTTCCTGTTGGCTCATGCTCTGTTTTGTTTGTGGACAAGTTCTGTAACTTCAATAAAAGGGGTTTATTTATCCAGTCTACTGCTAAATTAGGGGTTTCCTTGTGAAGTAACAAGGACGTAGTAGTCTGGGACAGAACATGCACAGAGAGCTGTACTCATATTCAGAGCAGTGCAACGATGGCTCCTATTTAAACCTGGAGCACAGGAAAGCCTGAAGCTCTGACCTCTTTAAGCTTTCACAGATTTAATAAATGTCTTAAGAAGGCTTTGATTAAAACTTTGATAGGATTTATATTGTGGTGTGAGGTTTTTTTGTGAGTTTCCTGCCTCAAAAGTCATCTCAGCAAAACTGGTCAGGGGCTTTATGGCCCCGCCAGAAATGCATCTGATTTCTAAGCCTCAGTTGCGATACAATACAATTGAAGATGGACGAGAGTTCTGCAAAGTGAGCTAAGCCCGTCCAGATATACTGATAAGAATGAGGTTGGGGACAAAATGGAACAGCTTTGCCCACTGGATCTGTTCTTTTAGAGCACATATTGAAATTTTCACTTAATTCAGAAAAAAAATGGTCAGAAATTATGTCCACAGTTTTTAGCAGTAATAGCTAAGTTGCTCTGAGCTCTCACATTTATTCTGTCTTTATTATTTTTATAAATAACCCAAGGTAATCAACATAACTAATTCTCTTTTCACTCCATTTTTCTCCACAACAACCCTCTGAGGTGGGTTGGGCTGACGGAGAGTAGCTGGCCCAAAGTCACCCAGCTAACTTTCAGGCCTATGGCATGACTAGAAATCACAGTCACCTGATTTCTAGGCTAGACCTTCACCACAACAACAAACTGTCCCACTTTGTCTTATTCAGACAAGAACTGATAGCTATTATAGTTACAATGTGGTTATAGCTAAGTTCAGATAAACATGATTTTCTATAGGAAAGGAAGACAATTTGAGTTATGTTCATATGAAATATATATACTAATAAGTTTGAAATGCATATCAGTCTCCCTTAATTCTTTGTTAGCAATTTAAAATTTACACAAATATGAGCTGTCACCGGTGTGACTACTGCCTGTCGATGGCCTTCAGGTTAGGCTGACGCAGGAAATAAAGATTTGTCCCATGTTTGGGGCCTAGCAAGGTAATCTAAAAATAGTTAACAAGCATTTGACACATATCTCCCCTTGCTTCTCAAGCTAACAAAGCGAGAGAGATCCTGTGGCTTAGAGGTGAAAACAACTGCCTAATGTGCAATCAGCCCAGGTTCGAATCTCAGAAGGGTATGGCTGACTGATGAAAACTAATAAGTTGGAAATGCATATCAGTCTCCCTTAATTCTTTGTTAGCAATTTAAAATTTACACAAATATGAGCTGTCACCGGTGTGACTACTGCCTGTCGATGGCCTTCAGGTTAGGCTGACACAGGAAATAAAGATTTGTCCCATGTTTGGGGCCTAGCAAGGTAATCTAAAAATAGTTAACAAGCATTTCACACACACACACACACACACACACGTGTGTGTGTGTGTGTGTGTGTATGTATATTCTAAAATTAGTTTACAAAGAATTAAATATACTACATTCAACATAGGTTGAAAAAAACAACAACATTGTTCCACGACTATAAAGTTAGCTCACCATCACCACCAATCACTCACTCTTTCCAGGTGTTCTCCCCTTTTTCTACTGAGGAAAACAAGTCACAAAGTGTCAGACACCTGACTTAATATTGTGTTGCTCCTTAGAGTTTTCTGTAGTCAGACATGTGCCTTGGCCCATCTGTTTTCAATTAATTGTGCTATTTCTCTTAGGATACCTTTCAAATAGAAAAGAAATGTATTGTCAGGCATGACCTATCTCTAGTGCAGTTTTCTGAATGATTTTCCTGGACAGAACAATAGATGCAATGGATATTCACAAACTATTTAGCTTTCTCAAATACCTTGGCAACTCTAATAAACCAAGCATGCTGATATTGTCTTGTACTTTCGCCAACTGTTTAATGGCCTTAATGTAATACCCCTACCACCAGACATCTGTGATTGTGTAAGACTAAGCTGAACTGCAAATAAAAGGCTATTCCTTGTGAGTAAAAAATCAAAATTTATATCTTTCTCTAAGCAAGCCTATGGAAATTTACTGTGTCACAAATTGTAATAGGGACAATCAAATATAAGACATAGGTTTGTAAAATGTAAATTATATCTAGTTATTATATACTTTTTTATTATGGTTGGTCTCATAGTCAGCCAGATGTTTAGACTGGATTTGGCATTTTTATCCACCTATCAATTTCTTCTCAAGAACGTGGGACAGGCAGATGTTGTTGTTTCATGTTGTTAAAAGTATCATTACAGGAGGTGAACTGTTCCAAGTAAATCTGCCTTTTGCAAGTACAGATGGAGATTTTGTCAGTGCCAGTGGAGTTAAAGTGGTGCTCCAGGTGTTTTGAGATTGCACCCAAGGCATCTACTTCTGTTGGTACTAATTTTGCTTTATTTTGCCAAAGTCATTCTACTTCTACCTGCAAGTTTTTTTACATTGTGATTTTCTCCAGTTCATTTTCTTCTATTCTGCTGTCTTCAGGAACTTTAACATCCACTATCCAGTCTAGACATTTTTGTCTCTCTTATCAACAATTCTTAAGACTGGGATGTTACTGTATGTGGCAGGTGATTGTCTGTTTAATTTTTCTAAAGTTCCAGAGCACTGTATTTTCTTTATTTTCTATTGCTTTGTCTATTTGTAGTCCCACCTTTCTTACTTGCAGGCAGATGATATTTATTGCATATATTATAATGCACCACTGTTGCTACTTTGTTATGTTGTTGTTAGTAGTCAGTCTATGTGATCTTCTTGAAGCAGCTGACAAGATGGTCCACATTTATTCAGCTTTTTCAGCTTTGCAGACATTACATTTATTGTAGTGGCCAACAAATCTCTCTAACTAAAAAACAGCAATAATTGAAACAAAGAATAACTGAGCATTTAGAATAGTGCAAAAATAACTGAATAAGGTTGCCTACACTGAAGCTTGTTACAAAGAAACAGGTAGCAGAAGTTTTAAAAGATACTAAGAACTGGTGGGACCACAAAATAGACAAAGTAGTAGAAAATGAAGAATCTACAGTGCTCCAAAACTTTAGAATTAAACAGACAAACACTTGCCACATAACATTCCAGGTTTACAATATCAAATATAAGCTCACTGCAAGAACAAACCAATTTTTCTTCCATTAGTCATGCAGCTGCTGGGTCTGGCTGCTCCGCCAACAGTCCTGAGTTCTGAAGTACATTTGCACCAGATTTTCAGGAACTCCAATACCTAGCGCAGTCCTTGTTGATCTGGGCAATAACAGATTTGGTATGTATTTCTATAATTTACACATCACCAAGTGGTTTATGGGATTCTTCAGCTGGCTCTTCATTAGAGATCTGTCCAGTATGATTGAACCTCTGGCATAGCTCTCATCCTCCTCAAAACACACGAGCTCTGCAGCTAGGCTTCCTTCAAGGATTTGACCAAGATAGTCTGGGACAAGAATTCCCATTCTGCATTGTTTAGTATGAGCTTCTGGCTCATTGCTTTGTTTGGAAATTGGTTTGTATGTTCCTAAACCACCACCCCACTAAAGCTTTTGTGTGTGTGTGTGTGTGTATGTGTGTGTGTGTGTGTGTGTGTGTGTGTGTGAGAGAGAGAGAGAGAGAGAGAGAGAAAGAGAGAGAGAGAGAGAGAGAGAGAGAGAGAGAGAGAGAGAGAGAGAGAGAGAGAGAGAGAGAGAGAGAGAGTCCTATTCAATTTTGCAACAGTCACCCTCTGTCCATCTAATCTACCTCACTGGGTTGTTATTGAGAGAACAAATAGGAAAAGGAAGCATTATGTACACTCACTTAACAGTTTGTACAAAAGACAGGGTATAGATTCCATAACTAAATAAAATAATGTCATGTGAATATTTTTATTTGTTTTTCTGATTCATATAGCTAAAAAGATTAACTGATTAGTGAGAAGATGTTGCTCTTATATATAAGAAAATATCTTATATTTTATATCTTATACCCCTAATATAAAAAATATCTTATATCCCTAATACTAGGAAATACCAGCATCTGCAGATAACATAAATGGGTGGAAAATTGTAAAGATAAGATAGAAACATATCAACCAGCTTCAGCTCCTATTTCCCCATTATTGTTGTTTCAAGAAATAACAGCTGGAATTAAAAACTGACTTCACTTCCGTTGTCATGTTCATCACCCTTTGTGCTATTTCTGTGTTAAACTGAAAGTGAATGCAGGTTTCCTGCTATTTTTTTAAAGCAACACTTCAGAACCTCAATGACATTTAGAATCCTCATGAAACAACAATTACAAGTATTGTAGGAGAACAAATTATTATATAAATGTTTGTGAATTACTGACCATGTATGAGTTCTACTGCATCAAACTAACATGACCCCTTCTTTGATAGCAGTCACCGATGAAGGACTTTTTAGAAACACCGAAGACGACATTCCTATCTCAATTAAGAAAATATGCAAATAATCAATAGAGTAGGACTTTGATTCCCATGTAATAAATATATCTAACGTGAAGTGAAAATTCCCACTGGATATTTTTTTTGCTGCAGAAAGGGGTTGGAAGGAGTGACAACCATTTTTCCTACTTCCTCCAAACATGATGATAGGGATCATTTCATTTTGAAAAAAGATGGGGGGGGGAAATGTGCAACAGGAGCCCATTTGCAGAATTATTCCCATAGTTGTGGGGATGCCACAAAAGAAATCCACTTACTTTCAACACTTTTTCTAGAGCAGGGCACACTGGCTGAGGAATTCTGGAAGTTTATTTATTTATTTATTAATGGGATTTATATCCCGCCCTATCTCCCGAGGGACTCAGGGCGGCTAACAACAACAAAACTTAAAGGTCTCTGTACAGTAAATTAAAAAATAAAATTTCAAATAAATTAAAATAAATTAAAGAATAAAGGTAGAATTGTAAATATAATGAAAATCCCTGTCAGTCCAGGTCAGCCAGGTGGAAAAGGAGTGTTTTGAGGCCGCGGCGAAAGGATTGGAGATCTGGGGCCATCCGAAGCTCATGAGGGAGCTGGTTCCACAGGGCTGGCGCTCCCACAGAGAAGGCTCTTCCCCTGGGGGTCGCAAGCCGACATTGTCTAGCCGACAGTACCCTGAGGAGGCCCTCTCTGTGTGAGCGCACTGGGCGATGGGAATTCGTTCCCGGCAGCAGATGCTATATACTGCTTTAAGGTTGCCAGATGGTAACTGTAACTTCGGCTGTCCTCAGCCTAGTGACGGGCCATAATCCAGTCCACAAGTCATAAAAGGGCCAAGTTTGAAGAGCCCTGTTCTAGAGGAATGATACAAAAACTAAAGCATTAAAGAAGCTGTAGTTTATTATACATGGATAAGAAAATATTATTCCTGAAATAGAAAATTACAGGCAAGAATGCTAAAATCCTTTGTGAGAGAAAAGATCAGACAAGTACTATTTCTATATGCTAAAATCCTCATATTTTTCTTTGTCCATATTTTGCTTTGTTTTTTACTTCTTCTCTGAATTGTAAGATCTTCATATTTAAAGGAAACGTCTTACTGGGGCAATGTACTGCCATAGATTTCACATTAACAACAACTAAATTCTGCTCAAACAAATATCTATTAGAAGATTACCTATGGGGAAGAACACAAAATAGATTTGGTTAATCAGGGGTAAAATAATAAATACTTTTTATAAAACACTGAAAACTCTTGATAGACTTTTTGCTGAACATGATGAAAAATGACCTGATGGATTTTGCTTTTATTAATTAAATAGGGTTGCATATTGGAAAGGGGAAATATGAAATGGAATTTTAAAGGGGGAGAGGAGAAAATCAGCATATTTTTTACTATTATAAACATCAGAAGACACTTCTTTGTTTTAATATATTTTTTTCTTTTCTTTGTTCTTTCTGCCCTCTTTTTTTTATCTTTTATCTTTTATTCTGAACTTTCTGTTTTATATTTTTACGTTACTTTTATTCATATAAAATTACATTATATAAAAAGAAGAAGTTGCTCTTTCATGACATAATCTTGAATCTGATCCATCTGCCATCTGCCATTAATCAGTTTCGGAAGAGCTGCATATACCTCTAAAATGGCTGAATCTTCTGAGTACATGAAGTGAACTTTTGTTTAAGTAGGTCACCAAAAGTTAAAAGACACAGCTTCTTCTGAATACTCTCCAAACAGTGAGAATTGACCACTTTAGCCCCAGAAAACAGTCAATAGTTTATTTTTATATACAGTAGTTATTAATTATATTTGCATACTACTTTGCGTTATTGTGAATCTTAAACATAAAACAAACTGAAACAGGACTGTAATATGGAAGAGTTAATAGTTTACCTCTGTCTACCTTATAGCTATAAAACATTTTCTAACAACAAAAGCCTTTATGACAATAAATTACTTGCAGCCTTTGCCACAGAGTGATTTGTGCTGCACTCCTCATTGGGGTTGTGTTATCTTAATGGCATTCTTTGTCAGTATGGAAGGGAGGTCAATTCCTTCTCTTGGTTGGATTTAAATATTATTGATATCAAGAGTTGACCTTGGATGAACCTTAAATCCCTTCATTAGCTTAAAAGCAGAAATTTGGGCAGGAGAATATCCCACTAGCAGAACAAAAGCAAACAACAGGTCCTATCAGCAAAATATAAAGCTTGTCTGATGTTTAAAAACAATTACAAAACTTCCCACTTGGATCACCAAGTCACGACTATATTCTTGTGGGGCTTAGGGATTGGAAAAAGAGTTAAAAGGTCCATGAAAAATTTGCCTGTCATAGAATCATAGGGCATAAAGGGAGCTTGGAGATTTTCTAGACCAATCCACTATAACAGAGGTGTCAAACTCGTAATGTCACATGACGTGTCATGACATATCACAATTTTTTTGCCATTGCTGGCAATGGGGTGGGTGCGGTTTTGCTATGATGCATCCCGCCCGCAGGCCGGTGGTTTGACAGCCCTGCCCTATAACATAGTCACATAGTGACAAATGAAATGTCACTATAGGCCAATACAATGATTGAATAATGACTACAAGTTGTTTACAAAGATTTTGGCTGATAGACTGAAAGGTACCAGTTAAACATCACTGGAAAGCCAGTTTAGCCTGGTGATTAAGCCACCAAGCTAGCAACCAAGAGACTATGAGTTCTAGTCCCACCTTAGCTATGAAAGCCATCTAGATGACCTTGAGCTAATCACTCTCAGCTCAACTTATCTCACAGGATTGCTGTGATAGGAAAAACAGGAGGAGGAAAAAGTTTAGATATGCTAAAATAAGGTAAATAAAATGCATGTTTGGTTGATTCTGTTGATTATGAAACAATATCCATAAATACTTGGAAATACTAGGTCACTGTGACCGTAAAGGAGCAGCATGTCTGGCTCCTATTCTTGCTGCAACAGTGATATGACAGAAGAGGACTCATAAAAGCACATATGGATTCTCAGATTCCCCGATGGCAATATAATATTATTAGCATTCCAAATTCTTTGAAAATCTTTAAGTTCTTAAATCAAGCTAGAAAACAAAAGAAGCTGGTATGAATCATGCAAGTTACCAAAGAAGACAGTTGTTCCTGTCCATGTGCCTGAGATTTCTTCTGATCATTCAAGGTTGCAGTTTCAGATACAAAGCTGAATACATAGAAAAATGAGCATGGTAATTTATAAATGCTTACTGGGTTCTGCTTATGAAAATTGGGTGAGGGTAAAAGCATGCCATTTCTTACTTAAACATAAGAGAGGTTGCTGCTTCTGTCTGTTTATTGTCCACATCCACAAATAATTATAAGTAACATTTTAATCCTGGCAAAATAGAACTTAGAGCACAGCAATGGAGCTAGTAAAAGAGTGGAGCTACACAGCTCTGAGTATGTGCAGAATGTCTTTTGATCTCACTGCTCTCTGATGCTGGCTGTCACACTTCTGGGATCTTCTCCAAGCAAAATGGTTGGAGATGTAGACAGCAGCTTAAAACCTCTTACTATGAAAATAAACAGGACCATGCTCTTATGATCCTAATAGCAGAGAGTCCCAGGGAGACCCATAGGCAAGGAGAAACCATCACTTTTGTAATCCTACATTTTCAACCTAGAAAACTCTTGATAAATTTGCCACTCCATCTTTAAATGCTGAGAGCATTATACTTTAAGAAGCTCTTAAGATAGTGTAATGGCTTATTTCCCTCACTTTGGACTCAGTAGGGGGAAAAAATGACATCCCAAAAGAATAATAAACAAATAGGGAATATTAATCTACCTCTTTCTCCCCTGCAAGCAGGATCCCAAGAATTCTGTGCCTGGCTCTGTTGCACAACCTCCAAGATTGTACCATTGAGATACTAACACCTCTTGTCAATTTTTATTCATTCACCAACAACAATTTTCTGACACCCCCCCTCCAAAAAATATCTTCTTTCCATTTTGATATCGTAATTAGTAACCCTATATAAATTACATTTATTTAGCATTTGGAAAGTATTAGCTATTGCCACGATAACAGGATGGTTATATATTTTATATTCATTGGAAATGTTAAGAGAGAAAAGAGAAACAAGAGGCCAGGTTCCTTCCCATAGTAAATAAGAGAAGAACATGTGCAACACCATATTTTTCAAACAATTTAGCCCCTTGACGGAAGATGAATCGTAGTTTAACATGTCAGGGAAGTTTACTCCTTCTGCTTGTTCTGGATGTGGTCCCATTTGAGGCCTACTGCATGGGAAAAAAGTAAAATCTCCCTGTAAGAAAGACCCTAGCATTAAACATCTACAAAAAATGAGAATTCAGAAAGCAATGCTTAATTTTAGTTTTTATTTTCCAGAATTCCAAGCTGGTTCCAGATTTGGTGAGGTGAATGAGACTAAGCCCTTATGAGAGTTACATGAAATGTAGCCTTTAATAGGCAATGGCCAGACCACCTACAAATTACATAGATTGAGAAAATATTCCTTGGGAAATGTGGTGACATGCTGGTTCAGGAAAGGGAGCATATTGGTTAGAAAGCCCAGAAAGCAGATACTGTATGTGTGAAAAGGTAATGATGGTCTGTTATAACCCCCACCATTGCAATAGCCCTCCCAATGAAATAACCTGGTTCAAGAGAATGCTAAGAATAGGACAATTTCATTACATGAACTTTCTTCTTGCAACCTTCTTGTTGTTGGAAAAAGTCTTTACAGATTGCCCCCGGTATCAGCAACTTGAATTTCTACCATAATCTCCCCATTCCATCTCCCATGTGTGACAGGAAAGTCTAGAGCATATTCTTTCCCAGTTACATATGTGAAACATTAGCTGGGTCTATTTGGATATACCTTAAAACGTATCCAGCATTCTATGGGGATTAACATTCCAGGAGAAAATGGAAAATGAACGGACGACTTTAAAGGAAGTGTCTCTGTTATGACTGGTCTGTTCCATAAAAAGATGACCAGATGCCTGTTCAAGTCTTCCATGTGAAAAGCGGGAGCTCAGAAACTCATATGACCTCATGTTAATTTTTTATACATATAAGGGCCTTGGTTTGCTCTTCTTACGGATGGCGCCCAATCTTCGCTCCTTTCGTCGCGATCTCAAGACGTTTTTGTTTGTACAAGCCGGCCTAGCCTGATGGGGATTGGTGGGGGTTTTTATTTTTTGTATTCTTAATTTTATCTTTGGGGTTTTATAATTGTATATCAATTGTTTTAAACTTGGGCAATTATTTAATTTCTTTTTAATGTTTGTATTTTGTATTCTACTTTTGCCCTGTGAACCGCCCTGAGTCCTCAGGGAGAAGGGCGGTATAGAAATATTATTAAATTAAATTAAATTTAAATTACCGTACATTTCAGTTCCCTCTCCCTCTTCAAAATAATGGGATGCCTATTGTTTTGGTACAGCCAACAGAATCACTAGATTCTGCAGAAACCGGCAGAGGCCCATAGTGTTAGCAACAGGACTCCCCTCTGCTAAAATGATGACTCCTCATGCTTCCAGTGCAAAGAGTTGGACTTATTATAGAGCGCTGGATGCAAAGAGAGAACTTGCTCCTGTTGGGCACTTTTCCAATGGGTTTTCATCCCTCTCTCTTGCTTTGCAGCCTTTCCTACCAAGACTGTCAGCATAATAAGAGCAACTACTTCTAGCCATTGCTACCATCTCCACTAGGACCACCACTCCCATTCCTTCTCGTGTTATTTTTCGTTCGGTGCGTTGGTCTTCTAGTCAGCGTTGTCTCCTGGCAACTGCATGGACAAGTCCATGGGATTTTATTGGCAGAAATTCACTCTTGGTTTAACTGTAAAAAATGGATCCTAAACTTGTGGGGAAACACTAGGGAGAAAAAAAAATCTTAAGTTGTTTGTCATTGCTTCCTTCCTAGGGCTGAGAGAAAGTGACTGGCAGGTTTTGTGCCTAAGTGAGGACTAGAACTCACAGTCTTCTGACTTCTAGGCTGGGGCCTTAACCACTGCACCAAACTGGCTCTTACCTAGGCTATAGTGAGACTCTTTTAACAAAATGGCAACACATTGCTGGGAAATGTGGAGCCTTGGTGGAGCAGTGGGCTAATGCCTCCTGAAGTAACACCAGCTGCCTGCAATTAGTGCAGGTTCGAGTCCCACCAGGCTCAAGGTTGACTCAGCCTTCCATCCTTCTGAGGTAGGTAAAATGAGGACCCAGATTGTTGGGGGCAATAAGCTGACTTTGTAATAATGCCGCTTGGGGTGTGTGTGAAAGCCCTAATAAGCAGGCATATACATAGAATGAAGGCTACTGCTAAGCTTGTAAGCCGCCCTGAGTCTTCGGAGAAGGGCGGGATATAAATGGAATTAAAATTAAATTAAAATTTAAATTAAATTAAAAGCCTTCAAAGGATAATTTCTCTTCTGAAGGCTTTCTGTCCTGGAAATCCAGTCTGAATTAATTTAAAGAAAGAGCATTCTAGCAATATAATGCTAGACCAGTGGGAGAATGTATGGGCCAATGGTTTAAAATTCACTTTGAATTACAGTCTGAAAGAAAAATTTTATAACATTATGTACGATTGGTATTTACCCCAAATAGAGTGGCAAAAATGTATAGAGAGATCTCCAACAAGTGTTGTAAATGCAACCAAAATCCAGGTACATTTTATCATATGTGATGGTCTTGTAGGTATGGTAAATCAAATTGGGTAAATATAATAATGACAATGCAAAAAATATCTAAAATACAAATATTAATGAAACCTGAAACTTTTCTTCTAGCTTTTATGGATAAACCAATTGAAAAACAGTTTGGGAGATTATTTCTTCACATGGTGACCACTGTGAGCATCACGTATGCTAAACATTGGAAGGAATTGGGGACGCTGACTGTCAAAGAGTGGATTTTAAAAATGACTGAATTAACAGAGATGGAAAAACTAATTGCTTTGATTAGAGACAATGGATTAGACAAGTTTATAAGAGACTGGAAGCCATGTATGAATTTTCTACATGTTAAATGTCACGACAGATGTTATCTGAAGGATTTGAAGATTAGTTGTACCTTGGGGTAACCTGTTGACAGATTGGGTTGTTGTTTTATATATATATATGTGTGTGTGTGTGTGTGTGTGTGTGTGTGTGTGTGTGTGTGTGTGTACAGATGTTGGATCAATTTGATTATTAGATGAAGAGATTTTCCCATCAGGGATATTTGTTTATATAATATAGAAATGTTTTTAAATATAGACAACAAAGTTTATAACTATTTATAGACCCATTATGTAAGGGAAGGGGAATATATCAGATTTTTTATTCATCTTTCAGAATTCAGCTAGGGTGGATTTTTTTTCTTATTTTCAATGTTAGCTGTATTTGATATTTGGTTTTTTTTCCTTTTTTTGTACACGTTTTTTTTCTTTTTGCTGTTATTCTTGGATGTTTGCTAGTCTGTTTTTTTCTTTCTTTCTTTTTCTGTTTTGTATTTTATCTTTGGTGATAGCAGAATAAATAAATATGTTCAAAAAGAAAGAGCATTCCAGGAAGAAACTCCAGCAGGGACCTTGGAATTGTTCATTTATAACTAAAGGTAAAGGTAAAGGTTCCCCTGCACGCACGTGCTAGTCGTTTCCGACTCTAGGGGCCGGTGCTCATCTCCGTTTCAAAGCCAAAGAGCCAGCATTTGTCCGAGGACGTTTATAACTACATCTTGGTTAATAGCTTGAGCAAGCACATTGGTTTCCGTTTCCCAATTATTTAACCTTTTCCTTCCTTTCAGGTACGTATATAATTAAGGTCTCCTATACATACTTGTTGGAAACCACAACTGGGACTGGCAACCTGCCATTAAATGAAGCAGTTCTAAGTTAAACCATAACTGTACTTATGATCTTATTTCAGCTTTTCCTTGCCTTATAAACCTGTGAAGGCTGTAAATGCAAGAATTGAATTTTTTATTACTTTTGTAACTGCAGTCACTAAATGCAGCAGTTGCTAAACAAGGGCTACCTATAAATTTAGCATATGAAATGTTTATTCATCAAATCGGCTTATGAACATTTAATGTATGCACATTAACATACAAACAACTTAGGAAGACCAATTGCTTCATTATAGCAATATTTTCTTCTTATCTTAATAAGCAAGTGACCTGTGCAGGAATGCAAAGTATTGTTTTTTTAAAAAAAATCTATTCAACATGTTCGAATATTTTAACACGTATTAAGTAGCCACTAGAACCTGGTCAAGATTTCAAGTTCGATTTAGTTTTCAACATGTTAAATAATCTGTTTCTGCTTTAGGGGGAAAAAAGTGATTTGACTTGGATTCTATCTCGGACATCTTTAGGTATAACCTAAATCTGACCCTCATTGAAATAATTCACTATGGAATAAATATTATTTTCTAAAATAAATAATAAAGATATGAAAGAAAGGGTCAGGTTCCCTCTGTTTCTGTTCCTAAAGTACTTAAACTTAAATATCTCTCTTCTTTCATTGACATTTACATGCTTAAAATATGAAGTTCTTACGCTCCCACACCACACCACACCACACCAGGCAGGCATTGTTCAGCCAAGTTACACACACTGAGTTCTTTTTATCTTTCTTTCTCAATCCTCCAGGCATGCTTAATTCCTGACGGGGTCCATTTGAGAGAAACAGATTTACAAAGCTCTATGACAGATTATTCATCAAAAAATATAACGTCAGATATACTCCATTTAGCTTTATTCACAAGGAATTATTGAGGCCAGCATGTCTAGCAATGAACAAGTTTATTCATAAGGAAAGGAAACTGCTTATTATTATTAATTAACATGATAGCATTCTGTGCTGTACATGCACAAGGACATTTTATCAAGAATTCTCCCATTTATTGAATCCCTCTTTGCCAGCCCCAAAGTATTGTCTTGGTATTTCAGAATCAGAAACTGCTGATGTTGGAGTGAAGATTGGCAGAAGAACTCTAAATAATTTGAGGTACACAAATGATGCAACACTATTGGCTGGAAATAAGAAAGACCTGGGGAAAAATGATCTGAGAAATCAAGGACTAAAAATGAAAAAGTAGGATTGAGTCTTAACATCAGGAAAACAAAGATAATGACAACACCTGCAGATGGACATGAGACATTTAAAGTCAATAAGAAAACTGAATTAGTTCAAGAATTTTATCTTCCTTGTATCCAAAATTGTTCATGATGGCAGTTCTACTCCTGAATTCAAATGCAGGATAATCTTAGGCTGCACTGCAATGGTTAACATGAATAATATTTGGGAAAGCAGATATATTAATATAAATACAAAAAGCAGGCTAATTAGAGCAACATTCTTCCCTAGAATGATGTATGGGTGTGAGAATTGGACACTAAGAATGGCTGATTGAAGAAGAATTGATGTCTTTGAACTGAACTATACACACAATTATTGTGTATACCATGGACAGCCAGAGTAACCAACAGAGAGGTGTTAAATCATATAAAACCAGACACACCACTAGAAGCTAAAATCATAAGACTACGTCTGATTTGCTTTGGCCATGTCATGCATGCAACTCCATTGGAGAAGGCAATGGTGCTAGGAATGGCTAGTGGAACAAGAAGAAGGGGCAAGCAAAGAAGACGCTGGCTTGATAACATTAAATCTGATCCAAAGTTGAACATCCAACAGTTGAAAGAAGCTGTGTTTGTCAGGGTAGCATGGGGAGCACTGCCCTATAAAATCACCAAGAATTGGACATGACTAAATGGTTAAAACAACAACTACAATTTCAGATCAAGAAATGCCTTGGCTGATGTAAAAAAGCAGTGAACAAGGACACACATTCAATTTTGCAGCTACTAAGTTTGTTGGACAAGCAGGCACAAAAACAGCCAGGGAAGTGATTGAAGCCTGGGAAACAGGCCCCTCATCAGTCAAAATGAATGCTGATTTACCACCAGCCTATCAAGTAATTAGAAGGCAAGGACTGGGCAGTACAAGCAAATGACAGCCAATGACTTAAAAGCCAGCCATCAACACACCCCAATCAACATCTAAAAAGCCACATACAACAGGCACTGTAAGTACCACACACAGAACAGCACACACTCTGCTAGAGAGAAGTTCCCTGAAGAGGGGCTCCAGTATGAGTCTGAAAGCCCAAAAGAGAAAACCTCTGGCCCCGGTAACCGACTCAGATTGGATCCTGCAGTAAAATATTTGTTCAAGCTACCCCCACTTTTTCTTTTTTTTCATCAGTTTCCACCTGTTGCTTTCTTGGCCCCTTCAGGAAAGCTCTGCAATGGGCATCCAGATTACAGGAATGCAAAAAAAGACCCTTAACATAAGAATTCTGACTCCAGCACTGCAGTCAATGAATTCCAGAGAAAGTGTTACAAAAAAAAGCATTTGTTACATAAATGCTTTTACATCATTTTCACTTCCCAAAGATCAAACAAGAAAATTAACAACAGCAAAACGCTGAGATAGCAAGGAGAAAAATAAGTGAATAATGCACTCTTAAAAATAGTAGCTCTAACTACCCACCCTGATGTTGATTCTTGGATGTGGTCCGTCAGGATATCAAATCTGTTCCCTTGCACATGGGGATCTGTGTGGTTTGGACTTTTTTATAGCTAGTGTCACATTTGTGATTCCTTTATGCTGTAGGACCTCTGAAAAGTCATGTCATTGATGTAACCAGAAAGATGCTCTTGTTTGTAGTTCTACTAGTAACAGCTGGTGTGAAAGCAGCATTTTACCCAAATTCCAGTAGATTGAAGAAAAATAATTTGATGGTTGTTCAGGAAAAGACCAGCTGACGTTAAATGTTAGCCTGCTTGCAGTTGTGCCTCAGATTATCCATACTGCTCTGCTGTAAACAGTACTGAAACCAGGAGAATCAGATCCTGCTCATTATAAGACCTTCCTTTCTTCAGGACTAAAGAAAATGGATCCTTTGTACTTCCCTCCAATCAGGCTAATTAGGAAAATAATATAGGAGGAAAATGCTACCGTCAGATGAACTATTTTCTCATTCATATCTAAGAGGCGTCCAGCTGCTGCTCTAATCTGACCTTTGTATGACAGTTGCTTACAAAGGGTCTGAGAACACAACTCAAGGCAGATATACCAAGTGGTCCTCGACCAAATTAATTCTGCAGAAAGCGATAGTGCTTTCCCACAGCAGTAATTTGATTTTCTCCCCACAGGCAGATGGTGCCAGTTTTAAACCCTGTCGAAAGAAAAACTGTCTCCAAGCAACCTGAATTGGTTTGGGATTATGGAAGTTGACATCTGACACATTTGGAGGGCATCAAATTGCTGTTAAAGTTACATTAAAAAATAATGTATCTGTTTGGAGTTCAGTGTGATGTTTTTACCTACCTGTTTTGGTAGGTAAATAAAGAAAAGTATGCAGTGACAAACACCTTCCCCCTGCCCTACCAATCAGTCATTAGAAGCAAGAGCCAGTAGGCTAAACCTACCACTTCAAGAAAAAATGTTAAGAATAACTCTCTTCAAGATGAACAGCAATGTCCCCCTAAGCCAGACATGTCAAAAACAAGGCCCGGGGGCCGGATCCGGCCCGCGAAGTGGTTTCATGTGGCCTGCGAAGCCATCCTGGAAACTGAGGGAATGGCCCCCACTGCCTTGGCCCTGGCCCAGAGACCCTCCTTCTGCCAGAGACCCTCAGATCTGTCCCACTCCTGCCCAGGCCCCCATAGGCACCCTTGATGCAAACGATGTAGAGCTGGCCATGCCCACCCAGTAGGTCATATGCAGTCTAGCCATGCCCACCCAGTAGGCCACACCCACCCTGGCCATACCCACCCAGCCCCCTGAGGGCAACCGCAATGCTGATGCGGCCCTCAATGAAATTGAGTTTGACACCCCTGCCCTAAGCAGTAGCAAGACAAAAGACAAAACAATATGTGAGGAGGCCACTTAAGGTAATAAACCTTGAGGTTTCCTAACTAGCAAGTAATATACTGAAGCCAGTTTTGTCTAGTTTTTTTCATGCAGAGACTCTTCTAGATCAGTATATCTCGTGTTATGCATCAGTGTCTGTCTATGAGTGAAATAGAATTGAAATATGGCATATGTGCCTTTCATTAAATGCAGACCTCTGATATACTCAGCACATTCTCCTTTATACCAAAGCGTCACAGAACAATATTTAAACAAGATCGCCATAAAAATTATTAGATTAAATCTCATTATGGGAAGAAATATTGTTTCATTATGAGGGAGAAGTGTTCCAGAGTGCATTGCTAAAGTTTATATTTTCCATTCTGGTATTTTTAGACTTACATATTATATACAATATTTGCAATAATGATAGAAATTTGAATAAAGATGCATCCTTTTCTCTTACAATTCACCTTTTTCTGAAGACATTTCTATATTTCCATGCCTTACATGGCATGGGTCCGGAATACCTCGGGGATCACCTGCTGCCGGCGTCAACTCCCCTCCGCCCAGTGCGTTCCCACAGAGAGGGCCTCCTCAGGGTGCCTCCGGTCAGAGAATGTCGGCTGGTGGCCCCCAGGGGGAGGGCCTTCTCTGTGGGCGCCCCGGCTTTGTGGAATCAGCTGCCGGTGGAGCTCCGGATGGCACCGGATCTCCGCTCCTTCCGGCGCGGGTTAAAGACCCACCTATTTGAACAAGCTGGCCTGGCCTGATGGGGAATTAATTTGGGTTTTAAATATTGCTATATTTTATTGTTTTATCGTGGGCATTAATTTAATTCTATTTTAACTTTTGTAGTTTTGTATTTTTATTATATGCCCTGTACACCGCCCTGAGTCCCTTGGGAGAAGGGCGGTATAAAAATTTAATTAAATAAATAAATAAATAAATAAATAAATATATGAGGAGTATAAGGGATTTATTTTTACCAGTTGTGGAAGATGGTTTAATTTTGCTTTTGTTAATAAACAAGGCATGCTTGATATGGAAGTATTGTATGTATCCAAATTAGATGAATCTTCAAAAAATCTTAAATGTATCCACTGTGACAGCATTGCTTTTCATAACTGCAATTGGACTTGATATATTTTTGACCCACAGGTGAATTCCCATGAATTGGTATATTCTATTGCTGACTTGGATGATCTCAAAAAAAAAAAAACAACCCGCAGGAACAGACCTTGGACAGAAAACCATCAGAAAATTTCAGTGCTGTAAACCAGATTAGAAAACAGAAGAAAGCAATGATAAAGCACTGTTGCTGAGAAAACTGCAAAGATACCAAAGCCATCAGGAGTTTGATTTAACTCAAAAGGAACATCATCTTGTTGATTAAAGATTGGAGTGGCATGAGGGAGACGCAGGTTCAAGATGATTTTTAATCATGGAGGCTTAGTGAGTAATTTTGAGCTGGTCTTTTTTTTCCTCATCTCAACCTACATTAGGGAGGAAAATGTGAAGAGGGAGCTACTTTGGGCTCCTGAAGGTAAGATGAAACTTAAAGATAGGAATTGTGTTACACAATATGTATACCAAAGCTTGGTCCAAAGAAGCCCAGAATCCAGTCCAGGATCAATCATACAACCTCACACAGGTGGCTTTATATTAATCACAGCTGATTTCAGCTGCACTTGCCTCATAAGGTTGTTAGGTGGTGAAAAATTGAAAGAGGGATCCATCTATAAACATGCACCTTTTGCTTCTTAAAGATAGGTGGAATGGAACCTAACCAACAGCTTATATTTTTGTAAGTGGACAATATTAGTGGATTATACACCTATCAATTAGTGATTTCCAAACGTTTTCAGGCCACAGAACCTGTTAACCTGTTAAAACAGTGGCCCCCAACCTTTTGGGCACCAGGGACTGGTTCCATAGAGGGTGTTTTTTTTTGTGGACTAGAAGGGTGTGGTTTCACATGTTGCCTGGATCCGTTGCTTGTGCAGATGGGACTTTGCTTGCTTGCACAGCCCCGTTCCTGATGTGCTGTGGACCAGTGCTAGTCTGTAGCCCGGGGCTTGGGGACCCCTGAGTTAAAAAGAGGGGGGGAAAGGAAGATTAAGACACAAAACTATCATGATAGAAATTTGGCTGCATTCAAGCAAACCTTTCTTTCTGCTCTTAGTTCTTCCTTTTCAAGCTCTTGCAGAAACCTAGCATTCCATGGGCACGCTTTTAAAAATCCTTGCAGTATGCACTTAAAGTTATATACAACATGCTCCTTCAAATTGGGTTTGAAAAGCTTTATAGATCTGTACTTCCAGAAAGCAGAGCCAACATCTTCTTGACTTTCCTAAAAAAATGGATTTGTGCATCTATGGAAAAGCCCATTTCCAGGATGAGAAGAAGTGCTTCCTGATGTGCAAACACCTCATCAAGGCAAATTGTTTCCACTATTTGCTTATACTGCAATCTCAGACTGTTAATCTGGTGTGCAGAAGACAGAAGATAGGTTAAGATTTAATGTTCGTATTGCATTGGGTGCAAGCTTTTGGGGACTACCCTAGCTTTTGGAGACCCTTCACACGATAACTTTTTAATTAAATTATTAGGAAACAAATTATATTATTCACTATTGATATGAAATAAATGTAACTGAAAAAGAAAAGGAACAAGATGACCAGCAGCAAGGTGGGTGAACTCAGTTACAGTGGCAATGGGTGACCTTTGGAAGACCTAAAGGAGGAGGTTGGGGACAGCTCCTGCTGGACCAAATCTATCCATGTAGTTACCAAGAGTCAATGGCACATAATCAATCGAGTGTATAATTCCTGATTTCATTAACTATTGGTTTTATCAGTATTTCATTCTTATTTATTTCAAGGGATTTCATTGCTGTAAACTATCTTAAGTGGATTTTCTTTTTGAAAGTTATTTCAGTATTCCTATTAAAATTATTTTTTTAATGTTTTCATTATACGTTATAATTACATAGTAGTTCTTTGGCTATGTTTAATTGATAATTTATTGAAGTTAGTCACTGCATGTAAGCAAGTCTGTAAGATCGTTACAAATAAATTAGTAAAATCAATAGTATTGGTGAAAAAAAAGTGCAGTGGTACTTTCATTTTATCCAAACCATTCAAAATGAGTTTTATAAAATCAGCAGACATTCCTAGTCTAGTCTGTGGTTGAGAGCTGGGCTGTATTCAGAAAACGAGGAGCAGACCATAGATCAATAATGTTGATGATGCAAATGGTTCAGAAAAGTGGAACCACAAATGTGGATTAAGGCAGGGATCCCCAACCTCTGGTCTCTGGACCGGTACAGGGCTGTGGCCTGCCAGAAACTGGTCCATGCAAACAAGCAAAGCCCCATCTGCGGGATGGAGGCAATACTTGAAACCAGCCCCCACCACCCAGTCTGCAGAAAAACCTCTTTCCACAGAACCAGTCCTTGGTGCTCAAAAGGTTGGGGACCTCTGGATTAAGGTTGAGCCATTATCGGTTTTTCCATCAGTTGTAAATAAGGTGTCATCTAACTTGAAATCTAGATGCAAAAAAGTATCTGCATTAAATTGCCACTGAAACTCTGAATTGGATCCAGCTTCCCCACCCCGCTGCCCTTACAGTATATTATCCACAATGGAACAAACAACATAGTTTGAACACTGCTATATGAGAAACAGATTTTTAATTTTAAATTGTGTCTTTCAAGATATTTAACTAATACATAATTAAGTAACCTCAACATTTACCATTCTTTTCCTTTTTTGGATATTTTTATTGTTATAGTTAGCAACCATTTTCTATTCTAAATTTCCCATGTTTCATAGTTTTATTTTCCGTCATTTAGATATTAACTTTCACTCTTTGTCCATATGCTTTATCAAACTTGAGATCATCTCATTGACTTTGTGGACTCTGGATATTGTATGCCACATGGAATAAATGCACAATAAAACATGACTGTGCTTGAATATTACAAAATAGAATTTAGAAATTTTACAGGTGACATAGATTTATGTGGTTAAATAAGTCCTGTAATTGAGCATTCATGCATTTGTGATTAACTTTCAATGCAACTCTTTCCTTCACGACAAGTCTTCACACCTATATCCTTTAACTGAAAGTAGAAAAAACAAAAAAAGAAAAAAGTTTAAATTGCACTATGTATTTTAATATATAAATTAAATGAATAAACACAGTATTAACCACAGAAGATTTCACTATATGTTACTTCCAAGTAAATGTACTTAAGATGGAAATCAGTGAAGAGCAGGAAAGAAAAAAATATTTTCTCACTTAGAAGTTCTGCAGGACAAATTGAGAATTTGAGAAAATAACACGGGTGCTCCCAAAAAACAAGCATCTATGAGAACACTTGCACATTCACAAAATGTCTGCCATGACATTTGATCACAGTCACAAATTATCCATTTGCATAAGCAAACTTGGTGAGGTTAATCTTTACCACCCCCACTCTAATCCCCCAAATATTCCTGTAGCATTCCTTCTCTCTCTCTCTCCTCTCTCTCTCTCTCTTTCTCTCTGTCTCACACACACACACACACACACACAAACATTAGCTTTAGTGGGGGGGTTTTAGGAACATACAAACCAATTTCCAAACAAAGCAATGGCCTGTAAATACAACAACAACAACAACAACAACAACAACAATAACAATAACAATAATAATAATAATAATAATAATGTAAAAAATGTGGGCACTGTGTAAAAAATACGACTTGCCTGTGTCCGAAAAATCATGGGAACATAGGGTGGAAAAAATTATTGAGAATGAGAGGGTGAAGATCTTGTGGGACTTCCGAATACAGACAAAGAGCCATTTTGAACACAACATGCCAGATATTGCAGTCATAGAGAACCAAAACGTACAGATGATTGATATCGCTCTACCAGGAAATGCCAAAGAAAAAGAACTGGAAAAAAATACAAAATTTTTGGCCATCGAAACTGCGCAATTATGGATGAAACGTGTAACAGTGATACCCATTGTCATTGGGGCACTGGGAACTATGTCCAAAAACCTTGCAAAATATATCAAGAAATTGCAGCTTCCTGCAATAACTCCAACAAAGCTACAAAAAACTGCGCTACTCGGAACATCTTACATTTTAAGGAGATACCTGGTTGATACCTAGGATGCTGGCAGTAACCCGTGTCAAACATTAGTGCCAGTAAATTTGAATGTTCAGTTGACTGAGGTTCATGTTTAATGAATAAAAATTTAATAATAATAATAACAACAACAAGAATAATAATAACAAGAATAACAAGAACAAGAATAATAGAGTTGGAGGTCTTCTAGTCCAACCCCCTGCTCAGGCAGGAAACCCTATAACATTTCAGACAAATGTTTTCTGATAATGTTTTCAAATTATTATTTATTTCCAAAAGCAAAGAAGATTGCTAATGGGGGCAGCTGCAGAGAAAATGGGTTAAAGAGACATTGTTTTATAGGGGAGCTCATCTTAGGTGTGGAAGTGTGTACATGCTGATTCTAGGGTGACACTTCAGGGGCATGGGTGTATAGTATGTAGGTACATGTCGTCTATGATGTTTATTCTTGGAACATGTAGTTCTACTAAGAGCCCATTTTAATTAACTCTATTTGTATTTACAGACCTTCTCCTTTGATATGTGGATTAGGTCTGGATAACCTAACTTTGCAGGTTTAAGGAAGTTTGAGTAAAAGATTTTCCCCCATTTGCTATTTTTACTTGATTAACTTAGTTTCAGCATAACTGTCAATTATCTAGCAGAGATGCTGATTCTGTGTTCATTGTGGATTCTGTTAATTAAGGTAAGATCGAGACAGTAAAAAGAATAAAATATATTTTGATATAAAACTTCCCACAGCTTTCATGTTTTCAACCATTACTTGTGTTTATAATAAAGAGGTGGGTTCTATCTGGTTTTTATCATAGAACAACTATAATAGTTTGACAATGCAGCTTTCAAGTCTGACAAGGAAAATAATGTTTTCCAAGAAGCATTCCATCTATCACAATGAATCAACTGATTCATTCTGTAGCTACTGTACAACTATCAGCCACCGTCAAACAAGGAATTATAGGTTCAAGAAGGTTACTTAGGAAACTGATGAAAAAATAGCTATTCATAACTATCACAAATGACTCATTTTGTTCCTTGAGCATCCTTAAATAATTTAAAAGTTTTGCCTTCCCATTTTCCTGCACTGTAATTCTTCAGAAGTTCACAAAGTTTATTCTCTTGAAAATATAGAAAATGGATATGTGGATTCATTTATTTATTCAATTTTTATATCTTTTTCCCCCCAAAACTCAACAAATCCTACATTGCACTTTCACCTCCGGTTTTCTGCTGGTCACCCTTTGAAGCTTGAGAGAGAATATCTGGCCCAAAGTCACCCAGTGAAGCTCTACAGCAGAGGCTGAATTTAAACATACTCACTCAAGTTCCAATTTAACCTCTCAACTAGTCAATTAAAGAATTTAATGTGGTGGGATATAGGAAGTGAGCCTTCTCTGCTATCACCTCTGGCTTATAGAACATCTTGCTTCCAGAAGTGAAGCTGGTCCCCACCTTTCTGGCTTTCTGGAAATGTGTCAAGACCTGACATTGCCACCTGGCATGGGGATTCAAGATGGCATGGAACTGTGAGGGTGATTGGTGGCTTGAGGGAACTTTCCCTGAAAACAAATTTTACCTTTTTGTTTTAAGTCTGTTTTTTTAACTTTGCTTTAAACTATTTTTTTATATGATTGCATGGCTTTAATTTGTAAATTATTCAGTCACTCAGATGAGATGGGCAGTATATAAATTGGTTAAATAAATAAATAAAGCACTCAAAGATTTCTCCTAAGATATAACTCCCCAAAGATTTGTTGTTGTTATTTATGGAGTCGTGTCTGACCCATCACGACCCCATGGACAACGTTCTTCCAGGCCAAGATAGAATGTATTTAAATTTTGTTTGAGCATACACTAATAAATTTCATTTTGTGAATATAATTGTTCTCTATAGTGTATTTTGTTTTCATATGACTGATTGTGATCTACATATTTCATAGAAGCAAAAAATATTGGAATTGGAAGCTACCTCAGAAGCTTTTACTCCAAGCTTGTATTTATTATACGATCTACAGTATAGCATAGAACCAAGCAGATATCAATTCAGACTTTGACTGTACATGCAACCTCTTCATAACAGTGAAGGCATAGGCAAATATATATATATACCCATTACAAAACTATCACCTAAACCAGCCATTTATTTGTGGTACCTCCATAGTGATTCAACACAATGAGGAAAGTGATTAGGCTGGACGTTTATCTCTGGTCGTGAAGGAAGATGAAATTACTGGTCTACTTTTGGCACTGGCTATACAAGATAAATATATGACACTTGTAAAGAAGAGACCATTGTTGAGGCTTGGCATTCCCAAATCTATAATGAGAACATTCTTGGCTCTATTTGTTTATTTCTTTTTAAAAAAAAAGTCTACCACTTTCTGGAACAACTGTTGTACAGTTAGAAAAGGTTTCTCATAGTTTAATTGAAACCATCTTCTCTGCCATTTCTATTAACATTTACTAGCCTTGCCCTCTTGCACAACATAGATAAGTCTCATTTAATTTCTACATTTCTTTGAAGGCTTTCACTGATCCTCAGATGACTTGGAAAATGTGTGGGTTAGAAGCCAAATAGATGATAGATGTGAAACCTGTCATGTAAAAACTACTTTTCGGTTTATATTTACATTCACTGCAAAGAGAGAACTATTTGATCAAAGTTGCTGATTAAAAGAATCAGCTACAGTTGAAAAAGAGACATCGGGTGTTGAACTTTTGAATCTGGTGGAAGGTAAAGTAGAACTTAAATGTTCCAGATGGACTGAATGATTTTTTTTTTGAAAAGGGAGGGATTTGTCACCTAAGAAAGATGAAAAATTTCTTTTACTGTCATGCCATCATCCATGCATGATGGTTATTGGCTGCATCCATGGAAGAAGCTGACATTATGATGAACTATTTAGTAACTTTCTCCAGCTTGTTAGTCCACAGAGGTTTGGTCTTGTGCTGGGCCCAAATAACTCCTTCTGTTGAAAAGTTGCTTTTGTGATATTTTAGTATGGAGAATATGTACTTGTGGGAAGGTTTAAGGAAGCCTTGAAGTTGCAGATGTGCATCAAAATATATACTTTCTTATTCATTTGCCCAACTTGGCTTAAAAAGTATTAACTTAATTTTAAAATGCTTTATAAGCTAAGATTATTCTCAGCTGCAAAAGCTGATAAATATATTGCAAAAGAAATAAGGAGGAAAGACTTCTGAAATATATAACTTCTATATGATACTACAAATGATGCAGTTTTTTCATAGCCCACTTACGACTTGCCAAATTTTCACAATTTCCTTGCATCTAAAGATGCCACAAAATATTAAAATGGTGTGTTTTCTCCAAATTTAAGAAATGTAAAATTAGAGCCTTTTATTGTCAGTTTTCCTGGGAATAAAAGCTTGGGTACACCAAATGGGGCTGGTACATGGGATGTACCAATGGGGTGAAACAAAGTTGTGTACTAGTGCCAGTCCTGTTCAATCTATTTATCACTTGCATGTTTTCACATGCTATCCAAGATCTGAAGGAAGCAGTGTGCAATAGATACCAATTTGACATCTCTGTTTTTGACCTTCGCCATTTGAATGCATGGACAAAGTGCTTCCAAACAATCATACAAGAAACCCTTTTTGTTGATGACTGTGCACTTCTGGTGCACAAGGACAGTGATCTACAACTGACGCTGAACAAATTCTCAGATGCTGCTATGCTCTTCAGTCTGACTATTAGCCTGAACAAGACTGAAAGACAAGTACTTTACCAGCTGTGCCAAATATTAAGCCCATAGAACCAAAAGTCACTGATAATTGTATATGACAAATGTAAACAGTTTCAAACAGTTAGGAAGCATCATCTCAAGCAATGGTCTTTGGGCAAATAAATTGTCTCCAGGACCAGCAAGGCAGCTGGTACTACGGTACTCAATCAACAAAATTTCTATATCTCCACAAGTCTGTGATTATCCCTTCTCTTCCATATAGATGTGAGTCTGGATTCTCTACTAATGACACATAAAACAATGGGAGAAATTTCATCCTCCACTCCATCATTGGCATTTGTTGGCAAGACCAAATATTTTACATTCAGAGCTATTGTTCTCATTTTCCTACCTTGAAAAAAACAGGTTTTGAAGCATGAAAATAATACTGAGATTTCTGTGAGGGACATACTGAGTAAAGGCCTTCTCTATTTGCTCACTGTCACTGCTAAAGCCATGAGGTCTTCTAGAATTGCTAAATTGATTTGATTCAGTGGAAACAAGTGTGCATCTTCAAAAGAGGCTGGAAAGCCCTCCATATTGGAAAATTTATTAAGCAATTCTTTGATCGAAGTTGCAAAAGTTATAAAATCATACAATATTTTGAGGCATTTGAGGTCATATAGTCTCACCATATTCTAATATTTGCTTTATAAAAAAGATTTTCTAGAATTGGATGGACCACTTATAATACAAGACAAACTGTGTACCATTTTTCACCATGCTTAATAACTGTGGTGTACAGTAATCCTTAGTTTCGGGCATCATGTTATATAGACCACTCAGAGTTTTTCTGAACCCCTGTGTTTCCAACGCTCACTGTTTCTTAATCCTAACAATACCTGGTTGTTCTATTTTGACCTACTTCATTCTGTCCTCTCCAGACAGATGATAATCATTAACCAAGTCTGTAATGTATTGGGATTTTTACTTGTACTGATTCATGTGTCTGTTTAAATGCTGCTTAAAGATTGCTCAATGATGTGTCTGTGTAATGGTTACTGACTAAGCCAGACTTTTTGTCTCCAAGAAGATCATTGGTAGATTTGGGGCAGGAATGGGTTCTTTTAAACCTATTGGCCGCTGCCTAGTGGCCAACCATATAAGTAGCTGCGCAGCAGCCACTGTTTCAATTCTGTTCTGCTTGACTCCAATAAAGCATGTTCCTCTTTGCAACCTTCCATATCCCTTATTGCCTGCAAAGAACCAGCTACACAGCAAAGTCTTTCAAGCTTTCAAAGTTAACCTTTTCACAATTGGTTCTGTAAGTCCCTTCACTTTTAACACTGTCTTTCCATTTGATAAAGCATACCCATATGTTTTGGGACCAGCTGCCACAAACTTAGTGATTGAGATATTTGGCAGAATTTGGTGAGGTATTTAAGCCAATAATTTGGTAAATACAAAGAAGGAATATATATAGAAGGTAAACTTGAGGATGTGGAAGGAATGAACAAGTCTTTAAGGGTGGATTTTCAGAAATGTTACTCACTGCTAAGAAAAAGGTGAATGTGGGGGGAAAAACCTCAGAATTACACTTCCTGGATTTGTTTAGTATTTAGATTGGAAACATAGAAATTTGGACAGTTGTTCACAATTGTTGTTGTACTCTATTACAATAAACAACATTCCTGAAATACCTGCTATGCTTGTTTTTTTACTGTTCCTACCATAAATATCTAACACATATTGCTCATAGAAAAAGAGATAAAAATAGAATGAAGGAAAGGTAAAATCAACTAGGATGAAGTAAACAGGAGCCTTTCAATTGATATCTTGGGGATACAGTAATGTCTTAAGTAGCAATGCTCCAAATACTCACATTATGCTAAGTCATGGTTTTCTTTTTTTCTTTTTTAATCTCATTTATATCCCACCCTTCTCCGAAGACTCAGGGCGGCTTACAATTTAAAGCACAAATCAATGTGCTTAGCAATAGCCTTCATTCTATGTATATGCCTGCTTATTAGGGCTTTCGCCCCCCCCTCAAGCGGCATTATTACAAAGTCAGCTTATTGCCCCCAACAATCTGGGTCCTCATTTTACCTACCTAAGTATGGAAGGCTGAGTCAACCTTGAGCCTGGTGGGATGCGAACCTGCACTAATTGCAGGCAGCTGGTGTTACTTAAGGAGGCATTAGCCCACTGCTCCACCAAGGCTCTTAACCATAAATGATTGAATTAGTTATGATAATTCACTCAGTATGCCAACCCATCAAGCCTGGTTTCCAATTCACATAATAAAACAAGTCAAAGCCAAGAAAACCACATTATGGATCACTATGAATAAGAATGGAGGCAGCTAATCATCCTTCTCTGAGTATTGAGGAGCTTAGAATGCACTTTAAACTTGGTATGGAGCCCAAGACTTTCTGTACACAGCATGTGTTGCAGTAACTAACACGGTCATCTCAGGAGCAGTTTCCCAATAGTTCTCATTCAGTGTCCCAAAGGGTATAATTTTAGGTTCTCGAGTGCCACCTTCTGGAAAGAAGAGGAGTAGAAAATGGTGGAAGAAGTAGAATACAGGTTAATTTTATGTAGATAAATTAAGCTAAAGTGTAACGGTAGGGGACTGGCACTGTGACAACTTTGCAAGAGACTATGGAATTAAAAATTACTTTTATTATCAGTTATGCAGATTACATACTTAATATAGATCAATCTGTGGAAGTGTCCAAGACATACACAACTGTATTTTGGGTTGATTCTTTGGGTTCTGACTATCAGAGTCATCACAAGTTTTTTTGTTGCCTGATACAAAAAACAAAAACCTAGTTTTTGTTCAAACCTGGTTTGAAAATTACACTTCAACTGTATTGAACTAGAGGAATCTGGTATCTTCCATTACACTTGCAGGAGCAAATGCAAGTAATCCTGAAATTTCTGTAAAATAATTCCTGGAAGTTTAACATTGAGACAAATCAGCCATCAATGGACATCCTCTCAAGCAGTCAACATTCAGATAAGCAGGGATCAGCACTAGACAAATGATCAGGCAGGAAACAATATTTTAATCAAGGAACACTGAAGAAGAAACCACACCACCATCAAAACTGACAGGGCAAGCGACTATATATAAGCAATCAACAAACCAACAACAAACAGGCAACAAGCAACATTACTTGTGTCAGAATCCATTTATATCATATTCATAAATGGAATGTTTCAAACATTATTCCATGGATTCTGCCATCTCCCGAAGAGAAGAGGATAGATGTGTATTGAATCGGCAATAGGCATTTCAAAGGAAAGGAGAAGCCTTTTGAACTGGGGAAACAAAAGGGGGGGGCTAGCATCTGGTTTTTGTCACGGAAGACAGCAATAAACAGGAAGAGTCCTAAGTTCCTTTTTCCCACGAGATGGATGATGCAAGAGAAAGGATGGGGGACTGACCAAATGGGGGTTAAGGGGGGTTAAACTGGGAACTCTTTATAAGGGTTTACTTCGTGGAATAATATTAAGTCCTGTCTCGTTCCTACAACCAAGCATGTCATAGTAAAGATTCTTTTTGGAATAGATTTGACTCCAAGAATTTTGTCTTCCTAAGACGTGGTTTGGGGTGGGTCCTGACAACTTGTATAATTAAAACTCTGGAAGCAAACGATCAAACTTAGCGAATACCAAGAACTTCACAATCAAAAGTTATTTATACTTCTATATAAGCTGAGCTCTCAATGGCATTTTTACAGCATTAATACGTCAAAATATTCTTGTTCTATATCAAATTTATAGTTTTATAGCTTAAAGTGAAGGTGAACCACATACTAAAGTAATTGCCTTTTCATTCCACTTCCTTGATTTCTGGCACTAAATATCACAATCTTGTCTTAAACAAAAGAGCATATTGCTTATATATTTTAGTTTCTTTATTCTAGATGCCATTTTCAATATTGTTTTTTAAAATCCTTAAAATTGTTTTTCTTTTTTTTAAAGTAGCAAAAAAACTGTTCCCTAAATTTTTCTCCCTAACTCAATTAGAGGTTTTTTTAATCAGAAATATTCTTTAAAACAACTCTCTTTGAATAAAGTATACGTAGGTCATCACATCTAAACATACATTTAGAATCATTATATAAATATATTCCTATGAATTTGCTCCTTTATCTTTAATTTTGACTGATTCAGGCTGGAAGTATCATGGAAGCAAATAGCTCTGTATGACTGGACAATCAACAGCATAAATATGACAAGGAATAAATACTTCCATATGGATTGTTCAATCAAACCTTCTCTATAAGTGCTTTGAGGGTGATTTTTTAATGATGTTGATTTACTGTGTTCCTTCACATTAAGCAGCCAGTTAAAGGGGTAGATATCAAAGACTGTTTCTAATATAGGATTTTTTTCATGGACTAGTAAATCAAAAGCAAAATGCTGAAATTGTTCCAGTTTTGATGTTTTCATCAAATTATTTCTGATAAATAATATTAGATAGAAATATAATTTGCACCAGCTGAAAGAAACAAACAAGGAATAATGCAATGTGTCTTCCCCTAGAAAAGGTGAGCGCTTAGTGCAGCACACATTCTGCATGCAAAACATGCTGAGTGTGTTACAGAAGTTAAACCATAGTCTGAAGCAATGGGACACACAAGTGATTTAATCACACTTTGCTTATTTCCAAATGCTTCCAAAATGAAAACCTCACATCTTTTCTTAGAACCCTCTTGTCTGTTTAAATGTCCCCCAAATTTAAAAAAAAACAACACACACCCACACAAAGTGATCACAATAGATCAGATAAACCAAAACATATTCAAGGGGAGAAAGAATTAAAGAGTCACTAACTCATTACATATGTTTTCTACATACTCTACATAAAGGGTTTTTCTGCAGCAACATATGGAAAATATCTGAATGCTAAGACAATGATAATAATCAATCATTCCAGGCTCCAGCTCCAAATTGTGTGTTGTTCCCTCTGCTCATGGGATAGTCACTAGACTGCATCCAAACTTATTGTTTTGTGTCCTTGATAAAGAGGAATGATGTCATAACAACAAAAGGGAACAAGTAAAATGAAGAAAGAAAGTTGTGTAACTCTTTAACAGATGAATCCAAAAATGTGACAGTTGTTGTAGTAGTCTTTAAGTTGACACGGGGATTTCCTTTTTTGACTTTTTTTTAAAAAAACTCTGCTGTTCACTAAGCTTTCCATTTGTCTTTTAGATGCAATGTATTTGGTTTCATGAGAGATCCCCAGCCTTTGGGGGTCATGACCACACAGTCCTTCCAGTCAGAAGGCTTGCCAACTCATAAAAAGGCTTCCATGGGAATAAGGGCCACTCACAAAAAACACATAGAGAAAGGTATGCTCAGCTAGTTTCTATAACTCCCAAGATATTTCCCAGCAACTCCAGTTTAGCTTTGGCTTGTTTTATGAGTAGGAAGGAACAGTTCCAAATAAAAGTAGCCACCTACAATTGTATTTATTAAGCAATGTCTTAGACACCTAGATGGAGCTCAAAGACATTCTTTGGGGGGGGGGAATAATGATGTTGAGAACAGGGGATTTTGTTTAAAACAAAGCTAGCCATGTTCCTATTTAATTAAAAGAATCTCTTTAATAGCAAGAGCAACATATAAGCCTTCTCAGATAGACCAGAAAGGAAACATAATCAGATGAGCTACATTAAGAGAATCTTGCAAGTCTGAAAGTACCTTTCTCTTGCTGTTTTTTTAGAGCCCAAGAAACTATAAAGGGTCCCTTCTGAGTCTCTTTCTCCACCCATTATGTGTCTGTGAGCTATGCCATCTCTTATCTCACAGTTGCCTAGGCAACAATTCTTCACTCTGTCTCTCAAAGGCTTTCTCACTTACCATTACACCTAAGCCTAAGAAGGACAAGGGAGACTGGCATTGCTGAAAGAGGTAACCACAGGAACATTGGTCATCATAACTCAAGCATAGTTTGGGATATTATGCTTAATGAATTAATATATACAGCAGCTGCTTCCAACTGTATACATTATCAACATATTTTATTATGTATAAATTATATTTTAAAACAAGTTCTATTATCCTATTATAGGTTGATAGAACATCACATTCTGTATTGGGTAACCCTTAGATTTCTTCCTCCCCCAAGACAAGAATCCATCATGGTTTTATCAGTAATTAGAGATTCCCAAAGGAAAAGGAAAGGAGACTTTTAATCCTGTAACTCGTACCAACAAGCCAAAGTAGTAAAAGAAAGGCCAGGTTATTATTGGACAGAGGGAAACACTCAACGATAGGGCAGCAGATTTGAATCAAAAAGAGATATAGGTAAGTTGCTATTCACTGGGATTTAAATAATGTAATATTCAATTTAGTGTGAAATTGATACGTCACATTTAATGTGAGCCAAAATTCAGTTAGTACAAGGCTAGTGCATACACATTTAAAGCTAATACATGGGCAGTTGTTGAGGAGTTTTAGATATTAATCATTGTGTTTGCAAAATGGAGAAAAGGAAGGTTATATTCAAGGACAGCTCAAAAATGAAGAGCTCATTTTGAAGAACTACAGCAGAATACATGAGATAGCAGGTACACTTTGGATATGGGTTTATTTTCTTTTATTAAGAATAAAAATGTACACTAAGTGTTTACTAATAAATATGAAATATATTTCATTAATAAACTTATAAAATTATGTTTAAACAATTTAATTGCCTATTTCCATCGAGCTGGAACCAACTTACCTATTTCCCATACAAATATCACTTTGAACAGTACAAATCTATATAATACAATGATTTTGTGGGTTTCATTAACCTCGCTAATCAAGATCCACCAGTACACATGCTCAATCTTTTTTTAGTCTCTTAATGATTTTAAGTGTTGTGATGGTTGCCATTTCTGAATCACAGTAAAAGTTCAGCTCTAGTTGAATTGTTCAAGTATCCTGCAGCTAACACCTAGGAAAGTCTGAGTCACTGAATCAATGACAGAGATGTCCAATCTGGTCTTAGCTCCAAATTGATCTCCATATAATTTTTCAGGGAAGACCAATGTCTAAACTCATCAGTGTAGACAACAGACAGATAAATCAGTTTGGAATTCTGGAATTCCATTTTGGAATTATTTCTAATGGAAGGAAGGGTAAACTTTAATATAAATAAATAAAATACAGTAATATAAAATTATTTTTCCAATATTATCCTTTAACAGTTGACTGAATATCCCAAAGGATAGATCAACAGGCAATCTTTAATCTGTTGTTATTGTTGTTATCAATAAGAAAAGGCAAGGAATAAAAGCTACATATATACAAAAGATTTTAACAGGTGATATTTTGTCTGGTTAAAAAGCTAAAGTTCAAATGTAAAGCAAGTGGCTGCCACATGAATAACCTGGGTCATTCTGATGAATGTTTTCAGTAACTTCTTCCAAGAATTTTCTTATCACTATGGATTATGTTCTTTTACTAAGATGCATTAACATAGCAGAAGGCTTATTATGGTTTTAGACCAGACTTTATACATAAAATCTCCCATAATTCATTAGAACAATAAAAGGAAAAAAAGGAAGGAAAAAAGTCAGGATTGGCTCTAAAATTATTATTAAAGATTTGGGAAGAGTACGCTTGCATTTGACAATATTTGCTGCCTTTTTCTCATAGCAGCTAGATAGAATTCGCTATGTTGTAAAAATAGAACCGTGCAGCCTGCCTAGAGAAAGAAGAAGGAATATCAGAGTAATTGCAATACTATAGAATGTTTATCCTTCCTTGCATTAGAAATAATTGCAAAAGGGAGAATCAAATGATGCCACTATATTTATCTATCTGGTCTACCCTGGAAAAAGGAAAAGGGAAAGCAAAGAAACTGCACTCAAGGGAATGGCAGATAGCAAAGAAGAAAAATCACTTTCCCTATCTCAGATCCTCTGACATTAGCAGTGGGGTGCCACCCCATTGTAGCCTACTGACCCCACTTCATTTCTCAGGTTCAGCAAGAGTAATATTGTGGAGATGTCAATCTTGGAAACAACATACTTTCCTCATTCTCAAGATGGCAAGAAAGCATATCTCAGGTCTGTAGGGATTAGCCACAGAACAGTGTGGCTATCATTATGGAAAAAATGAAAGTCATAACTAAGAGAAGAGTTGCATTTTATTTACCAACAATTAAAACTAGATGTTGTAATGTAATTTCGCCAATCTCCCAAGAATAGATGCTGCAGGGAAAAACTTCCTCTCCAAACTTCATCCATGTGCATAAGTGAAATGGCCAGTTCTCTTTACAACTTGAAGTTTTCTGAAATATGACTTCTTCCCATTTTCCCAAGCCAGACTTTGCCATATTCACCATGACACCAAACAACACTGAACCTGTTTCAGTGTGTCCTCAATCACCTCGGTGCCTATTTTGTTCTAAAGGAATATTCTGGAAGGAGAGGTCCTCCAATAATATGTGGTCCTCCAAAAGTCATGGACTCTACCCAAATAATAACAGAATAACAAAGTTGGAAGGGACCTTGGAAATCTTCTAGGGCCTAGGCCAGGGGTAGGCAACCTCGGCTCTTTTATGACTCATGGACTTCAACTCCCAGAATTCCTGAGCCAGCATGGCTGGCTCAGGAATTCTGGGAGTTGAAGTCCATGAGTCATAAAAGAGCCGAGGTTGCCTACCCCTGGCCTAGGCCAACCCCCTACTCAAGCAGGAGATCCTATACCATTTCAGACAAATGGCTGTCCAAACTCTTCTTTAAAATCTCCAGTGATGGAACACCTACAACTTCTGGAGGCAAGCCATTCCACTGGTTAATTGTCCTCACTGTCAGAAAATTCTCCTTAGTTCTAGATAGTGGCAATTAATCGTCATGCTGCCTGGCTGTAACATAACTTGTTAACTACCAACTTCCAGATGGCTACACAATTAGCCATATTCTGATCCTGGTCCTGTAGCAAAACTCTCAGGGAACACCACCCATCCTTAAAGAATGTTGTCCAGCTTCTGCTTGAACCGAATTCTAGGTGCTTATTGAAATCTTACGGAGTTTTGAATCACAGCCGTGGATTTTCAATTGAGCATAAAGAAACTATATGATGAGGAAAATACCAGAGGATTACATTACATCAGAATCAGCACTTTGAAAGCCTTTGTGATACTTTGATTCCAGTGGGGGATTCTGTACAGAGATCTGTTTCATATATTTTGAATCAGAGAAGGATTTTTTATCAGCACCTAATAAAACATAAGAAACAGAACCTTTGTTTTATTAGTTGTCTTGTTTCGCCCACAGGAAATGCCTCAGAAATATGATAGAAGAGCATAATTTCTATGGCATCTTGAGAATAGTTTATCAGTATTTATTGGTTGCAGCACTGTCTGTTTAGTTTGCTTTGCAACATACAGACTACCAGTTATCAGTCAGTGAGTGATATGCTGGAAGCTGGAGAGTAATTTTAGTGGTAGGTCTACGGAGTTATTTTAATTTTTTACATTTTTCTATAAGATGTTATAGAAAGTTCTGGGTTTTTTTAACAGAACAAAATAGTGTCGACTACAAATTTCATCATCTTGGGTCTTGAAAAAGTTTAGCTGCTCAGAACTCTAGTAACTTTATGCACCCAAAACGAACATTTAAAACAGCTCAAATTAGGATGTGTTTCCATCAATTTCTGAAGGAACCCCTTAAAGCCAAGTTGAGAGAGAAGTTTCTGTCCACCTAAGTAAAACCTCAAGCCAGAGGTGAAATAACAGAACATTATTTCAACTTCTAACTGATCCTGCTTAGGTTCTGAACTAGTCAGTTCTGCAGCAGATCAGATAATTCAGGATTTTTTTTTCTTACTATAGACTTACAATCTACAAAGTAGACAGGATAAAGATATACACACACACAAGTTTGTTGCTATGCTAGCTTGAGAAATTTGAAAGTAATATTATTTATAAAACTTTATTTGCCATCTAATTTCTCTACCCATTCCAAAAACATTTGGCTCAAGAACATAAATCACAAAGTCAAATTAAATGATAAAATTAAATGTATAAAATTATAACGTTCATAATTCAGTTTTATAAAATGAAAATCACCAGTTGGGAGATACGATGAGAAGGAGATCAGAAAGGAACTTAGCTGTTGTAGTTTTCCTCCTTGGAACTGCTGTACCCCTGAACCGAGGTGGCCTCTATTTTTTAAACTAACATCTTTATTACAGCCATTGACGAATCTTCTGTATAGTTTTAAGACAGAATTACAAAGCTTGGGTACATAAACATATATAAACAATAAACTGGAAGACATATGAAGCCAAGTAAAATATACAATAAATGAAGCCAAGTAAAATACACAATAAATAAGTACTAGAATACTAAACAGATTAAAATATTTAAAACTAAATCACAATATGTACTTTGTAGGGAGGAAGTTAAAATGTGAACCTAATCAGTGAATAGAGGAGTTTGTTTCTGAATGAATGAATGCTTTCTTGCTGAATTAAGCTACTCAACACTGAAATATTAATTTGATAAGGTTTCTAGAATAATAACATGTTAATATAACAAGTTACAATCTACTGATACTGGAAATCACTTTATTACAATTGCAAGTTGAAGTCAATATTTACATTCCATGCTGTCAGTATCATATACTACATGTAATAATTTTTATCTCATTAAATATTGATATCTTCCTTTTACTAACAATATTCTTGCACATTCTCCCAAGATGTTAAGACCATAAAATATGCTAAAATTGATTTTGTGGTTCTGCAAGCATGCTTTCCTGAGGACACCAGAGATACCTTGTAATCTATAGGCTGCTTTTCTGATAGACACTGAATAAAAACCAACCATCCTAAATGTAAGTTTAAGCACAAGCCTCAAATTATATAAAGGAGTCTTTAAGATTTTTTCCCCCAACTGAGCTAAACATACTGAAGCAATCACTTTCTCTACTGGAATTTAAATCATAGTTTATAAAAAATAATAATGAAAGAAATAGGAAAATAAGGAAAAAAAATAACTTTCCTTTTAAAGAAGACCTAGAGAATCTAAGAGCAAATCAGAGACTATGGTAAATAAGTAAAATAGAATACAGAGAGATATATTATTTTGACACCATTTTCCTACTAAAAAGCTACCTGAGGGTATGAAAAAAAGCAGTAAAATCATTAGAGTCATTTTTCAAACATTAAAGATCTCCTCTGCACAATCTTTTAAATATTAAAATCTCAAGAATTCCATAGACATTATTTAAAATCATACTTCTAGTCCATAGTGTTCTCATCAAACTACGAATGATGCTGGCTCAAAAGGGAGATATATTAAAATAACAGCGAAGCAGACTGCTTTTTGTTGTTCAAAGTGTTCATGGCTCTGAAGCTGACATATTTTATGGCTGGCTTATAGGATCAGAATGTAAGGTTTTCTAAGAGCAAGTAAAAGCAGATTGTGTGAAAGAATGCCCTCTAACTGCCTACAGATGCAGAAACAGGCATTTTTACCTTTCCCTAAGATTGCAGTTTAAATCAAAGATGTATGCATCTTTATGCAGTAAAGTTGTCCTTTAAAAAAGAACCAAAACTCTAGCTTTAAGACTTACAGAGCTCAAAACTTTCACTTGGCTGTGGAGGGGAAGAAAAAATCTGGTGGTTAAAACAACAAAGACCTCGGGATAATACCTCAGGATAGCTTTCTATCACTCAGACTTTTTTTAAAAAAAATCAAAATAATAAAGTATCTGATATTTACCGCTCTAATAAATTTGTGTGGTTTATTATTTATTGCACAGCTCCCTTAGAAACCAGCACTAGAGGTATAAAACCTTTGCACTGTTGTTTTATATTCTGCAGCAAACAAGGTAAATGATCACCAGGCATGATGCGTTCTTTTCCTGTGATTCTCAAATGAGCTGTTTGAAAGCAAACTCTCTCTTTCTTTCCATCTCTTAGCTCCTACTTCTCCCTCAGAAAAAAAAGGGAAATGTATATATTAGCCTCTCGTGACCTCACTGGCTGATGGGAAACCTCAAGAGATCTGTGTAAATGTTCATTCCAAAAAAATGGTAGATCCTCAGCACTATTGTGGTTGCTATGATTTTTTTTTTTTTGCTAAGAACCAGCTTTATTTTTTTTAAAAAAAATGCCGTCCAAAGTTTATTGCAGTTACCGCAAAGTCAAATAAATCATTCTATGCTATTGAGTATGTTTTAATGAAGTATTATGAATCCCAGGGACTAAATGAAAAATTACTTTTTTCCTAACATGTTGTAATAGTAATTCAATTTTGCAGATTAGAACTCCTTATTCTTCAGTATGGAAACAGGTATTTCCATGTCTAAGCTCCAAGATTCCCAAGGTAGAGAGTTGGGAGAGAGAAGTGGAAGAAAGTGAGTTACTTATCCACATCTCACATCCTATTAAGTTAATATGCTTGGCTCAGAATTCAGACATAGCTTAGACATATTTTCCCATTCTACAAAATCCTCAGCCTTAGGATACTCAGTATATTCTTTTCCTATAAATAATTTGATATCCATTAGAACAGCTGAAAAGACTAACTAAAAAGTCAGTTAGAGAGCTTGACAAAGTCTGTCCTTTCAGCTACAAATTAATTATATCTTTCCCCTGGATTATTTAGTTCCATTGAAATTATTTAAAAATGTACTATCAGTATAGCTAGGGTCAGTGGTGACCAGTTAACTTTGAAGAGACAGTAAGTGAATAAACTGGCCAGACCTTCATTCTCTAGACCAGACATGTCAAACACAAGGCCCGGGGGCCGGATCCGGCCCGCGAAGTGGTTTCATGCGGCCCGCGAAGCCATCCTGGAAACAGTGAGGGAACGGCCCCCACTGCCTTGGCCCTGGCCCAGAGACTCTCCTTCTGCCAGAGACCCTCAGATCTGTCCCACTCCTGCCCAGGCCCCCATAGGCACCCTTGATGCGAACGATGTAGAGCTAGCCATGCCCACCCAGTAGGCCATATGCACTCTAGCCATGCCCACCCAGTAGGCCACGCCCACCCTGGCCACACCCACCTGGCCCCTTGAGGGCAACCGCAATGCTGATGCGGCCCTCAATGAAATTGAGTTTGACACCCCTGCTCTAGACAGCAGGTAGATTGAATACTACAGTAACTAGTGAAACAGAAGGAGACACTGTTGTGTGCCCCATTTAGCTAGGATCTCAAGATTTAGGATCTCAGATTGAAGAAGACATCCTAGGCTAAAGGATCACATCATACCTGATTGGCTTTCTAGGCTCTCTTGGCCTAGATAATTTAAAGTGGTCTGCTAAGGCCTCATCTTAAACTTTCTGTAATTTTTTCATTCAACCAACACTCCCATTGTTGCAGGGAAGAGATGCCTTGGAGAAAATTAGTCCGTGATGTTTTGTAGGATTATTTTACAGTGATTTTTAATGAGGCTTGTGCTTGTCATGTTTAAATTAGTGGTGGATTAGTGAAATTCTTCTGTATTTTTTATATTAGTTCTTTCTCAGTTTGATGAAAGAGAAATTGATTTTCAAAGATATTATTATGATGTTTTTGCAATATATTTATGATGTCCTGTTCATTGTACAGTTGTTTCTCCTATGGTACAGAGCCTTCTTGGTTTTCACGTTTTATTTTAAACTCAAGGGAAGTCTTAATGAGAGACTTCCTCTCTTGCACTTTTCAGAATATTAGTGTTGAATGTCACCTCTAAGGGAGACTCTCAGTCTTGAGTTTTTCCTTTCCCTAATAAATTAGAGATGGTTCTTTCCCCCACAAATTAGAGTATTTCAAAAAGTCATTTATGCCCAGTTCTGACTGAAGCCTTTTCAAATATATACTTTCTGTCTTGAAAGTAGGACTTTCCTCAAGTTATTTGTTATATATTGGGTTCTTGCAGGCATTGAGTGAGACGGAGGGTTCAAACAGCAACAGGCTTTATTGAGAGTCAGAACATAACAGAAGCAACTGCGCAGCTATTTATACAGTTGGCCTCTAGGCAGTGACCAATAGATTTAAAGCAGCAGTTTCCCACCCAAAAACCTACTTAACCGGCTGGAGACAGCCAGTCTAGTTCGGCCCAGCAACCGTTACAAAACATGCAAGTAAAGTCAGCCATTAGCAACAGTTTAAACAAAAGCAAGTAATTACAGCATATAAGGCCAGTACATTACATTATTCATTTTCCACTAATGGGGACAGATCAAGTAAAGTTCAGCCTATGATGGAAAAGCAATTATTGACAGTAGTTGGTCTCCTCTCATGAAGAAGCTGACTGGTCATTGCTCTTTATGTAAGCCCAAACCATGTCCGGAACCAGCAACCAGATTAATCCAGAGGTTTAGATCAAGAGGTTTCTTTATTACTGATTCACCAGTTTACAGGAATCTTGCCAGACAGTCTCCCTTCCCTTGGGAAACACCTGGTATAGTCCTAAGTGTTTGAGAATACACTTCCTCTCCCCTATGGGGAGCTGGAATATCTCTTAACTCCCCCTAGCCGAGCCTCCTTCCTTTCAGTCATTGATTTCACCACAAGCCTAGAGAGGAGACAGCAAGATCCAATTGAGTCCAATCCTTTATTTGCTTACAACCAACACACAGAATATTGCCAAATTAAAACTATCACTTTCTAACTTACTGTATCCTGAGAGATTCTGGGGTGTGATTGCCCTGAACCTCTTCCCTCTCCCCACTCTTACTTGGGGATATGGAGTCTCTTGATCTGGGCTCTTTCTGGGAAAGCTCAATGTTGCCAAAAGGGTCCCCCATTGCTTCTACAGGTGCACATTATATCACGTGCTTTCTCCTGAATTAGAAACAGGTCTGGTTCTTTTGCTCCAGCTTTAATATCAAGACCTAGAACAATGTTATGCAAGGGGAATAATATAGCATACATGTCGATCTGTCTATAATTTATCATTGTTATTTCATCCTGGGCTATTTTTATTAGCATCGGTCATCATTGTACATCTGCTGTAAGTTTTCACTTCTGTATGTTTTGTTACTAATATAAACCAGCATTTTACGTTGGCAGTTTTAGCAAACTAAAAAGAAAAAAATAAACAAAAGCATGCAATTTTACCCATTCTTTTG